>NC_090317.1:58354701-58675086 GCF_039906515.1 Pseudorca crassidens | reverse complement strand
ACAGACATTCCTTTGGTTTTAAAGGCGCCAAAGAAGAATGGCTTGAATATCTGGGAATAGTAGTAATCGATTTTATAATTCCTGGCTTCTAGTAAGTTTTCCACAGCATGTAATTTGTATACGATGATAGAATAGTGATATCCAAACTCATTTTTATTATTTTATTATAATAAAATAAGTACTTCTATGATTTATCATTTAATTCTTTACATAAAAGATTAACAGGAGATCTGCTTTAGTTGACTGAGAAACTCAGTCACAACATCAAGTGCTACCCGTATCTCCTGGGCTCTTAAAACACCTTTACAGAATCCTTGGGTTATGAGAAACAGATTTTAAAACATAGTTTGGAGCAATTAAGTGCTTTTTAAGTATTATCAAGAAAATTAGAAAACAGTTTGAATCTAAAACTCCACTATTTTTTCTTCATTTAAGGCCTAGATGCATAAAACAAGCTGACTATCCACCAAATGGGAGATTAGGTACCCTCTACAGGAAGCTTATCTTCTCTGAGAATTGAAAAAACACTCAGAGAAGCTTATCATCTACTGTTACATTATAGTCAGAATTAAGAGATCACTTTCTTAAAATTCCAAACTACAAGCAGTTGGGCTTGTAATATGCCTCAGGAGGACTTAGAGGAATAGGAAGTATGGGAGATTAATGTGCTACTATTTTATTTCTCCTCCTCTTCAATGATTGGGAAGGTGAGTAATCTTTGGAAAACCTGAGCTTGCCATCCATTTATGGTGACTTGGTATATGTCAAACCTTAGTAAATCATCTGGTGGTGAAGGATATATGCCTCTGGTGAACCCTACCTGTAAGAGGCAACCTTCTTTATTCCCTAAGAATATAGGGAAGCACCATCAATAGTTTTTCTCAGTGTTCCTCTCATTCATGTGACTATTTCTTTTCTCTAATCCTTTATACTGTGTAGTGGTAGGGAATCTTAATGAGATGGGACAGGGCCTAAGCCCAGGCTGTAATTTCTAGGTAATTAGTTTAAGTGACTGAAGCAGAGGAAGAACATGTCTTTTAGTTTGCTAAAGGGCCTGATTCCTCACCCAGAGCATACTTAACCTTCTGGCATGCCTGGTTCTATAGAATCTTGCCCTTGGTTGATACCAGTTTTGTGGTAGTGATTAATTTCTGTATTTTTTGTAGGAGCTCTTGAAGTTCACTCATTTTCACAGTTCTAATAAACCATTCAGAATTATATTTATTCAATTTAGAGCATTATATAGCCTTCTTTCATACATATTCTCTATATATAGGTTATTAAATAAATTTTGAATAACTTTCTAATGCCCCATAGCATTAGTTTCAAAACCTGATTTATTAAATGGCATTCATTACCATGTATCTGTACCCAAACAGACATGGCTGCTATACTGTAATTAAATGAAAATTTGTAGATTGAAGTTCCTAGAAAAAAATCAGTCTGCAATCTTTTTATAGGGTTTGAAGTTATAATAATAATTTCCATTTATTGAACATCATCTGTGAGGCAGACACAGTGCTTGGGACTTTCCATTTGTTACCCAATTTAATCCTCACAACCACCGTACAAGTTTGCTATTGCTAGTCTATTTTTACAGTTGAGAAAGCTGAAGCTAAGGGAAATTAGATAAAAGAGCTAGTCAATGGAGAGCCAGGAATTTTCTGACAGCAAACCTATGCTCTTTTTGACTATTCTATTCTGTACTAACTAAAATAATACATTAATTAAACATCTGTAAATTGGGGCACCAACTGGATCAGACTTGAGGAAAGGATATTTGAAATAAGGACAGAAAATTGAAATGATCTATATTTGGTTGCTTAGAATATAGAACACATCTTGATCAATGATATATACTAGTGCATTTTTGAGGAGTAGTAGATATATTCCCATCAAGCTCTGATTATGAATGGAATAGAGATTGTCATCTGTATAATGAATATCTGTTTATTTTTACAAGTCAGTTATTCATTGAACTTATCAGTAAACATTCCAAATAATGAAAAATATATTTCAGGGGGAAATAGAGTCATTGAACCTACAATTGTTCTGTTTCTCTTGTCTACTGCCTTTAAATGATAAAATGGTGTTTTGAATACAGGTAGTAACAATCATCTAAAAAATAATTCAGGCAGTTGAATGTTAAGTAGGATGTTTATAGGGAGCTATAAACTGGAAACAATCTTACATCTCTACTGCACAGGATTTAATTATGCAATTTGCTGTGACTTCAAGGAGAATGAAAGACCACATTCCATTCAACATTACAAAGGAAGCACATTGGGGAAAGGAATAGCGAGAATCCATACAAATTGGGGTCCAGACCCCAGGCAGGGGTATAGAATAAGTCAATTAACATTTTCCTAATAGTAGTGGTGATCTAAATTGTAGGACATATATGGATTTCCTTTTTCATACATACATTTTCATGACACTTTGTCAAGTTAGTACTATCTCATTTTGCGAATGGAGGCACCAAGTCTTATAAGGATTGTGTCCTATCAAAGCCAAACTGGCAATGGTGGAAAAAAAATGGACATGTACTTAATTTGAGTCCTCTAGTCATCAGACAATGTTTTCTATAATGTCATTTTCATTGCTATATAACTCAATTTACGTAGGGATCTTGGAATAGCTTATTAACAGTAGTTAATGAAATATTACGGTTACATAGGATGACAATAAAATTTAATGAGAGGTATTTCATTATAACAGAGTGAGATGTCTGACTGGATATTGTGAAAACATGGTCAGAGGTGTCAACTACCTCGAGATTATAACTGATGCTATCAGAGGAAAATTTCTCCTAAATTTCTGCCATGGCATAAACCACTATAAGAGTGTATAGAAAAAGGTTTACTAATGGTCTCTCTTTCAAATCTTACCATATAAGGGAGAAACTGCAAGATATTTTAGTTGATATATACTTCCTATTCAGTAGTAACTAATGAGGTAACTTGCCATTTGACTTAGATGTTTTTTGGGAAAACACTTAACAAAACTTTTCCAATTTGAGAACAGGAGGGTACCAGTATGTATCTAAGTCTGAGATTCCACTATGGGAAAGAAGGAAACTCTAGGACATAACGTCAGAAGGGTTAGAGTAGAGAGGAAATACATACCAAGGAGATGGGATAAAATAAATAATAATGGGTTTCCAAGATTGATTTATTGTCATATACTTCTAAAATGGTTTGCAAATAACTACTGACCTGTCTTCAGGCAACTATTAATAAGGAAATGTTATGTCAGTAGGGAAGGAGGTTGTTTTATTGGTTAGATAGTCTGTTTAACTCCAAAGAAAGGGAGCTTATAAAATTTTATGTGGTCTGGAACATTTTAGGTATTTTTATCTGTACAACTGATAAAACGAAAGGGATACTCAATAGTAATTCCAGACCAGCCAATGTCTGCTGATAGTGTAATTAGCATGAATTGTTAAGCCTATTTTCTCTGGTCTTTATTTTCTTTTTTCTCTTCCACTGTTTAAATGCTGTAAATCAAGAACTAAGGGAAGATAGGGAGGATAGTAATTAAAACTCAGGGCAAATCAATAGTTGGGAAGAGTTGTGTTGACCTTTACTCCAACCTTCAGTCTGGTTATAGGTAAGGAGATATTCTTTGATGGTGCCTACAATAGAGTATTTCTGTGGCTGCAACACTGATCTTACCAGATAAGGTACCTGAGATCAGTTTCTGTCTTTTTAATATAAACCTTGTGGTTGGCTGAATAATGGCTCCCCAAAGATTTCCACATTCTAATCCTCAGAACCTGTGAATATTACCTTACATGGCAAAAGAGTTTTGCTGATGTGATTAAGGTTAAGGACCCAAAAATAAGGAAAGTATCCTGGATTTTCTGAGTGAACCTGACATAATCAAAAGGGCCCTTATAAAACTTAGGTAGGAGTATCAGTCAGTAGCAGGAGATGTGATGATGGAAGCAAGAGGTTGGAGTGATGTGAGGAAGGAGCCATGAGCCAAAGAATGCAGGTAGTGTCTAGAGGTCGAAAAAGGCAGGAAAATGGATTCTCCCCTGAAGGAACCAGGCATGCTGATACCTTGAGTTTTGACTTCTGCCCTCCAGAACTATAAAAAAATGCATTTGTGCTGTTTTAAATCACTAAGTTTGTGATAATTTATTACAGCAGCAGTAGGAAACTAATATATACCTTAAACTCAGTTGTCTCTTCCCATAATATCTATTACGTGACTGAGTACATGGTAGACAGTAAACATTTTTTGCTTGGCTATATTACCAAAAAAGCAAGTAAAAGATTAACTAGAAGTGACTTTGAGAATCTTTATATAATCAATGGGCAGCTGTTGAAAAGATTTGGAAAATCTTCAACACTTTTGTAAAATGCTGGAATTTGTCCCAGAGAGATTAAGGATTAAGGTAGCTAAATTCTATGCAAAATACTATAGGTCTCCATATTCACACAAATATTTAGAAAGTACAGGAAGTTAGTTGTCATTAGATATTTTGACTGTGTTATCATTTAGCTCTGGCAGAAATGTCTGAATGCAATGGACCATCCACATTGCTACTTTTATCGCTGGAATTAAAACCGAATTATATTAAATAGGAAGAATGATAACTTGGGGGGTTTGGGGGGCTTTGGTTGCATTCACCTTCATAAACCATTGTCAGTGAGCAAATGTAATTTATTCAATTGCTTATTAAGACTTCATCATATTGATAGGTGCAAATAATGGACAAGAGCACATCACAGATAGGCACGTTTAAAATAACAATAGCCTGTATGGCTCTGTAACAGCCTCAGAATGAGTTATATAAAATACTGTGCTTTTCAGTTTAGTCTGAAGGCCCTTAAGTAGGGTGTATTAGTCATTAAGTAAAGTAACTAAACCAAAAGAATATAGGTAAGACTTTTCTTAGGTCATGGTACCAAAATTCTAAGTAAAAATGTTACTATGTAGGTTACAGCTGAATTAAAAATACACAAAATATTAAAATAAAAATATTTCATATTCATATTTTAATGTCTCTCTGGCAGTGAAACATCATAAAAATGAAATTTATAATTTTCCTATTGTCAGATGGTCACTCTTTCTACTTTTTCTATCTTGTTAATAGTGTCACCTAATCCCCTAGACTTTCAATCTCATAATAGTTAAAAAAATTCTTTTGTTTTTCACATCCAAACTACCAAATCCTGCTGCTTCTTTCTTCTCAATATTTCTGAGACCATCTCCTCTCTGGACTCCTATGCAGATCTCTACATTTCATTCTTTTCATCATACCATAAACCCTATACTAACTCCTCTTTTTTCATCCTCTGCATATTTGACCAATTTCATTACTCATTACTCTCCATCATGCAGGCTTTTCTGCAGACATTTTACTGTGCTTCAATTTCCGTTACTCAAGATGCATTCATTTCTGGAAAGCTCACTGTACTCCTTTACACTAATACATGTCTCTTACTCTTTTGAAAACTACTTCAAAACTTGTTTTAAAACAATCTCTTTTAATTAGTCTTACTCAACTTTGATTCCTCTTTATTCTTACTGTAGTTTCTAACACCTACTGATTCCATTACTTGTGTTTTGTAGGTGAAGCAGTGCTAGCCCATACTCACGATGGCACTCTTATTGCTAGTTGCTTGGCTCACCTTACCTCTATCAATGTCCCAGACGTGTGTAGTATCTGTTGAGCGTTCTTGAATGCAGTTTCAGATTTATACACAGTCAAGTTTCATAGAACAGTGGCAAAAAATATTACTCCATATTCTCACTATTATAAATAGTGTTGAAGTAAACAATTGTTTGAAAAAGAATCCAAAAAACCCTAAAGAAAAGAGCACTTTGTGTATGTGATTGCTGTTTTCTAGGTTGTTATCACCTTGAAATCAATAAGAAGCCTTGTGTGTTTTGATTTTTCCACAAAACAGTGGCTCACAAATAGGAGGTGCTCAATAAGTATTGAGTTTAATCAAAACATTATAATGAATATTTTATTAATGATTAAATGATGCAACTGCTTTTGGTTTTTACTATTCAGCCTGTTTGCAACCAGCTTGACTTTATCAGTGAGAAATACTGCCCAAATCACAGTATAGTGAAAATTCAGTATTTTGTATAAAGTAAGTGTGTGTGTTTTTGTGTGTTATATACCCTGGTAAAGGGCCTGTCACATAGTGAATGCTAGTTTAATGGTAATTGATAAGAGTAGTATTTGAAAAAGATCCAGTCTTCCTTTATGGGATGTGAAATAGAGATTTGGTGGATTGTTGCTATAAGTTGTTGTCTTGATTAACTCCATGTAAATGTCTAAAATAAATTTAACAAGTAGGGTTCATTAATATATTTAGCACTAGGACACAGATGGTGGATTCCAAAGATGTGAATGATCTGCTCCTTTTTCCTACCTTCAAGGAATCCCATTGGATAAACAACATCTGCACACATGAAACAACAAAAGAATATAATTATCAAAACATGCAATATAGACTCCTTAGGTTTTGTAGAAGTTTAGAAAAGGATCATGATGTTTTCAGTTCTTTAAAAAACATAAGTCTGCTTTTCATTTATTTTGGGATGGTGTGGAGAATCACAGCCTCCTTATCCTTATACATTTAAACTATACACTGCAAGAATTTGGCTTATCTTTTTTATGCAGTAGAGTGCCCTCTGGTGAATGTTCATTCCAGTGTAAGGATTCTATTTCAATGACTTTTTTTTTTTGTAAAATCAATTATTCTATGCAACATTATTGGAAAATAAATTCTATTTGCTCATCAGTTTCCACAAAGTAAGGACATGTTGAATAAGAGAAAGACAATATCTGATTTATAATTAAAAATTTAAAATGATTGTGACTTAAGCCCATGTAAATTTCTTTTACTCAGTACAACAAAAATTTGCCTGCCTTCTTTTTTCCATTACCCTCCTATGTGAGGAGTACAACTCCTTGCATTTATTGACAGTGTTGCCAGTTGTTACTTTTGCATTTCTAAAGATGAAGAGGTTGTACTAATACTGATCGCTCAATAAAATGCAACAACCTCAAGGAAGTTATTATTCTACAGGGGAAAGCATTTGATCTGCAGGCTCAAATATCACAGGTCAAAATTGGGTTGTGTTATTTTTCCCCTTATTTAAGCCATGAATTCTGTTAACCCTTTCTTTAGAACATGCTTGCTTAAGGAAGTAGAATCTATATTTTTATGGATGTAACTAGAGGCTATCTGGTGTTTAAAGTGGCTTGTAACAATATAACAAGTCAGGGAGAATAGATGTTTTAGACAGATATATTTTAAGAATTTCAATATAGATTTTTATGACTTCAGCCCAATTCTTGACTTTTTTCAAGGAGTAAACCAAACATCACCAAAACAAGCAAGGTGAATATCTTAAAAGAACAGTAATCATCCTTACCAATTATTTTGTCTAGGTACTAAGAACTCCTTTAGTCAGTTTATTTACTAAGAGGTATGTGCGGTTAGTCACAAGATAACTAACTGCAGGTTCCATCTACCATTTGTGAATAACTCTATTGTTTTCTTTAGAGACCTTTATATGACATTAGTATGTCAAAGATCTTCATATCATTTTGTTTTTTTAAGTGAACATAGGTTGAAGAGAATATACTGTAAATTCTGCTAATTATTCATAAGTCAACTTCGCTGTTCACATCATTGTGATGTGATCTTCTTGCCCCACTAGTAACCTTTATGTATATCACTTGAAACTGACAAATTGATGGAATTGTTTAGAATTCTGCCCCAATTCGGCTAATTTGACTGAGGGAGACTAATTAGCACTGAGTTGATTTTTTCAAAAATATCTAAGCCATGGAGAACTTGGTTAAAGTGCAACCCATCTTATGTTGGGGATAGTGCTTCTTGGGAAAAACCCTGCATATTCTTCATGAAGAAACTTATAAGCTCATTAAAATGTAGTCTCCCTCCAAGATATAACTAAGTAGAAATATTTGACAAATATTATTTTATGCACTTAAAGTTATTTATTTCAGTTGGTTGTTCATCGTAAAATACTTGTGGTTTCTTAAACTACTCTTCAAGGGAGCAACTATTAAATATTTAACATGAAAAACTTTATAGAATGAAGATGAAAAATTATGGGTTAATAAATAATATATATAAGTTATTTAGTAGTAATTAGTTTTCCTAGATTAAAGTATATTTTATTTGGGTATATTGAGAGAGTAATTCTACCATGATCTCTATTAAATTCAATCTAAATTCATACAACTTGGGCAAGTGCTTGCTATGATTTTGCCTTTTTCAGACTAGAAGCATACTTACTCTAAGTGACTGAGGTTCTAGTCTGTCCCTCTCCCATTTTTTTTCAGTTTTATTGAGGAATAACTGACAAATAAAATTGTATATATTTAAAGTGTACAATATGATGAGTTGATATATGTATACATTGTGAAATGATTACTATAATCAAGTTAATAACATCCATCATCTCTCATAGTTAACTTTTTTTTTTGATTCCACTTGTGATACCATATAGCACTTATCTTTTTCTCATTTATTTAACTTAGCATAATGCCCTCCATTTTCATCCCCATGTTGTCACAAATGACAGAATTACCTTCTTTTTAAAGGCTGAATAATATTCCAGTGTGTGTGTGTGTGTGTGTGTGTGTGTGTATGTGCATGTGTTTGTGTGTGTGTTTGTATCAATATAGTCACAGTTTCTTTATCCATTTATCTGTTGGTGGACACTTATGTAGGTTCCATATCTTGGTAATTGTGAATAATGCTGCAATGAAAATGGGATTGCAGGTATCTCTGGGAGCTACAGATTTCATTTCCTTCAAATACATACTGAGAAGTGGGGTTGCTGGATTGTGTGCTAGTTCTATTTTTAATTTTTTGAGGAGCCTCCACACTGTATTGCACAGTGGCTGCACCAGTTTACATTCCCACCAACAGTGTACAAGGACATGAATAGATATTTTTCCAAAGAAGACATACAAATGGCCAATATGTACATGAAAAAGTGCTCGACATAACTAATCATCAGGAAAATGCAAATCAAAGCTGCAGTGAGATATCACTTCACACCTCCTATTATCAAAAGGACAAGAAACAACAAATATTGGTGAGGATTCAGAGAAACAGGAGCCCTTGTCCTTCTCTAACTTACTGTGTGACGTAGGACAAGTCATGTATTCTTTCTCAGCCCTGTTTATTTGTAAAAGAGGGATAATAACCACCTTACTTACTTCTATGAGTGATCGGAAAAAAAATTGAATAAAAACTGTGAATGTAGGTTTGCAAAGCATCAATATACATTTTTATATTTGTTTTATCCTTCCCGTCACTAAATTGTAAGCTATTTGAATACAGAAACTGTATTATCCTAATTTTCATTTAGTAGGTACCTACTATGTCTAGGCTCTGTTCTAGCTACTTGGAACAAAAAGATTAATAAAATACAGTCCCTATGCTGGAAGAGCATATGCTTTATTTTATGGAGGGAAGGAGGATGGGTTAAGAGATTTTGAGGACTTGGCAGTGGCAGTGGGGATGGAAAATGGATTTGTTTGAGAGCCATCTCTGAAGTTAACATTTGACAGGATTTGTGGACTGAATGAAAAAGTGGAGAGAGCCTTTTCTGGTCTTGTGACTCAGAGCCATGCACCGTACCTTGTACATAGTAAGGGGTCATTAATTTGTTGTCTAACGGGATTGATTAAGGTTTGTTGAGTAATTGGAAAAATGCATGAATGAATAAATGCCAGCTTGTATGTATAATGTTCCATCTAAACAAAGCATTGTGGAAATTTCAAAGACAGCTAAGTTCTGGTTCTTTACCTTCAAAAATTTGTGATGGAGTTGTAAGCTCTTCTTACCTGCTGCCTACTCCAAATCAATAGCTTTTATGCTTTACAAAGTGCTTTTATATTTATTCTTTCACTGAATCTTCATAAAACTCTATGAAGAACAGACTTTTCCCTCGTTTTATAGGGAGGGAAAAAAGCTTACCTAGGTTCTGCTGCTAATAAATGATAGAAGGACGAGTGCAATCTGTCCTGTGTGTGTTGAAAGCCAAACTCTGACCAATCCCTTGCTAGGAATCTGTCACTGATGAACCACACCCATTTTATCATTTTGTTCAGTCAGCATAACATATGAATTTGCACTCCTTGGTATATACATTCAATTCTTTCTTAAGTTATTTTCACTGGGGCATGTTCCAAAAGGAAGAAACTAGGTTTACTTGTTTTTCAAATCCTCTCCTAGTTAGTGTTCTGTCGGCACATGCTGAAGAATGCATGTCACTGAGAATCTTTGGCACCAGATGATGGTTGGGTCTGAGTCTGTTTAGTACTTTCCCTTCTTACATTGCCTGTCCCAATGAACACTGTTGGTAAGGTACATACTGCCTTTGTAAAATGTAGACTGATTTGCACATGTCTTCTGAAAAATAAAAATACAAAAAATGCCTTCCACTTATCAAGAAGGCATCATGATATAATAGAAAGACACCAGAAGCTAGACGAGAGTCAGAAGGCTGAGTTCAAGTCATGGTTCCAGAACTTATAAACATGTAGCCATGGTAAAGTCATTTAGTTTTGCTAACTCCCTTTACTCATTTGTAAAATGGGAATAATAATAACCATCCTGTTTGCCTCATTGAATATGAAGTGTCTTGTTTTCCTCACAGTTTACTATCAGAGAGTCTGTCCTTGGACTTACCCCTATAGCAGTTTTCTAAATTAGAGCAATGCCACACACTAAATGGACTTCAGTGGCTTGAAAGGTTAATGCTCTTTCATAACATGGGATGTTTGTTCCCATATTTTAGGAGGGAAAACTAGGTGCAATATTGGATAAGCCCCTTATAATCTTTATTGTAATTCACTTTAAAACTGATAATGTCACTTGATAACATTATAAACCAGTGATTCTCAAAGTTTGGAGAGCATCACAGTCTGCAGTGGACCTTGTATATTTTCAGGTGACACCAAAAGATTCAGTGGTTTGGTGTGGGAGAATCACTGTTACAAACCCTGTTTTAACCATGAAGTGATCAAGGAAAAAGGAAGTAAGGTAAAATGATTTAGTCAAATGTAAAGATTAGTCAGATACATGTTCCCAGTTTGGGGTCTATTATTTTATGCTCCAGGCCACACTTCTGCCTTCTATTGTCAAGAAGGGGAGAAGTAGATTGGGTGGCATTCCCATATGTCCTAGAACACAGATCCATTGTTTTCTGGTTCCATAGATTCTACAATCCAATCAGTCTTTGTGTAATTTTGCATCATATTGCTCTACACTAGTGCCAGGATCTTTTTAGTGGATGTAGTCCATGCACAAGCTATCAAATTTTTACTAACAAATCTGATGTGGCTGCAGATTTCACTAGGCATATGCTAAAATATGCTGCCATTAAAAATAAATTTTTAGGATTTTGTTACCAATTATGATTCTGGTAGAAGACCATAATGAATCTGGAAACCTTAGGCCAACAGCAAACGTCTGTATTTTTAAATAAAACTATATTTTTGTGGACCCATAAAATGACTGAGAAAGAATATAATTTGGTTTTGCTAAGGTAAAGAGCCAGGTAATGGGTATCGGAGCTGAAGCTTTGAATTAAAACATTTGTAATACATCGGGCCCATAATGATCTCCTTACACACCCTAAAATGGAAGAAAAATACCTATTTATGTCATAAGATAAGTAGCTTTGAGGCAAAATTTGGACCTAAACATTTCCTATACCATAATACTTATATCAGCTCTATTTTATTCTATTCTATTTTAGTTTTGAATAATTTTCATTTTTATTACTTGATAGAAACCCCGTAACTTGCTATATTTGATTTGGGTTAATGAAAAAAATGCAAACAGAAAAACAGAATTCATTCTAGCAAGTTAAGCATTTCAGCCTGCCCTCCACAGTACTTTTCCAGCATGGTAATGATATTTTGCTATTCAAAATTCATATAGTTTATAATTAGAAAAGACTACAGTTCCTAATACAAGGTCTGAATATAACACCATTTCTTGATCACAAATAATAACTTTTTTTAAAGTTAGAACACCTCAGTGGGGTTTTGGGATTGGGGTTACTTTTCTTTGTCCATCTGTAGATTGATATTTACAAAACTATTGGACAGAAAGTATGTTTGTAGAGGACTTCGAACTACTAGCAGGAAAAGCATATAAAAAAAGTAGCTTTTTATTATCATCGCACAGCCATTATAACTGGTACAATTGGTTGTGTTGAGCACTGAAGATCAGGGTTCATGGATTACATTGTCAGTTTTGTCATAAACTTCCTATTTGACGTGAACATCCAACTTCACACCTTTTGTTCCTGAATTTGCCTTCTGTAAAATGTGGATAATAATATTTAACTACATCATACAGGATATTATGAACCTTAACTTTCCGTTTTCAAGATTCTCAAATATAAAGGACCATAACAATTGTTAGCACACTTTATTCTGAGTGGCATCTTTGTGGACAGTCTTAGCATAGCATGTATAAATAAATTATAGAGATAAAAATCTTCTCCTTCTCTCTAGTATGTAGTTATAGAATTTTTCATATATCTTTCTCCTATATTCCCTCCTCCCACTCATGGACTTGACGGCAGGATCTTGTATTCTTCTGACTTAAGTTGAAATATCATTCATTTCACTCATTATATAAATATTTATTGAACACCTACTGTGTGCCAGGAATTGGGTTTAGTGCTGGAAGTTCAAAGATGGTATGATCATTAATAAGTTTCTTCAGCTGAGTTCTGCTGTTCTTCAGGTACATGCAAGAAAGCAGTGTGCTGACAGGGCCCAAAAAAGCATGCCAGTTTAAGTTATTAATGATCATGCCTATTATTTCACAGGAGAGAAGCTTGAGGTGCTGGCTCTTAGTTTCCATCATTCATCTATTACCTAGCTGTGTGACCTTGGGCACAGTAGCGTAGCTCCTTTGCATCTCAGTTTTCTCATCTGTAATCTTTAAGACCTCATTTAGTTCTGAGTTTCTGTGAGTTTCTGTCATCCTGCTATAGGTAAGACAGCAGTTCTTAAAGGCAAGAGAGTTTGTTTCTTTTGATTAGCCTTATTAGGCAATCAAGATTGTAGAAGAATGTCTGAGATGAAAGGTCCCCTATCAACCCTTGAATAAATAACATCTTTCATTGTGTATGTAAAGGGAAATGATGAGCTTGGTGATCCTATCTAGCCCATCATAGACACAAACACAAACAAACTCTCGAACTGAGTTTGTTGCCTTCTTGGATTACATTTCCTTAATTTAGAGGACCAACCAAAATTGGACTTTACTTTGAGGCTGTTGCTGTGTGCAGTGTTAAGTGAAGACAGAAATGAAACATTTTATTTTTCAAACAGAGGGCTTTATGTGATTTACTCTATCTTTGTTGTAGGCAGATTTATCTTGCTCAGAATATCCTTTTGTTTGTACTCCTTGGAGTCCTAAGAAAACTCATGCATAATTTCCATTTCAGTGCAGATAACACAGGCTTTCTAAAAGTTTCAACTTAGAATCTGTATTTTTCCTTCCCTGCTTGAGGTGGTTGGCAGGAAGGTTATGGGGGAGGGGTAAGCCTTCTACCACTTGTGTATCGTGGCCCAGCAGCTAAACTCTTTGCTTTAGGCGATTATTTCAAAATCAAATAAATTCAAACTTTGGCCTCTGAAAGCAGTCGAATCAGTACACCAGAACAATAGGGTGATAAATATAGAATTGTCATTAAAGAAAAATACTATATTCTGTCATTTTAAATCAATGTTCAGAAGGTGATCTCAGCATTCACAACCTACTATGTGCTCTAGCTTTGTGCTGGTGAAGAAAAGAAAGGAATAGAAAAGAAATTGACAGTTTCTTTCAAATATTATTGTGGCATAAAGAAATAAGTTTAATATATGCCAAGAGTGAGCTCCACTAACATTGTGCATTAATTTAATGTGAGTCTCTTTGAGCACTGCATAATTGCTGCCAAGAAAGGTAGTGCAGCTCAGTGAAGAATGGTTTGTGCAGAGCCACCCCAGATTTGTCTGGCTGACTAGAGTAACACAACAGTTACAATTTCTAGTTTTATTTTTTCTTCACAGTATTGGTTCATTTGTGAAGATTAAAAAAGGGGCTCTCTAAAAATGTCCATTTTGTTCAAAAGCATGATTACTATCTATATTTTCCTTGAATTGCTATTATATCATGTTCATATGATATACATTTTAATACAAAAACTATTTTGTATTAAAATGCATGAACGTTTGCATTTAGGATGTGTATAATTTTTCTGTGTGATTATATCGTTTTAAGAATAAATAATTTAAAAACCACTTTTAATCTTGTGATAGTTTAATTTTTAAAAAATCCCCCAAAGCAAAGGAATGAATTAGTCATAGCTTTATTGTTGTTAGTCTATGGACTTTGGCTCTGCAAACTTCTGTTCAAGATTCCTTTGATTGAGAATTAAATAAGAAAAATTTAAAAAGATAGACAAGAAACACTGACATAAGCTCCAAAGTTTTTTGCTGACTTTTAGTTAACAAAGCTCTAAATGGCTACTAGTCTTCCACCTGCAATCAAGTGTAATAAACCTTCACAGCAGAAGTCAAATTCTAGGGGAAAAAAAGTTGGAAGCTCACACTTACACCATAAAACCTTGTTTATTGCAACCATCAGTCTTCTAAGATATGCCCCACAATGGGATTTGGTAAAGCCATTACAAGGTGCCGTATGAGTTCCATTTGCCTACAGTAAATAGAATGTCAGAAGTGTCAGGGGGAAATAAATATCGGGCTGGTTAAAAGGGAGCAGAGATGGCTCAAAGCATCATTGAGAGGATTGATTTATCTGGCGTGCTGTAATGACTGCAGATGTGGATCTGTTATTCTAGATGAGCAATGAATTTGATGAGCTGATAACACAGGGCCAGAGAGGCCTGGTTTTAATTACTGATGAGGAATTTATTTGTGAAACACTGTGATTTACTGAGGGTTTGTTCTGTTATTGACAGGTGACCTTGGGGCTTTTCTTTTCTGATGAATTCCAAAAAAGGAGATTTTAAAAGAAATAATCAAACAAAATGTATTTTATCTGTACTGAGAACACGACAAAGTCATTTGAGATACATTGTTGGGGTGGAAACTACATTTTTTCTACACATAAAAAGTTTGCAGTTCTGATTATTTGCTGCTTATAAATTACTGCTGATTTTTACTCAAGTATACTTTTGTATTTTTCCTTTTAAGTAAGCCTTAATTCTGTGAATAGATGTTGGCATTTATTAGTGTGCCTCTGTCATTAGTATAAACTGTTGAGGCAGATTTGGACGGAACCCTGGGATGCGTAGCATAGCTGCTTCATTAAATGATGGCTAATTTGTGTAATTTGAGTTGGGAGTCAGAGAGGAGTTTATGGCTCTGACATAGCTCTCTTGGTGGCCAGCAGTTTCTTGTTCTTATGAATGATGCAGAATATTAAAATTAAAGAAAGGAAGGTCAAAACCACAATGATCATTTGTATTCATTGTATTAACTCCCCTACTTAAAGTTATAGAATTTGCCTTAAGTTAACTAAATGACAAATTTTGGATATTTGTTGTGTTATTTTTATGCCTTTTATCTTGGTAAAGTGGAGTTCGGTAAAGTGGAAATTCTATATATTGAAAGATTAAAATGTAGCACCTTTAGGCTTTCATCTAAAGTATACATTCAAAACTATGAGCTCCAAGGCATCACATACCTATTTTACTTTATTTCAACCAGCAGTTTACAGAAGTGATTCTGTGGCAAACACAGTAATTTCTGTTGTTGCAGTTGTTTGTAAGAAACATTGACCCTGTCCAGTTTACAGATACAGTTAATTGTTTAGAAGCTATTTAAAAAATCACTAAAGCAGGAAAACATCTGGACCTCAAAGTTTCCTAGAAGAGACCTGACTTGCACTGAATGGTAATTATGTGTATAAATGTGCTACTAGTTTGTTTGGGAGAAAGTCAAGGATCAAGTCAGTTGAGAGGTAGTCACCTAATTTTCTGTGGCAAACTTTATATCCTATTGTATTTCTTTCTTATTTTGCTTTTATTTCTGAAGAGCTAACAGACAGTGGCACTGCAATTTCTTTCTGAAGATTGTAATACTTTCTGCAAAAATTATTATATAATCTAGAATGTTGAAAATCTTTACATATATAAATAAGCTGAGGCTTGTATGTCTGCATTTGCATGCATGTATAGATCAAAAACTAACTAAGCTATTTTATTTATAGTGGATTTCATTAACTAATATCCTGAATATTTTGGATAGGAGAATTTTACGGTTGAAAACAAATGTGAATATTTTAGAATGGACTTATAACTTAAATAGCACCCCCAAATTGTGTTATTTTAATGTATACCTAATGTATGTATTCCTGAGACTATGATTTTTTGATTTATCAAACCTTCTTGACTTGAATTTTTTTCAATTGGAGTAAATTATACTACAAAACTATGGTAAGCAAAGCAGCATGGCACAAAAAACAAACACACAGATCAATGGAACAGAATAGAGAATCCAGAAATAAATCCATACCCCTATGGTCAGTTAATCTATGACAAAGGAGGCAAGAATATACATGGAGAAAAGACAGTCTCTTCAATAAGTGGTGCTGAGGAAACTGGACAGCTACATGTAAAAGAATGAAATCAGAACACTCCCTAACACCATACACAAAACTAAACTCAAAATGGATTAAAGACCTAAATGTAAGGCCGGACACTATAAAACTCTTAGAGGAAAACATAGGCAGAACACTCTTTGACATACATTGTAGCAATATGTTTTTTGGAACTGTCTCCTAAGCAAAAGAAATAAAAGCAAACATAAACAAATGGGACCTAACTAAACTTACACAAAGTCTTCAGTGCAGTCTCCTGACAGCATTCTATTAGTCTCCATGGCCAAACTCCAAAAAAAAAGAAAGTAAATGCCATAAATTCCATTTACTGTGGTGAGACTGAGAAACCAAAATTAAATACTTTTGAAAAGTTGATCCAGTAAAGGAATGAAAATAATTCAGAGGCTACTGATAGACAAAGGAATAAAGGTGGAATAGGCACTTGCTTATGAATTGTGTCTACAATGTGATATTTAATAAACACATCAGAATTTCTGTATCTAAACTAATTATTTAGATATAAACATTTCCCACTAATACTGCTCCTGCTCATAACATTTTTGAGTCACCTTTTTTGGAATTATATTCTAATCATGTATTTCATTTTTCTTAGTCATTGGTGTCAGCCCTTTAGTGTGATTTATCTTTCATTATAACATCATAAATCTACATATTAGTGAAAAACTGGAAAACTCAAGTAATCTTTTTCTAAGTCTCATTTTACTTGTTTTTTCTGCAGCCTTTGAGAAGTTTGGAATTCTTTCTTCCTTGCCTTCTGTGACAATATAATTTTCTGGTTTTCTTTGGACTCTTTGATCCCTCTTCATCATTTGCTGGTCCCACTGCACCCCTATACCTAATGAATAACAAAATTCTGTCCCAAGCTCTCTGTTCTTCTATGTCTATATTCACTGCCTTGTAGAGTTCGTGACTTTAACTGTTGCCTCTTCAAAAATGATCCTCAAACTCCAGAAACAATAGCTTCTCTTTTATGTCTTAAAATTCTAGCTGCCTTCTGTCATGTCCTACTTCACATATCCCAAACTGAACTTAGAATTTTCATCTCTAAATCAGCCTTCATAATTTCCTATATTTATTGGTTGTATGTATAATAATTGTATATATTTTTCATAGTTGTGTATAGCATCTCTATGTTTTCATTTGACAAGCTTATGATTCCCACTCACACTTTCCTGACTTTTGACACCATCTCCCCCACCCACCCCCTTTCCTCTCCTTCCCTACTTTCCATTTCTAGCCAACCGTAACATACAATAACTATAATGTTGAAATAGCTTCCTGGCTTTTTCAGTCTCTTCATTTTTCTGGTTTATCCTTCATATTGCTTCTAGAATAATGATTTTAAAAATTGTACAGCATGCTGTTATTTTCCTTAATAATCTTTAGTGAATTTTTTAGTGACTTTTTAATTGCCTTTAGTATTAAATTTGAACTCCCTAGCTAAGTATTCAATCCTTTCCATTAGTTGATTACCACCTACCTATAAAAACTTATCTGGCCTTCAGAGTGTTCATTCTAACAGCTTCAACGATCAGTCATGGGCTTGTGGCTCACAAATTAATACCTTAAGTTTGATGTTGTAGAAGAATGATGAAACTGGTGAATCAGCTCTCTTGGCTTTGCCTCTAGCCAAGTAAGTATAAGTCAGAGATCTCTACAGTGCATGCAGAAGACACTCGAAAAATGTTGATAGAATTAAAATACTGTCTTAAAGTAAAGTTTTCAGGACTTCCCTGGCGATCCAGTGGTTAAGACTCCATGCTTCCACTGCAGGGGGCACAGGTTCGATCCCTGGATGGGGAGCTAAGATCCCGCATGCTGCGTGGTGTGGCCAGAAAAAATAATATAATAACATAACATAAAATAAAGTGTTTTCTCTCTGTATGATTATTTAAAAATAGTTATCTTTATTTCCATGGATGAACATCTATATCACAACTATAATGAAATCCAGAGAGCTTTCTGCATTAGTTCTAGACCTTCCTTTGTTTTATTCAGTTTATTGCTATTATTACTATTATTATTATTATTATTTAGCCTCGGCTGGCATTGGTCTAGGACTAGATTAAAGAACAGGTCTTGTTTTTGTTTTGTTTCTTTTTAAACATCTTTATTGGAGTATAATTGCTTTACAGTGGTGTGTTAGTTTCTGCTTTATAACAAAGTGAATCAGCTATACATATACATATGTTGGGTGGGCCAAAAAATGCCTTCATTTTTAAGTAAAAATAAAAGACATATTTTTCATTTTCACCAAGAACTTTATTGAACAACGTATTCACCCTTTTGCTCCACTACCTTCTGCCATTTTTCACAATTCCATCTTCCCAAAACTTTTTACCTTTTTGAGCAAAGAACTGTTCCAGGTGCCTTTTACAGACTTCCAGGGAATTGATACTTTTTCCATTAAGAGAATTTTGTGAAAACCGAAATAAGTGGAAATCCGAAAGTGCAATGTGTGGTGAATATGGTGGATGAATCAAAACTTCCCAGCCAAGCTGTAACAGTTTTTGCCTGGTCATCAAAGAAACATGCAGTCTTGCGGTATCCTGATGGAAGATTATGCATTTTCTGTTGACTGATTCTGGATGTTTTTGTCGAGTGCCACTTTCAGTTGGTCTAACTGGGAGCAGTACTTGTTGGAATTAATCGTTTGGTTTTCCGGAAGGAGCTCATAATAGAGGACTCTCTTCTAATCACACCATATACACAACATCACCTTCTCTGGATGAAGACCGGCCTTTGGTGTGGTTGGTGGTGGTTCATTTCGCTTGCCCCATGATCTCTTCTGTTCCACGTTGTTGTACAGTATCCACTTTTCATCACCTGTCACAATTTGTTTTAAAAATGGAACGTTTTCATTACGTTTCAGTAGAGAATTGAATGCGGAAATGTGGTCAAGAAGGTTTTCTCGCTTAAATTATGTGGAACCCAAATGTCAAAGTGATTCAGGTAACCGAGATGGTGCAAATGATTTCAACGCTTGATTTGTGTATTTTGAATATGTCAGCTATCTTCCGCGTGGTATAATGTTGATTGTTCTCAATTATTGTTTCGATTTGATCGCTATCAACTTTAACTGGTCTATCAGACAGCGGAGCATCATCCAGCGAGAAATCTCCAGCACGAAACCTCGCAAACTACTTTTGACACGTTCAGTCAGTCACAGTACCTTCTCCATACACTGCACAAATCATTTTTTGCATTACAGTTGCATTATTACCTTTCTTGAAATAATAAAGCATAATGTGCTGAAAATGTTGCTTTTTTCTTCTATCTTCAATATTAAAATGGCTACACAAAAATTCACCCATTTTGTAAGTCTATTTTTAAATGCACACTGATATGACAGCTGTCACATACAATCTAACAAAATTGTTTTGAACGAAGTTAAAGACAACTAAGTGCTACTAGAGCCATCTTACAGAGAGAACCAAATGAACCTTTTGGCCCACCCAATACATTTTTCTTCATGCAAGCTACACACAGTATACTACTCTTCCTCGTCCTTATACACAAACATTTTTATTTGTATTTATTTATTTTTTTACTAAATGGAAAAAAGTTAACTCTTAAAATATTCCTTATTTTCTTTAACGTCTCAGCAGAATTGGGCATTTGATGGCTTCTGGGCATTCTTATTTTGGCTTCTCTGGAATAATATTCTTGATTTCTTCCCTACTTGCTTGATCTCTTTTTAGAGACCCTTTTAAAAAACTTGATGTGTACATGGCATATGTTTGGAAATAGATCTTTATTTTATTCTAATTTTCTTTGAGGCACCATTTCTCTTACAATGGCATAGTAGGATTTATTGAATTAGAAATTTTTATGGGATTTTACTTCCTATCTGTATAATATTCAAAATAATGAAAATTAGCAGCTTTCATAGTTTTCAGAGTCATTGGGTTCACAGTGAAGGAACTTGTGGTTGAACTGAATATTCTTGCGTCTCTTTAGCTGTTTAGAATGGAGAGAATTACACAGTCATTAAGCATTTGTATCATGTAAATATAAAGCAAGAGAAACCTAAACTTCTTGTGTTGAAAACAAAATTTATTTATTCAAGTAATTAACATTCTAAAACACAAGGTTGACATTAAATTATGAGAAAAAACATTTGTGATGTCAGTATATGGCATAAGGTGTAGAAAGTGAGATAGTTTCCTTTCTCTTTCCTCTCTGTCTCATTCTTGGTTATAGTCCTTCCCAGTGTCCCCCAAATTATATTAACTATTTCCTTCTTATGCAAGATATGTCTTTTCCTGCCGTTTTTTTTTTTCTCTTTTACACTTTTTGGGAAATAAGCTACCCTTTGGAAGGCACATAGTTGACAAATTGGATCACATCTCTAGAATACCTGGATCTAAGGAAAACATAGAGTTCAGCCTCAGGAATTCTACCATTTAAGAATTCTTGATAATATATACCCAGAATGGACTGAAGTTTCTTAGATACTCTTTTTGGGAAGAGTTTGCTAAGCAAAACAGTAATGATAAGGTTGAATATGTATTATTTTAAAAACTATGCAAGACAACTTTCAAGTGTTTTAGTCATATCTAGGCATATACAAGCAATGGATGTACTATCCTATGATGCAGAATATAAATAGACTTCTATAAAATCTAGGTTCTGCTTGAATAGATAGTGGATGCGTGTGTTAAGAAAAATTACAAAAGGCTATGGTATAAAAAGGAAGTCTTCCTTCAATCACCCCCTGTCTGCCACTCACCTAGTTCCCTTTGACTGGGTTTACATTTATTGGAGGTTGTGGCACTTCAGTTCTGAGCACCCTTGCAAATTAGCTGAGTAGCCTGAGAAGAGGTTGGTGAGGATGCAGGCACAAGGTAGGTTCTTGTATTCTTGATAGCAGGTGAGGGAAGTTCTGCTGTTTGAAGTAATTGACAAGAGTAAGGATAGATCATTACCCAAACTTCTACAAAAAAGAAGTCAGGTTAACATATGTTAGACTCAAAAGTTTTTATTATGACAAATGTGAATGAGCCATATCTGAGTATTAAAACAGTACTTCTTGGCAACTTTGTTATCAGTTCTCAGATATGACTATATGGATCTACATTCTATAAATACAAAATTTTCACTATATTCAATGACTATTTCCTCCTTTCCTGAATGAGCAAATCTGTGTATATTTATAAAATGATAAACTAAATATATTAATAACTAATCCAACAATATGATTTTGTGTGCATTATAACATCCACCTTTAAATACATCATTGATCTCAAATTTGATACAACATTTGATTGAGCATGTATGAACAGGTTGTGACCACCAAATATTGTCAGGGACATATCATGGCTTTAGGAAATATAATTATAAACAAAAGATTCATACTTTTGGAGATAAATGTTTTTCTGGATACCTGTTTGGAGTTTTTATTTGTGACAGGGAGATTGGATTGAATGCTGAATTCAACAAATACTGCTCCAGTGACTTTTCAAGAGGGGTTTGGAAAATTAATATAGTTGAAAAGAGAGGGAGATAGCAAAAGTGAACAGCAATAGTTGTAAACATTGAAAAATAAAGGGACTATAATAACTATACAGGCACTTCTTTATTCAATATGGTATTAAAATACATTTTACCTTTGAATAATGCAATAATAAAAGAAGCATTAAAGGGAATATAAAAAATGGGAAAGGTAAGAATGAAATAAACATAGTAACTAAAATGTCATGTCATTTATTATACACATCCTATTTGAAAAAAAATAGGTTTATTTACAAACCACTCTGCCCCATTTTGTTCTTCTACTCTTAACTAATAACAAAACAATTATGCATCGGAACTCCTATTCATGAAATTTAAAAATGTCCTTTTAGATAATTAACGTGTAAGCTGTAAATTCATTATTAATAATAAAACTACAGAAAATGTCACTTATCACGTATAAATATTTACAATGGAAACTTCAGACAGTGAAAAGTATTGAAAGAATAAAAGAACAATTTATTTGAATAGTATACTAGTATTTCAGGGAACATACTAATGCACATTTAAAATGCATAAAATATTAGTTAAGTCAGTAATCAAATCTGGTGGTTAAACATGGGCCTGGATTTGAGAATGATAGATAATATCAAAACCACAAAAATAGAAATAATGAGAGTCTTACTAAATGTAAAACTGCTTTAAAAAATACTAGTGGTTTAGGACTTCCCTGGTGGCGTAGTGGTTGAGAGTCCGCCTGCCGATGCAGGGGACGTGGGTTCATGCCCCGGTCCGGGAAGATCCCACATGCCGCGGAGCAGCTAGGCCCGTGAGCCATGGCCGCTGAGCCTGCGTGTCCGGACTAGTGGTTTAGAAAAAGAAATAAATAATATTAATAACATTATAGAAGAAATCAGTAGATGAAGAAGGAAAGATCATGTAGAAAGCAAAAGAAACAAAATGGTTAGAAAGTGTAAACAGAGTGAATACAGGTAACACATATGTCATGAAAACTCTCAGGTTACACATATCCAAAGGTGAACAGATCCAATGTTTTTCCAACTGTGGTTCTTGGAAATCCAATATCATGCAGAGTCGCCTCAGGGGCTATGGAGCGAGATGGGGTCTGATAGTTGTAAAGGGGCATTAATTAGAGTAGTTCTGTTACATGTTGGGCTTCCAGGTAGGACTGCTTAGATAAAGGATATAGTGGTGTATCTCCTCAATCTCTTCGTCTTTCTGTCTCTGTCGTATCTTCTTGCTCTGGGTGACTGCCCAGCTAATATGAGAAAAAGGCATGAATATCATGCTGTATATTACAGCTAGGATAGTGTGTAAATCAAACGATCTAGGAAGAACATATGAATTTATTCTGCCTCAAAAACATTTCAATCTTCAAAATTAGATCTTAGTTTGTGATAATTTTATAGAAAAAAGTTTATTAATAAATATCTTGTTATACTAACGATTTACATTGTCTTTAAAGATTATTATATAAATGGTTTCCTCAAAATAACTTAAATGACTGTCAATTTTTCCTCAATTGTTGAAAAATATTTTCCATTTATTGATTTTTCTAAAATTGGTCATTAGCAGAAAACTTTGTTAGTGAGAGTTAGTGAAAGTCTGCTTTTTTGGTTAACTTTTAAGTAAATGTTATCAGCACTATCACATTTATTGCATGGTTAATACTTTCTGATTACCCTTAGTGCTAAAGTTTGATGGTTGATGGTAAAACTGGAGTATATAATTACATGAATTCTAAAAACGAATAAAAGACAATTCTTTGGATCACAGTTTACTTGTGAAACTTTAAAGTTCATGAGGGCTTACGCCATCTTTCCCCTTTGACTCTTTTTGTGATTTCCCATTAGGATCTGCACATTGTATAAATTGTGAGATTTGAGTTAGGACAATTATTTTTATATTATTTTATTCCATATAACTTAAAAAATTCAATTTTACTTAAAAATCTATTTAAAAGGAAATACTTCCCCAGTCCCACAAAACTTGAATTCTTATCTCTGGGTTGTAATTACTGGAAATGTGATAAAAGGATTTTAAAGAAATACATAGAGGGTTGATCTGCTCTCATTTCTTCTTTGATATCCTGAAAGAACTTGGGAAAATAGTTTGAATGTCCTTCAAATACACATTGATAGAAATAAGATGTATGATCCATTTTTATATTTTAGTAAATTTGTTTTAGTAAAAACTGGCACTATGATGAACTACTTAATGTCACTTTTCTAATGTAACATCTGTACAAACTCAGAATGTAAGTTGATGCATTTAAATTGTAATGTTTGGGTTTATGCAATATTTTCGAATGGGGACACTTCATATGAAATAGATTTCTCTCTTAATTTCTGAGAAGAGGGTTTATGATCCCTAGGGAACTTTCCATGGAATCATTTTTTATATCATGTTGTTTAGTACAAAAGAACTTGTAACCAAACTACTTTTAAATAAAAATATTTGGTAAGTTGAAACATGAATAGTGAAAATGGTTATCTGTTTTAACACAACATTAAAACTTATATAATGGAATTTGTGGACCAAGTTAGGACATAGAATGTCATTACATTAAAATAAAAAGTTAAATGAGAACACAACACTGTAATGAGTTCTAGTTCTTTTTCCTTGAAGGAAACTTAATTTATGATCCCTACCGTCTAATAGTTGGTGCATTTATAGTCATATTTTAAACAAGTATTTATTAACATAAATAACAAACTGGAGCAATACTTAGATCCATAAAGTCAGATGTATTTGTCTACCTAACCTGCCATAAAAAATATACCACAGACTGGACGGCATAAGCAACAGAAATTTATTTTCTCACAGTTCTGGAGGCTGGACCTTCAAGATCAAGGTGTCAGCAAGTTTGGTTTCCCTTGAGGCCTCTCTCCTTGGCTTGCAGATGTTTGCTTTCTTCCCTCTGTCCGCTCATGGCTTTTCCTCTGTGTATGTACAAATGCTAGAGAGAGAAATCTCTGATGTCTCTTCCTTTTTTTTATATAGACACCAGTCATATTGGATTGGAAGTCCACCCTTATGACTCATTTAACCTTAATTACCTCTGTAAAGGCCCTATATGCAAATACAGTCACATTGGGGGTTACAGCTTCAACATACAAATTTTAGGGGGCACAATTCAGTCCATAACATCAGGTAAACCTCCTAAGATACAGTTTGCTTTACGTGAAAATAATGTATTTAATTGGATTAACATATAAGAATAGGAATCTCTCAATCCTCTCAAATATTAGCAGGATGAGTTGGATCTCTAGAAATGATTGCTTCAGATTGTGACAGGTTGGAGTATTGGGTCAGTTCTAGATGATGAACTGTGATCCATAAAGGGATCTACTCATGGTCTATTCAGAATACCATTCTGGAAGTACAGGATGGGCTGTGTCCAACTTAGTAACAGCTCATGAACAAATGGCCTAAGAGCCAACAGTGCAAGAAGGGGATCAAGGTAGGTATCAGTTGGTAATGAGTAGATTCATTTGGGAATTGGATACAAAACAATCATATGGCAACTAGAGGACGAAAGTTCTGGGGCATGGGGTCAGTTATTGGATGGGAGGGTTTAGGCAGTCAGGGATAACAGAAAGATAATGGAACTGGTACTGAGAAGGAGAAGCTGACAGTAAAGTGGTAGTTGAAGAGTCCCAAAAGGCAAACATAATTTCATGATTTTACCCAAGGGTGCTAAAAGGAAGTCTAAGGAAGAGAATGCAGCATTAGGGAGTGGGACACAAAACAGACTACTTAACCAGGAGAGTTGGATCAAGGAAAATGGCCACCAACCAGGAGAGCATTGGAAGGGAGAGAAAAGTCTGAGGAAATGGCATGAAAGAAAGAAGGGAAATTACAACGGTCCTATGCGAAGGGAGTCCAATTTTTTATTAGGCCAAAGTTGAAGATGACCAAAAAAGAAGAAAATACTTTAAATTGTACAATAAAAAAGGGATATGTGTGGGGGCAGGGAGAAAAGTTTAATGTCTAGGAAAGAGGGTACAAACTTTGTGTTATGATGCAATGTGAACCTGCCTCAAAAATTACACTACCAACTAGCTACAACTCCTGCTTACAAAGTGGGGAGTATTCCACAAAAAAGCATATTATTGAATGGTTATATCATAACTCATGGATGAATTAATAACTCATTGCTTTGTAAACGATAAGAACTTAATAAATAATACCTAACTGATATTCAGTCACTGGCCTTTGTGCTATAGCTATTTATCCTATCCATAGGAAGGGACTGAAGTATAATCATGTTGTTGAACTTCATATTTTTTATGTATAATGTAATGTCCTTAATAGAGAACTTTGCTTCCTTTTACATCAAACCTCAAAAAGATGTTTTCTTTCTTACCTCTAGATTTTGGTTTCTGTTGGTGCCTTTTAAAATTTTAGCCTGATACGCTTTTTGTTAAATCTCCTACGTTACCATGATGTCCCAGCAATGAAGAATTCCCCTTCCTGAGCTCAAGTATACTCTGAATTTTGATGCCGATAATTAACCTTACATAGTTATGTATATTATGTAAGAAATGTGTATTATTTTTATGTGTGTGTACAATAAAGGGCATCTTCTTTCTCTCCTCATTTATTTGGTGCTAGATAAAACAAAACCCTTTTTCTTGTACTGGAAAATAGAATTGGAAATGTCTTTATAATGAGGAGCTTACCATCAGCTCATAGATCATCCTGACAACTTCTGTTTTCAAGGGAAGGTCCAAACAGAAAGGGACATCACAGTTTGTATCCCTGCCAAAGGGAAAGATAGACCTGAGCTTTAAGGAGAAATAGCCTTTTGCTGTTCATCTGGCTGTTGGGGTTGTAGTTATTTATCTTCTGTTGTGCACGCATTCTAACACATTGAATGCTGGACTGATGTTCCCATTTCCAGATGATGACCATCTTTTGAGAAGTAGGGCCTTGGTGTATCGTTGTGTAGCTTGTATGTCTTAGTAACATGGAAAGGTGTTTCATCATTTATCAAAGAGGGTTCTCTTTGAAATTCTAGTTTCATAGCTTTCTCCATCATTCTCTTCTCTATGTTTGGAATGTTGTTTCTGTTTTGTCTTGGGCTATTGATCTGGTATTTGCCCTTTCCTGTAAGAAGGAAAACTGTCATTTAGAAATAATGTGAGTTTCTAAGTTTATTGTTTTTTTTTCACTTACGAACTGAAAATGGGCTGAAGTATGCACATTTATCTAATTTATCTAGAGGTGAGTTCAACTTTAAGAAGTTATTTAAGAACTCGTACATTTTTGTGTGAAGTTTTGGTCATCTGTTTTAAAAAACAAAAATCTTGATAAGTACCATGGGAACGTATTTGATTCTTGTGTCTGTATTTGCTAGTGTGCTCACTATCTCTCACTTGAGAAACATATTCCACACATATCTGGTGGTGAACACTGACGCATGTGTATTCTGTAACTTATTAATCACAAACCAGCTCTTTCCACACTAACTGGTACAAATACTAGTAGATGACCCAAGTTACCCAGAACTTTCAGAATAAGTTTAATAACCATCCTTACTTTCTATTTGAAATGGATGTTAATAACTTAAAAAGTGAGGTGACATCACAAGGCTTTTTCTAAAATTAGGCTTTTTCTTAATATTTTATTGGGAGGCAAAATTTGCAAATATAATAATAAAACATTTATAAGAGGAAAGGGTTTTATCAAATGCTGAGAACAACTGGATTTTCTTTTCAACTAATTCAGCATTCTGTTAATCATACTCCTGAAATAATGATTTAATATGCAACCATTTTATACAATTTAATAATAAGAAAATGCATGGACTTCAAGAAAACCTAAAGAGTTCCCCTGTTATTGGAATCACAAATAATATGCTTTACTCAGCAAAGCTGCTTTGTTGTTTCTAATACAACCCCCAGCTCCACCACCACCCCCATACTTGGAGAGTTTAGTTCCTGCATGTGGCAGGAGCCTTCACTGAGGTTCTGAATGATTGGTTAGAGCTGACAGTACTGACAGGGAATGGAGATGTTCTTTGTTAACAAAGTCAGAGATGCTCTTCACTTCCTAGTGAGCTCTGGCCTTAATATTTCTCTAATAAAATTATGAATTTTGCATGCCCTCTCTTGAAAATCTACAAACACTCTAAAATGAGAGCTAATTTGTATTTCCAAATATGCTAATCACCTGCATCCAGAAGTGTAGGGAACATATATATATATTATTCTGTATATGTTTCAACAAATAATTTTATTGTGATTTTGTTTCAATTCAATACTGCAAAATATTCATCCTCCCCAATTACCATGTTAGGAGGCTAGTGTTCTTTTAAAAAATTCTTTAACTAGCTGATTTTCATGACTCTGGCAACTAGTGGCTTGGGATATTTTTATTTCAGATTCAGACTGGGAATTATCTAGTTTTAGAATTTACCAAAGAGATTTTCACCCTGTTATTTCTTTTTTTGCATAAAAATGTTCTTGGTTTACAAAATGTGACACAGATTTTTCTCAGTGGATATTATTTTGAAGTTTTTGAATATGGATCTGAAATTTGTCTACCCTTTGCTTCACAAGGCTTCTCCTTTGAAAAAAAAGTCTGGAGCTACAAAGTAGCCTATTTGTCCTAAAAGTTATGAAAAGGAGAGGGAGGGAATGTTGGGACTCATCTTGATAAAAACAATCATCCTTTGTAAGGTTTCATTCCAGGCTAATGGCTGGTGAAATTGTTCTGGGTAGTTAAAATGAAATGAAATGAATTAAAGAACATGAAGGAGAGTGAGCAGAATGGTTTATTGCTCTTTGAAGGCACAATAGCTATACTCTGTCTCTTTTTGTTACTCATATCTGTGTGGCAGATATTTAAAGCCAGGGTTTTGAATACCATTATGGATAAATAAGGGCTATAAATCCAGAGCTATGGTGCAAAATTCTATGGCTAGCAGGTACTAAAACAGAATGCCAAAGACTCCAGTCCCCAAGTTGTTTTAACTGATGAATATTCATAGCTGAAGAAAGGAGCAAGCACAGTTCTTTCCCCTCTTTGAGAAACATCATACTAGAAGTGGCAGAACTAATGCCTGATTTTAAAAAATACACAAATTGAATATGGACATAAGAAAGCAAAGCACTGTCCAAGTCAGAGTTGTTATTTCTTTTGGAACTGTTCAAAAGTTTTCCTGAGAACTCTATAAAGAGGAATGTAGTTTTGAATGTATGAAACAGTCAAGTGGTAGGTTATTTAGTATAATTCAATTAAAAAATTAATCAGCTAGGTGACTTGGATTTTGGAATGAACAAAAATTGGTCTGGAAGCTTGCAGCTATCAATGCAAAGGTTTCATGAATTGGTATAATGCAGCTTAAAAAGCACTTGGTTTTATGGTGGTGTTACACAGCTGAAAAAATAAAGTGTCATATCAGGTTGGGGGTCACATTTGTCTAAGAAAAACTAACAGGAGGATTTCTTTTGTCAACATAGGAGATGAGTTGTATGATAAGGGAAAATTATACTCTCTGATCTACCCTTCTGTTACAGAAGTGACTAGGATTAAAGCCTCAGTCTGGAGTTGCATTACTTTTATACATTTTTCATGTAAGGCAATTTAAAAAAAAATGCTGGCAAAAAGAGTTCCAAGTTTCTTTACAAATCACAAGTCTGTTTGGGATTCTCAATTTTCCTTCTTTTTTTAGTTTTCTGACAAATGGATTTAGAAGGAAAGAAAAGCCAAGTACTCCAAGTCAAGAAGTTGTGTGTATGCATACTATGTGTTTCTAATATGTCTGTATTCATCATAAGTTGTATGTGAAAAACAATTCTCTTATTTTTACTTCAAATAATGGAATATACATTATAGTGTCAATATAATTTGTCATTGTCAAATTACACTAATTTCTCATTAAAATATACTTCTAATGTTAACTGGATACAAATTTTGTCATGAAAATATAAAGAGATCTTTTTTTTGAGAATTTTTGCCCTTGTCATTTGGATATAGAGATAAATTTAGTCAGTCATTTAGTCTGACAGAAAAAAAATATTCTACCTACTCTTCCAAATGTGGAGATCACTATTGTTCTAAATATATGTCACTATTAAAATAATTTAATAGTTGAAATTATTTGACATTTACAATAATGGTTTATATTTATTGAGCATGTACTATGTGCCCAACAGCAATATAATAAGTTCAAGCTCAATCATATGAAGTGGAGCTCATTGATGAATGAAGTAGGATTATATTCAATATGTTTTTAACATTATGATACCTGTGCTTGCCTTTTTTTAAAATACCACAGATTATTTGGGTACAAGAAAAGTGCTATGTTGGTTTATAAGGACTTAGCTTCCTACTTCTATAAAGAGAGCTTTTCCCCTATATCCTTTGGTGTGTTTATTCAACATCTTTGCTTGGTTTTCTTTATCTCACCAGCCATCATATGTAATTACTTCATTTTTTATCATCCCTGTTTGTATTAAGCATTCTTTTAGCCATACTCTCTGGGATAGGCTTCAAAGAATACTCATTCTGCCAAAAATATTTACCCCTTATGAACTAACTTGGTTCCTGAAATTCTCAATACTAGTCATGTAGGTCCCCCCACTCCGCCAAGATCTTGGCATTAATGCCTCTGTTAAAATGCTGTTCGGTTCTTCAGGGTAGGCCTGGATGTGTTATGCAACCCTGGGCATGTTGGCCCTGGATGACCAGTAGAGGGCAGGCCAATTGGGAGAAATCATGTTGATGATCTTGAAAGATGCTAAAGACAAATCTGCCTCAATTCATTTGCTTACTCATTACCACCAGCCAAGAATGGTGTAATGAGTTGGAATTCTGAACTCTTTGGAGGTACCAAGAATGCAACTTCTCTGAACCATCCAGTTAGACCAGTTTCCAGGTTGGGACTTGAAAACCCAGGTTCTGGCAAGAGTAAATTCTATGTGCTCTAGGGTGGGAGATAGTAGTAAGGATAAACCTAGGGAAATAAAGGACAGTGGGTTGTGCTTCTGGGAGAACTTCTTAAGGTAAGCTAGAGGAGGACTCTGTAGAGGAAATTCTTTATAGGAAAATGGATAGTGAGCAGTTTTTCAGTGTAGGTGTTTGTAATTCAAGATAGATAAACATCTCTCTGCATTTGATTCACTTGGGAATATATTTTTCAGGGAGATGAACTTAGAGGACATAAACTTTGGATGAGGAAGATTTTTTAAAATGGTACAAATTATATCATTTGAAGCCTGTGGACACTGACATTTGCATATAGAATGAGTGGTGACCTGGTCAAGAAGACTGAGTATAATTTAATGTGTTTTGAGAAATTTCAAGCTGGTCTACCACAGTTGGACTGGCTTCTCTGATTCTAGCTATTATTATTTTGCAACATGAACTCTGCCTACAAATTAATCTTACGTACTCAACATTTCCTGAACACATACAGTGCTCTACCAAATTTTTACCTTGGCTACCCCCCTTTTTAAAATAGATTTTATTTTTTAGAACAGTTTTATATTTATAGAAAAATGAGAAAATAGTACAGAGAGTTATCATATACTCTATACCTCATATACCCTGTACCTCATTTCCCCTGTTGTACATTAGTATGGTACATCTGTTACAAATAATGAACCAATATTTACACCTTATTATTAACTGAAGTCTATACTTTATCCATAATTTCTTAGTTTTTAACCTAACGTCCTTTTTTTTTTCTGTTCTGTGATGCCATCCAGGATGCCATATTACATTTAGTTGTCATGTCTCTTGAGGCTCTTGTTTGTGACAGTTTCTCAGACTTGTCTTGTTTTTGGTGACCTTGACAGTTTGGGGGTATACCGGTTAGGTCATTTGTAGAATGTCCTTAATGAGATTGTCTGATGTGTTTCTCATGATAAGCCTGAATTATGCTTTTCTCATAATAAGCCTGAGTTATGAGTTATAAGACCACAAAGGTAAAGTGCCATTTTCATCACATCATATCAAGGATAGATACTATCAACATGATTATAACTGTTAACTTTTATCTTTTAGGATAAAGTTTTAGCTCTTTGGTTTAGCTTCCTGTCTTGTCTCATTTTCCACCATTTCCTGCTACCAACCTTCACTGAAGCCACATTGAACTACATGTACTTCACGCTGTTTCACCTCTTTAGACATGCAGTTCCTTCTGTTTACTTTTCCATCTTCATCTAGGTCATGCATTCATGTAGTTCATACCTTCTCTGGGGTGTCTCTGCTCAGTCATATTTAGATGAGCCTCTTCTCTGTTGATACAACAATGTCCATATTCCTATAAAGCTCTTATTAAGCTGTTTGATAGCTGTTTTTACTTGTTTGACTTTCCCACTGTACATAATCTCCAGGACAAGAACCATGTGTTATTTGAGTTTGTATCTTCAACCAGCAAACAATGTCTCATACTTTGTGGGCACATAGTAAATGCTTATTGAATGAATAAATGAATGAAGGAGTGAGTAAAAGAAATATGAAGTTGAAAACACAGTTGTTAACATAAGCTCATACATTTTATATCTCACATAACTATTTCCCCTATAATTCACTATTAAAAGGAAGCCTAGTTAAAAAGGGAAAAAGATATGCATCAGTTTCTTGTTGAAAATCTAGAACAGATGACTTTGATGGAGTATCCTTTGGCAGTACATATTTTGTCCTCTCTTTTTTCTACATTTGATGTGTTCATTGACATGCAGAATTATGATCGTGTGGTCTTGTGAGATCTTTAATCATTTTAGATTAATGTTGTTCCAGTTTTGAAACAAAAGCAGTTTTCACCTTAATCCTGAGGTAATCAGAATTTCCTAAATCAGAATAATCCATTTGTGGCTCTTTTTGGCTAACCAACGTTCTATTATAGTTTTACTTGACAGATTTTGCAGGGTCATATTCATGGTAATAAATATTTCTTAATTCTAATGATTTGTCCACAATCACTCTTTTTACCTCATTAGCCTCATTTTTGTATGATGATCTTTAGATGCCTTTTGGTAGATTCCCCTTCCTAAACATCATCAAGTTTTCCTAATGATATGGGAAACATTCATAGTATATTTCTGACAATCCAGGTTGGATTAAGAATAAAGGAGGAGGGGGCATTATTTTGCTGTGCTGACCAACTTTTAAATATAACTTTATTTCCTCCTTTGAAAACCTTCAAATATTTAATGGCTATCTGTTAGCACTAGAAAAACATGATACATTCTTGCAAGGAAATAATCAAGTCCTTCATGGCAAAAAAACAAATGCCAAACTAGCAGCTTTTTATGGTTATGAAACCTATTCTTAAACTTTGAAAATGATGTATATGTTGGTAAAAATATAATGTTCCAGCAAAAGTCATTGCCCATTTGTTAAGCTGTTACAACAGTACTGTATTTACATAATGAAAAGCTGACATTTGGGTAGTGTTTACTTTAATAAAATTGCCCATTGCTTCTCTCTGATTGTATCTGTATTTATATAAAAGAGCAATTCAGATAGAGTAATAGTTTGCATGGCATAATGAATGTGTGTCCCTGCCAGTACATAATGCAAGAACATGAAATTAATCAAAATATAAGGTTTTTAAAGTTTCCAATACTGGGTGTATGCTTTTGTCTTGAGTTCAGTTGATTTGTGGGATAACTGAATTTTATATTAAAATTCAATAAAAGAGGGTTTTCATTTAAAAATATTAACAGTGCTATTTAAACAAAACAAGCAAATATAAATCATTATAAAATAATTCAGCCACGACAGGATGTGACTGTGTGTCTATAGTTATGTGGATTAACAGGGTAACTGCTAGAAAGTGAAAACTACTAAAAATCAAAGGAAAACAGAGGAATCTTTAGGATTTGCATTTTTGTTGCCAGTGAGCCACTTCTCTGCTAATAGAGAAAAGAGTAAGGTCACAATACCAAATTTTATCCGTCACAGTATATATCATAGTTTATGTAGTATTATTACAGGTAAGAGTGATGAGATAAAGCAGTCATGGTTACTGTTGTGAACTGAGGTAACTAATTTACGTTGTTAATTTTAGGTTGTTAATTTTCTTTTTTTTCCAACTTAATGAAATATACCTACAGAGGAGTGCACAAATCATAAGTATACAGCTTGATTAATTTTTGCAAGTAGAATACACCTGTGCTTGTGAAGCCAGCACCCTGAATTAGAGCATCAGCAACACCCCAGAAGCCCCTTTTTTGCCCTTTTCAGATACTATCACCCTGCCAAAGTTTAAGCTTACATTTATCATCATATGTTTGTTTGCCTATTATTTTTATAGGTAATACTTCCTTTGTAGTTATTACAGAATATTAGCTATATTCCCCATGTTGTATAATGTACCCTTGTAGCTTATTTTATACCTAATAGTTTGTACCTCTTAATTCCGTACCCCTATATTGCCCTCCCTCTTTCCCTCTCTCCCCACTGATAACCACTAGTTCTCTATTTCTGTGAGTCTACTTCTTTTTTTATTATTATTCACTAGTTTGTTGTATTTTTTAGATTCCACATATAAGTGATGTCATGCAGTATTTGTTTTTCTCTGTCTGACTTATTTCATTTAGCATAATGCCCTCCAAGTTCATCCATGTTGCTGCAAATGGCAAAACTTCATTCTTTTTTTATGGTTGAGTAATATCCCATTGTATATATATACCACACATTCTTTATCCATTCATCTGTTGATGGACGCTTGGGTTGCTTCCATATCTTGGCTATTGTAAATAATGCTGGCATGAACATTAGGGTGCATGCATCTTTTTAAATTAGTGGTTTTGTTTTTAGATATATACCCAGGAGCAGGATTGGTGGGTCATACAGTAGTTCAATTTTTAATTTTTTGAGAAACCTCCATACTGTTTTCCAGAGTGGCTGCACCAATTTTCATTCCCACCAACAGTGGACAAGGGTTCCGTTTTCTCCACATCCTCTGAAGTATTTATTATTTGTAGACTTTTTCATCATGGCCGTTCTGACTGGTATGAGGTGTTATCTCATTGTGGTTTTGATTTGCATTTATCTGATGGTTACTGATGTTGAGCATCTTTTCATGTGCCTGTTGGCTATCTGCATTTCTGTTTGCCAATTATTGTGCTTCCTCTAAATAGAATCACGATGTATGTAGCCTTTGTTATCTGGCTTCTTTTATTCATTGTATCTGTATGTATACAATGTATGTATACATCGGAATGTATCTGTGAGATACATTCATGTTTTCATGTTTAGTGATAGTTTGTTCTTTTTTATTGCTGCATAATATTCCAGTATGTGAATATATCACAATTTCTTTTGTCATTCTAATGTTGAGGGGCTTTTGGGTTGTTTCCATTTTGGGGGCTATTATGAATAGTGTTTCTATGAGCATTCATGCTATATATATAGGTTGTATCATAAGATACTCTTATTTTAAGTTTTATAGATGCTGCCAAATAGTTTTATACTTCCATCACCAAGCAGGGTATGAGAGTTCTGGTTTCTCCACTTTATTTTTAACACTTGGTATAATCCATCTTTTTTGTTTTAAGCGTTCTTGTGTGTGTTTAATGAAGTCTGTTAAAATTATTAGAAGGGGAAATATGTATCTGCATAAGAATTTTTAAATATAGAAAAAAATTTATTCAGTCAGTGAAGATCTGTAAGTGATAACCTGATATTAACTGCAGAGTCACCTGGCTGGGAAGAACCAGTGTCCTACTCAGTGTCATCATTTCTCCACAGAGAAGCTCAATGTCATTCACTTTATTTCAGTCTTTTCATCTCACCAATTACAACTAAAGCAAGCAACTTCCAAACTGATGCTATTTAAACTGTCATTTGAAACCAGCCCTGTAAGCTAGTGGAATCCTGGAAATGAAATATTTAATAGTCTTGAAAGATTAACCTGATTAAACCCAATTCTGAATTTTAAATATATACTCACCAGACCAGAGTTCTGACGTTTTTTGGTGATCAACAAGCGGGCTATGCATTTTGAAAGTCTATGTAACTTTTAGGAAATGTCAAAATTGGATACTCTCAAACAAGTTCTTTAGGCTACATGTATTTTGCAATTGGATGTAATAAGAAAATACGTAATCACTGTGGCTGCTGTATCAGAATATTATTTTATTTCTTGCCCTTCATTTTTTCCCATACGGTTTTTAAAACTAGATGTCAGTGAAGAGATAGTTACTCTGTCAATCATCATTTTCTGATCATTACCTCTTTAAGAGAGATTATTTTTCATCTGCTTTAAACAGATTATCTTGATGTGGTAGGTTTCCCACTACTCAGAGAAAGTGGATTTACACAGAGGCAGAGAATATTTTCTTTAGTGTTGTTACCATTCAGGGTTTCTTCCAAGAAAGATGTGTTTTCCACAGTCTCTGGTTATCTTTTTTAAGTTAATCAGAATAAATATGTAATTATAACATAGAAAGAGGAGATGTTGAAAGATACCTGATCAATGTTTATGAAGGTTAATTTATAATATATGAATAATATTCAATCAGGTCATAAATTAACTCAGAGGTCGCATTGTTTTCAGAGTCATGGAATCCATAAGATTTTTCTGTCTGAAGCCACCAGATTATTCACAATTTCCACCCCATCACCCTAATATTAGGCAATTGGCAGTATTTTTGAGCATTATATTTAATATTTTAATATTTATTAAAATTTTTGTGTTGATAATTTAGAATAATTTCATTTTTACTTTACCATATGTCAATATCTAACTATCTGGGAAATTCAATGAGTGTTCTGTATTCACAGAGCAATATTTGTAGGTCAGGTCTACACTGTAATAAATTTTAAGAATTGGCTGTCTTGTATTAAGAAGTGGGGGGTTATTCCTAAAAGGGTTTAATCTGTGATTAGGTCCTAAGAGAGGTCACATTGCAAAGCTACTCAAGAGCACTGGTTACATCAATATGAGTTTATTGCATGTCTACACTGAATTTAAAAAGAGGATAGAAGTTTTTCTATTGTATAATCAACCTCTGAGTCAATTGATTATTGTAATACTACTAATACTACTTCTAATACTGAATAATATCTTGGAAAGATATAGTTATAGTTAATTTATGGATGGAGCAAGGAAAAGTTATTTGATTAGATTGAGGTTGAGGTAGTAGCAGAAGGAAGGCTGGGATAGCTGGCGGAAAATTTATAGTCCTTAGTTGCTATCTGTGTAACATTATGAAAGTCACTTAACTTCTCTTGATCTTAGCTTCTTCATCTGTAAAAGGAGGAAATATTTACCCTTACCATCTTATATATCCATCATAAGCATTAAAAAGATATGCAAACTTAAAGCACTCTGTAAACATAGTACACTGTTATTAGGATTTTACGAATCTAGGTTATAGAGATTGGCACTAACAAGTATTACAGGAAGAAAAGAAAACTTTATTTCTGTTGAGTACACATTATATATGATAACTGGTAAAATAATGGAACATAAAACAGAAAAATACATTTGCACCTTGTGTTATGTATATTATGCAATTTTAATTATTTAATAAAAGTTTGCACTACCAGTAAGAGATAGTCTGATAAAGGATTTAAGGCAAGACTATAATAACAAAATTAATATTATTATAGAAAATAATATAGGATATAATGTGATAAAACCAATAAAACAAAGATATTGTTATAACTATCTTACTTTGAGGAAACATTGAAAAAAAACTCACTCTGAATTCTTCACCACCAGTTCTTCCCATCCATAGCAAAGGAATTAAAGTAAATGTGAAAATTCAAGATTATCAAAGACAAGCTAATTAAAATGTCATCAGTGGGATCATGTATATGTAATGGCTGGGTATGTTTGAGAACTGATTCTCTATTATTTTGGTACTAGTTTAGGAGGAATATTAAATACTTGCCTATCACTTGGATATTTCTAGCTCAATCAGAGTATTGCTTTGTTCTAGGGAAATAGGTTCATATTGTTATATGGATATATACAATTAATTGGAGCTATAAAAATGATTATTAATAATATTACATATTTTATGACTGTACTATTTCATCTTTTTATATCTTTTCTCATTTTCTTCATTTTAGGTTTTTATAAATTCTGAAAACGTTATCTGAGTTCTATACATTCTTATTATAAACTCCCTTTATAGGTAACCACAAAGTTCCAGGAGTAGAGAAATTAGATATACCATTCTGAATAACATTTATTTGTTTTTTAAGTTAATATCACTGAAAAACCTCTGTAATATAATAATTCAGTGAATCCACAGTAATTTAACACCAAATAAAGAGCTTATAATATTGATATTTCTGGGTTATTACATCTGCTTTTAAAGGTAAATGAAGCATTAACACCTGAGGCTACAGCATTGATCACAACAGTGTAAAAGCCTCACTGCTGTCAGTTTACTTCTAAGATAAAATAAAGGGCAGCCTACCTTTAAATCAGGTGATTAACTTACTGGAGGTGCAATGTGAGATTTCCAGTTAGTTTCAACAAAGCACATTTCCCTGTAGGTGTTCTGACTCTTAACTTGTACAGATGCTGCAAGCATCAGATGCTTGCTTGCATTACCTTTCCAGTTATACAATGTATCCACATTGGCTCTGAGTTTTAAAAATATATCATTAAAAGAATTTATATAAAGCACAGTTGTCTATTCAAAATAGATATATACTTTAAATGGGTCTTGGAGATGGTCTGTCTTCACAGTCTCATAGAAATATCAAAGATGTAAAAGCAGCAAATTTTGTCTAAGTTTCACTAAATGAAAAAATATTTTAGCCTGTTCGAAATTTCTCATTCACCGACAATCTTATCGCCTCTTAAATGACTACTTCCTAAATTCCCTTCTATTAAATTGTTGCTCAAATGATCAATATGTGTTGCTTTTTTGCATGTTGATATGCAAATCCAAGAATTTCTAAAAAAAACCCTTCAAACAAGACTAGTGAGATTCAAATTTAACATCTAAATAGCCCTGGAAAATAGAGTTCTAAACCAGTTTTGACATGAGAGGTAAATAATAGATTTTTATGGCTTCAGTTTAAGAATTTTAAGGGAACTTAGTATAAACATGTGACTCAGAGGAAGGTGCTACTTGTCAACAAATTTTTCTTTTACTTTACTTTCTATTTGCCTTTGTCTTTAGTTTAAGAACCAGATGGATTTTGAAAACCGGGAAGCTCTGGGATGGATGGAAAGGTAAAAAAGGCTAAAGCCATAAATACCATACAAGTCATCCAGGAATCTGGTTGGATTCTTCATGTTTACTATATTAGGGAGGTGATTCCCCTAAGGAGGTGACAAATATTTGCAGATTATGTTATCTGTACTTGTGATGCTCTGGTCAGTATGCTTCCCATATTTACAGATAAATATATTAAATCCTAACACATATTTTGTATGATTGATGGGATTTTCAAATGCTCCCTATGAATATTATAAATCAGGGAATTCTAAATTGAAAAGAATCAGCTCCAAGAAAAATCCCTGGGTATAAAAGGGGCATTAAAATTATGTTAGGTGATCAACTTTAATCAAAACGTATTTTACTTTGAATATAGTATCTACACTTCAGAACATGGGGAAATTGGTGTTTCTGACAATTGGCTAATACTTTCTAACATGTTTAAATGAATTTGAGCATGTATTATAGATGATCACCAGACACACAGATATGTGTAACAGCATCACTTTAATATTCTTCTATTTCAGAGTAAGGCAAATATAATCTTCAGAATTGTTGCTGAAGATGAATGACCATTTATCCATCTTTTCTTTCTCTTATTCATTACCTTTTTAGAAACTTGAGATTCTCATATGATGCTCTCTCCCTTTCTTTGGTGTTTGCTCTCAAATATTTTTTGCAAAGCAATTAAAAGCCTTATTTCAGTAACTAATTTATATCATATGCCAAATTCAAAAATGGTAGCTAAGAATAAAATTCAGCTCTAGCAAGGAGGCTTTTAACAAAGAATCCTTGCATCTATTCCAGTGACTTCCCAGTGTTAATTAAATAATTTCTTGACCCACTATTTCTGCACTTCTCTGCAAATGAAACTTCTCTACTTACTTTTTGTTTTATTTCACAAGAACTAAAGCACTCATTAAAACAAGGAAGGAAGGAAAGCAAGTACAACTTAAAATACACTGCCAAGTATGTGGTCTGTCATTCAAATATATATGCGAGGGAGGAGGTTTGTAAAACAAAAATTGTGGAACATATATTTTCAGTTTGCTTAAAGAAGAACTCACAAAATAAGTTTTTCTGAGATAAAGATGAAAAATGCACATAGGGACAGGTGGTGCCATTAACCTTGCCGTTGGGACTGACGGATCAGTACCGAAGTGGCATCAGGACAGGGAGGCATCAGCTTCAGTAATAGAGAGATGTCTGGGGGAAAGATTGCTCTATCACAGTGATGGGTTCTTAGCATGTTATAAATCGAAGATTGTTCTTTCCTGCCACTGAGATGAGCAGCTCTTTCTCCTTTCCAGAATGAAATGTTGGACAGAGACAGGGAACAGATGAAAACAAAAAAGTAGGAGAAAGTTTTATCTCTTTAACATAAATCTCCAGGAGGGACAGAAAGACAGTGTAGTGCCAACCTCTAGCTTAAAAGTGAGGTGAAGAAAATACCCCCTTGCTGCAATTCCTTCTCATCCTATCATGCAGAATAGTTAGATGATGATAACAATTCTCTACTTGGCTTGATGTAGCTTAGTTCTTAATTCTAAAAAGTCAGAAACAGAAAAATTTTAAAGAACTCACAGTTTTGGTTTAGCATGAAAGCCATCTTGGGCTGGGATGATATTCAGTTAGAAGAAGGTACAGTATGTAGTAAAATATATAGAGCTCAGGTCTCGATTTCTGGCTAACCACAAATCTACATAAGCAACCCTGCGATTTTAAGCAAGCTACTTATTATTACCCTCTTTGAGTGTAGGTCTCCTCATCAGTAAACTGGGAATAATAATACTGATCTCATAAGTTACTGGGAAAATTCATGGGATGACATATAAAAAGAACCTAGCACAGTGTTTTGTGCATCATAAATAATTGAAAATGTTAGTCTCTTTCCCTTTCCAATAGCCTATTAACTTATGTAGTGAGCATTTGTCTTTTCCTAGAAATGGTTAAATGGCAACAAAAACTTTTTTTTCTTATTGTTTAAAAAATTTATATTACTGTCATCAGTATGATAATATCATCTAGGATATGTATGTATATATATATATATATATATATATATATATATATATATATATATATAATTACTAACTTACCAAAGCTGATAGCATTTTTGATAAACAAAATGAAACACACCTAATTTACAGAAGAAAAATTTCCAACAAAGTATCTAGAGTAAATCTGTAACATGAGGAGGGTGGTAACTTAATCATCGTCATTTTAGCCACAGGTTGGTTTTAAATGACTGGCCTAAAACCACAGAGAGGATTATTAGCAGAGCTAGAAATGAGCAGCAAGTCATTTTTCTTTCTATCCAGCACAATCTTGTTTGGTTTATATAATTTGTCACTGGGCAAGCTAGATTCACATAGGGATTGTCTTTAAGAAAAAAAAAAGTAAAAGAGAAGACAAACTAGTGGAAAGAAAGTACATAATGCAGACTCGGGTACCTTTTTTAGGGAAACAGGAAGAGCATCAGGAGATCCTAATTGATCTACATACAAATTAATCATCATACTTGTCAACAGTGGAATGCCAAATTACAACTCCTTGAAGAACAGCATATTGTTCCTTGACCTACTCTATTCTAAACAAAATAATAGATCATAATTTCCTCCTGAAGAGAGCAATACCACTGGTCTGATAGCATTTTTAATAAACAAAATGAAACACACTTAATTTACAGAAGAAAAATTTCCAACAAAGTATCTAAGTTTGTAATATGAGGAGGGTGGTAACTTTCTCATCATCATTTTAGCCACAGGTTGGTTTTAAGTGACTTGCCTAAAACCCCAGAGAGAATTATAGTCAAAGTATAGAAAAAAATTCTTACAAAATAACATGTTGAATTAAGGCTGCAGTTTTCAAAGTATGGTTTAAGGTTTGCCTAGGAGCCCCTAAGATACTTCCAGGAGGTCCAAAAGGTCCCCTCCTTTTCCAATTACACACGTGTATAAGGCTGGATTTTTCTCTGTGTATTTCAACCAAAACAACATAGTACATCAGACTGAATATAGAAGTAGATAGAGAATTCAGCTATCTTCTGGATAATCAAAAATGTAAAACAAAGCCATTCTTCTCACAGAATGTTAAAAAATGTTTTTTTGTTTTGTAAAATAGTTATTTTTTCATAAAACATGGTATTTTTGTTAATATATATTGATTTTATTATTGTTATTTTTTATTTTATTTTTATTATTATTTTTTAAAATCTTTATTGGAGTATAGCTGCTTTACAATGGTGTGTTAGTTTCTGCTTTATAACAAAGTGAATCAGTTATGCATATACATATGTTCCCATATCTCCTCCCTCTTGCATCTCCCTCCCACCCTCCCTATCCCACCCCTCTAGGTGGTCACAAAGCACCAAGCTGATCTCCCTGTGCTATGCGGTTGCTTCCCACTAACTATCTATTTTACATTTGGTAGTGTATATATGTCCATGTCACTCTGTCACTTTGTCACAGCTTACCCTTCCCCCTCCCCATATCCTCAAGTCCATTCTCTAGTAGGTCTGTGTCTTTATTCCTGTCTTACCCCTAGGTTCTTCATGACCTTTTTTTTTTTCTTAGATTCCATATATATGTGTTAGCATACAGTATTTGTTTTTCTCTTTCTGGCTTACTTCATTCACTCTGTATGACAGACTCTAGGTCCATTCACCTCACTACAAATATCTCAATTTCGTTTCTTTTTATGGCTGAGTAATATTCCATTGTATGTATGTGCCACATCTTCTTTATCCATTCATCTGCTGATGGACACTTAGGTTGCTTCCATGTCCTGGCTATTGTAAATAGAGCTGCAATGAACATTTTGGTACATGACTCTTTTTGAATTATGGTTTTCTCAGGGTATATGCCCAGTAGTGAGATTGCTGGGTTGTATGGTAGTTCTATTTTTAGTTTTTTAAGGAACCTCCATACTGTTCTACATAGTGGCTGTATCAATTTACATTCCCACCAACAGTGCAAGAGTGTTCCCTTTTCTCCACACCCTTTCCAGCATTTATTGTTTCTAGATTTTTTGATGGTGGCCATTATTATTGTTATTTTAAATGAATTAATAAGTTGGAAAGTGATCCTAAGACCAAAAAACTGCTACACTAAGATGTAAGGATTTTTATTTGTGTTTAGAGATTAGATCATCTCATAATTTACATATATATATAGTCTGATTATAAAAGTAAAATATGCTAGAGAACATTTGGGAATCTATATAGACGCAAATATAAACCTCCTATATTTCCACCATCCAGAGGTATTGCATATCTTCTCTCTTTTCTTCTATGCATACATCTACCTATTTATTTAAACAAAACTGTGATTACAAGACATACACATTTCTCCATTCTTTTTTTCCATTTAACTTTATGTCATTAATTCTTTTGCAATGTTTTTCATAATCTTCAGAAACATTCTATTTACTGATGGTGTAATGATTCCTTATATGTAATCTTTAACATTCTATTAATGGTGATCATATTATTATCATCTTCATCATCATCATCACTCTTGTCATTATATCAATTATTGAGTTTTACTTATGTTCTAGGCACTGTGCTAAACTCTTAACATGCCTTATTGCATTTAATTCACTTTTGAGGTGTCTAGCTATTTCCTTTAAGAAATAATCTTCTTTCTTTGGCCCCTTGAATTCTTTCTATCATGGGATTTACTGGACAGATCATACTTAAAAGAGAGTGAGGTATATTGGACCATCTCTTGCTTTTAGTAAATAAGAAGCAAAGGGAAAAACTGTCTAATTATTGCAATTTAACTCATTCTAATGAGCACTATCTATATAAAAATATTGTGGTTATTTTTTTTTCTGCTTCTGTTTGATGTGATTAGCTAAGGTTCTCTCTTCCTCTCCACCCCTTCTTCAGGATTCCTGGGATGGAGGAATTTGCTCTATTTAGTTTGGTTGGAAATGCCACAGATACGGGTCCAGATCTGGTAGGGGCCAGGAAGCCTTAAATGCAGAGAAATTCCACCTCACAGATATGCAGTGTACTGCTAATTCCAGTCTACTGTGTTAAGAATCCAAATAAAGTCTATAGTTTAATACTACTGTACCAATGTTAATTTGTCAGTTTTCATAAATATACTATGGTTATGGAAGATGTTAACAGTAGGGGAAGCTAGGGAAAGGTATATGGAAACTCTCTTTACTATCTTTACTCAGCTGTAAAGCTAAAATTATTTCAAAATAAAAAGGTTTTTGAAAAAAGAACAAAAAAGAATGCATGTCAGTGGTTATGAAGACAATCAGGCAGGAGAATGTGAATATCTCAGTACAAGCTATCCATGAGGGTTGTGGAGTACTAATGACATTTCTTGCATATTGAACAAAAAAATATGTTCCAAGATAAGGTGCCAACATAGAAATTATGAGTATTGACTGCCTCATTTTCATACAATTTTGTTTAAATTATTTTGTCAGAAAGTTGTTCATACTTTTTAAGCTTGGCTTTGCACATTAGAGTTTTCTGAGAGTATTTGGGCACATTCTAAATGGCCCAGACATGAGGAAACTTAAAGCACACGTTTATTGAAGTGAAAAACGCTGAGAAACAGTTTTTTTTCACTGAATTTAAAATTCGTTCTATTTTGCCTTTTGTAAATGTGAATTTGATTTACTTAGATAGGAAAATGAGAAGCTAATCAGATTTTGCCCCTCCTGTGCATGTGCAATACCAGTTCAAATAAGTGATTATTTTTCATTATAATCAAGATTATGTATTATAAATATTTTAAATATCATATCCCATAGTTTAGGCATGTATGTTTTTTAAATGTAACTTCTTAAGAGAAAATCAGGTTAGAAGTATAGCAGCTAGGAGTGAGAATGAGTTCTTAAAATCAATGATAAAAATGCATGAAGGGACAAGAATACTTAGTCTAATACATTTTCCTGGGTACATATTTATGTGCCATGCTTAACTTCAGAGTTGTATTCTTTGAATAATAACTTGTTATTTATAGAACAAAATAATTTTTCAGAAGATACCCATGTTGGTCGTGGCAAGACTCATTAAACATTTAGTGTTATTCAGTACATCATTAAAATACATGTACAAATTGTTTAAGTTGTCTATCTATATATCAAATATAAAATGTTATTAATGTGCTGAGTGGAGGAGATTTTGGCTAAGTTTTGAATGGGCTTATTGTCATCTAATATTTTGGGAATCTTTCTTTTCTTTAAGGAGACTAAAGGGAACTTTTATTTCTGTGGGTGATCGTGACATACGCATTTAAAAATGAAATGCTTATAGCCAGGATATGGAAGCAACCTAAGTGTCCATCAGCAGATGAATGGATAAAGAAGATGTGGCACATATATACAGTGGAATATTACTCACCATAAAAAGGAATGAAATTGAGTTATTTGTAGTGAGGTAGATGGACTTAGAGGCTGTCATACAGAATGAAGTAAGTCAGAAAGAGCAAAACAAATACTGTATGCTAACACATATATATGGAATCTAAGAAAGAAAAGAAAAAAGGTCATGAAGAACCTAGGGGTAAGACAGGAATAAAGACACAGACCTACTAGAGAATGGACTTGAGGATATGGGGAGGGGGAAGGGTAAGCTGTGACAAAGTGACAGAGTGGCATGGACATATATACACTACCAAATGTAAAATAGATAGTGGGAAGCAACCGCATAGCACAGGGAGATCAGCTTGGTGCTTTGTGACCACCTAGAGGGGTGGGATAGGGAGGGTGGGAGGGAGATGCAAGAGGGAGGAGATATGGGGATATATGTATAGCTGACTCACTTTGTTATAAAGCAGAAACTAACCCAACATTGTAAAGCAATTATACTCCAGTAAAGATGTTAAAAAAATAATTAAAAAATAAAAAATAAAATGTTTAATGGATTCATGAATAAATGGAAACAGATTTGTCTGTCAAAAATTAAATAGCAGTATTCTTTGACTAATATCAAAATCTAATCTAAAATAGTTTTAGCTATTTCATACAGGTGACATCTGTGCTTAAATATAATTTTTCTCTCCCTGTTCTGGCATGACTGTTAATTACTTACTCAATGTAGTTCAACATTTAGTTAATAAATATGTCAAGCTTTTACCATGGTGTTCTTTTTGCAGAGTTGTGAATTTGCAATTAGTTTTAGATTTACAGCATGGTGACAGACAGTGATGTATAAATAGAGGTTAAACACACAATTTACATATTAATTTCATGATTCATTTATTCAATGATTTATGTGGATATAGATTGTATTTAATCTCTGCGCTATAGTTGTTTCAGGCATGACGAACAGAATCACTATACTAGCAGAGAAGTAATGATGTCTGTATTGAACTATAGGAAGTTGAGAGGAAAATAAGAAACGTTTGGAAACACGATTCACTATCTTTAATACTCTCTGAGAGGCAAGTGAAAAGCAATAATGGATTTTTAAAAGGACCATGTCTGACAACACTGAGAGTGGGGGAGGAGGGAAGTTAACCAGCTAGCACAGTGTCTTGCACGTAGTAAGCACTGAAACATTTGTTAAATTGCAGTGACTTGAAGTTGAAGATCATGATATATTTCTTTATTTTGAAGATCATGATATATTTTTAAGTCTGGATAAAACTTAAGTTAAACTTTGAGAAGTTGTAAGCAATTCTTTTTAACTGGCTTCTGTTAATTAACCTTGTTTCCTCATGACAAGTACCCCCATAGTTTTAGAATTCTGTTATCCATTCATGTACCTTTATTTGATATTCTTGGTCATATTGATGTAATACTAAAATATAGATTACAGTAAGAGATTTTCTTTCTGCTTATTTGTATTTGAAATATTGATATATCTGAAGGATTGAAATAGATTGCATCATGTAATTTAAAAAAAGTTTGTAGTGAATGTGGGTCAGCTTTAAATTGACCTACTTAAAGTTTTCAACATATTTCAAAAAAAGAACTATTTAAGATAGGTAAATTCTGTATATACACCTCTTTTTGCAATATCAAACCTTATGACAAAGCAGTTTAAATCAGACAAAACTTAATAGTTGTGGTAATATTCCTGGATCAGCTTGGGGGTCTTCAAACTGACCTCATTTTGTTCCTTTTAAAAACCACACTATTGTGGAGAATCCTTAACTTAGTGCTGAGAGATTGAACTTGTTTTGTTCTCAAGAAGATCATGCCCTAAAAACCTGATATTCTCAAGGCCCTCTCCTATGTGAAGGTACAGATGTAAAACCCATTAATGCTCAGCAAGGACTGTGGAATGCTTTCACAGGTCACTGAGCTCGGTTCTCCCAATAGGTAAACTACTTTGGACATCTTTGTATTAACCATGTACTTTTTAAGTCACTAGGGTTAACATTTAGTCTAAGAATTGGAATTTTTGAAGTGAAATTCTAGTGGCATGAAATAATAACAAAAACCAGGCACCATTTATTTAATTTAATAAAATACATCTATTCATATGCTTTTATTTAATCTCTTTTTTAATGCCAGGTTCTTTTACATACTCAAAAGATCTCATTTAATCCTCAAATACCCCCTCAATAAGGTATTATTACTTCCATTTTGCAGATGAAAAATCTGAGCCTCTGAGAGTTTAAGTGGCTTGCCCCATGGCCAATTTATGAGGATTAGAATCCAAATGGGGGCTCCAAAGACTTACTTTTTCTTTCACATCATGTTGTTTCCTGTTAAGGGAAGGAGTTTATGTATTTGAAAAGTTATCTGAAATATCCCAAGAAGTAAAAATGGAGGATCTAACCCAGGTGCTCAATCTTCAGTCTTGGCAAAATTGATTCCACTCTTAATGTTGCTCAGTCTAATAGTGTCTATGATGATTCCAGTAATTTTAGCTGATTTACTTAGTAGACAAAGTTGATTATTTCTATTGCCTGTGGTGCCTTTTGTTGGTTCAATTCCAATTATTTCTCAAGTTTGGAGTTCCCATATACTTCAGAAAAGTTCTAAGGGCCAAAAGAGTTGGCCCTTAGACCAATGACAATACATGCTCACACTTTTCTGCTCAGTAGTGTCTCAGTGCTTTTCTTGAATGCAGTGGTTTCTTTGATTTCACTCAAAAGTGATGAAAACCTGTTTCCAATAGAGATAATATACAAATCTGTGACCTGTGTTCAGTCCCTGGGGTAATCTAATGACTTAATACAGGGGGATATAGTGGAAAGTAAAGCCCTGGTATCAAAACAACTGGGGTAAAGCAAACAGAAAATTTCACAAGCCAGTTCTTTGGTTCCTCTTCCCCTAATGGTTCTTATCTCATTTCTTCACTCCCGTATTCTATTGCCATGCTGCTTTCCAAAGAGTGAGGCAGGGATTAAGACTTGATTTCATCTGAAAACATCTTCTGACTACTTAAAATTCACAGCAAGAAGTGCCGGATTTAAAATTGTCAAAAGTGATTGACTAGGAATGGAGGGTGGAGAGGAATTCCTGGGAGGAAAATGCTTAATAGAGTATATGGCATTCTGGGGCCAATACTTGAAATGATAGCTATTTCCATTTGCTGAGCACTTAATAGGAACTTTTCAACTTTAGCAAATGGAGGAGAATAAAATAAACCTCTTCCCATTAAGAAAACTTAGTTTATTATAGCCTTCTGCACTGTGAGCTGTCTTCTCAGCCAATGAGCAATGCCACCTAGAGCATGCATGTGGAGGAAAATTGAAGAAGGGTGAGTGAAGTGGTCATTTTTAAGTAGATTGCCTAGAAAAAGGCAATTTGAACGAACAGGCAGGTATTCTTGGTAAGATTTCAAATATGATCTCAAAAATAAACACTTGAATGCTAAGGGCAGGAAAGGGTGCCAAGTCTTAAGTATTCTTCTCCCATATAACCCCACAAAGCTGAATCAATTGCATTTCCATTTATTTAAATAATTTGCATACTATCAGCCGTGTAGTCTCATCTTGGTTTATAAATGAGTTTCTTTTTTTCTTAATAGACATAGAGTTAAATCTCACTTTTAAATCCCTATTAAATCCCTAGAAATTGTAATGTGATGAGTAGCTGACTATAGGGAGCAGGTGTCAAACAATATTTAAATGACATTCTCAACAAAATAAATATTGAACCACCCTGTCACTTTGGTGAGGGAATAATCTGCTCAGAAAAATCCCATTCATTGTATACCGCCTCTGACATTTGTTCTCAGGAATTATTTGCAGTTTATCTTATGAGCTGGAGCCTTTTATCAGCACAGCAGTTGAACTACAGTGTGAAAAAATGGTAATTGAGTATTTTATCAAATGCTTCTAACAAAACGGACTTTGCAAATAGTAAATGAAGATTAAAACCATTGCTCGCAGGGATGAACAAATTGGAATGATTTATTATCTGAAGCATCAATATGTCATTGTTCAGAAATAAAATAAAAAGAAACAAACAACCCCAGCTCCCCTCCACATTAACACTCCCCTCCACCACCCCACTCCCAGAGATATGCACCCAAAACACCCTTAGTTGTAGCCAAAGCAGTGAAGGTAAGTACATTTGAATTATTTGAGCTGGTGAAACCGCTAAAGAAAAAGACAGGAGAAAAAGCATCATAATAATAGGCCACCTGCTGCGGGACATTATGTAAGGAAAAGAGACAGTAATAAAAGAACCGTGTTAAAGGAAAGCAACTATAAATTTGTACTTCAGTGCTCCTGATTACAGAAAGAGGATTAAATATAATAAATGGGGCAATTTAGAAAAGTGAATTTACTGCTTATGTTTAACACCTAAGTAGCCAATGCTTTTAAAGTGGGCTTTATCTCACTTATCTAAAATAGCTTTAAAGAGTGATGTTAGAAGAATATGCATTGCAGGAGTGCTCAGTCTTAATTATTTTCATTTTGGGATGATTGGATTAAATGCAGCATGTCTGTGTATTCAGACTGTAGCCACCAAGTAGATTAACAACATGAAAATCATTCATAGGGAATTGATATGTTTTTCTCACATTTTATTAAATAAATATTCAGGTTTTTCTTTTTTAAGACCAAAGGTCAGAATTAAATTGAGTAAAAGAGAAACCTTTTTTGTGATAGTTCAAGCTACAAAAAATGGTGTTGTGTGACTCTGGGAATGTCATTGAATGAGAATGTTTAGCTTCCTTCCAGGATGCCAGCAGGATGCCATTGTCTTTGCAGTTCATTCTCTGTGTGAATCTAAGAGCTTACCACTCATGACTACTCACTAAGTACAAATCAAATTCGCTTACATCAGGTAGAAATTCAGGCTGCGGCCATTTAAGGCATGTGAAAAACAATTAGGTACAGCTCTTTTGGTTAGGATAAAGGAAGCTTTATTCTCTTCCCTCATTGCCCCCAAACTTCTATCTCTTTCAGATTTTTGAATATAAAATTCAAGAGGCAATTGATTGTTAACATGCCAAGCATAGAATAATTTTATAAAGAATTCATAAGTTGTTGAATAATATTTTAAAAAGTTAAAGAATCTTCTCCCTTGCAATCACGCACATGGAAACAAAACAATTATCTGAATGTAGTTTTTGTATAATATATGCTTAAAATATTTATGTGATTTAGATATTGACAGCAACTTGAAAACTGAATTCATCCAGATAGATGCACATAGATTTGAGTAAAGCTAGCAAATTTGTAGAAAAAACAAGATAAAATCAGATGTACTAACTTGCACCTGGGAGAGGACATTCTGAATTAATGAAAAGTTTGAGTTATAGGATATTCCTAAAAATTGCAATTATTAAAAAATAACAAAGGGACACATTTTGCAGTCCCCATATTGGAGGTGATGAATATGTTTGTTACCTTGATTGTGGTGATGGTAACATGAGTATATACATATGTCCAAACCAAATTGTATATATTATACCTCAATAAAACTGTGAGAAAAAAGAAATTACGTGCTTCACACGGAAACAAGCATTCATGTGTAAACCTATCGCAACATGAGGTATAAACACTACTACACTAGGTACTCAATTCACCATATTCATTTGTGACATTGATGAAAAATTTGATCTTTCCAAACAAATTTTGGATATGATTCTCCTTACAGACACAAAACCAAGAAGTTAGTTATATTTCTGCTGAGGAAAAAAATAAGTTGAATATTTTAATGTTAGCTGGTTAAAATTAGTAAGTCTTGGGAATTCCCTGGTGATCCAGTGGTTAGGACTCGGCACTTTCACTGCCATGGCCTGGGTTCAATCCCTGGTCGGGGAACTAAGATCCCGCAAGCTGCTCGGCACAGCCAAAAAAAAAAAAAATTACTAAGTCTTATTACAAACTGCACTCTAAAAGTATTGGTAATCATGTCAAATATGTTTAAAAAATTAAATTTGAAATGACAATATTTTTCATGGACACTGAATATAAGCTCATTTATTACAATATTTTTTCAACGCTAAAAAGCCAAAAATAAAATCCATCGTAGAACAGTGAAAGAAAAAACTACAATTTTTCATGTACATTCAGTAACTGGAATTGCTCTTTTCTGACAGCTATTCTAATGACTATTCTAATGAATAGATATTTATATACATTTGTTGTGGGACTGTGCTTAAGTAGCTTGTTTTCTCAAGTGGGTTAAGTCAGCTCACCTACCACTTTATTTGCACCTATACTAAGTTTTTGCAAACTTCATTTTTGTTAGATAGGATAAAGATATTCAGCATTTTATTTGAGAAAAATCAAGATTAAATCCTTTATGTTAAAAGCTTGGTATCTCCAGCAGTTCTTTCCAATCCACGTTAAATTAGATAGGTTCAAACTCAACAGCTTTTAAAAACCTGAAGATGTTACAAAACTGTTCTCTTACAATTTAACCAACAGTGAGTTACTACAGGTAACAATGTAAAAATCTTTCACTAGATTTCTATTTTTATAAAAAATGGGAATATTAGAAATAGTATTATTGAAAGAGAGGTGTTATGGTGTTATAAAAAGATTGGTGGGCTGGACATTAGGAGATGTGAGTTCTGCTGCATGTTGGTCATGTGACTGGAGTAAGCTAACCTCTCTAAGCCTTTGTTGTCTTATTTGTGATACGAGAGAGACTTGATAGATTATTTCCTTTAACTCTTAACGATCTGTGACTTCCTGACCAGAAACTTAGCTCCTGTTTTATAGTTCATGGAACTGTGCTATATAGACTTGTCCCTCACTGTAAAGGTTTCTTTTGGGCTGGAGAAAAAGAATTCCCAAGTTCTCAGCTCTCTGTGGGAAATAGCCTTTATCATGATTTTTGCTGAAGTACAAACCTGGGGATAAGATAACAAGAGGGCTGTAACTAACATCTCTAGTCATAAAGGCGCATGAGGAGTTGAGAAGGGATGGATAATCTCCACGATCATTAGGTTCAAAGCCATCTTAAAAGTTTTACCTGATAAGCTCAGCATTGAAATGTACAGAGATCAGTGCATATTATGGGGAGTGAATGTTAACAGTTCCTTGTACTTCCCATGTTTCAATTGAAGTGGTTACTTTTATAAATGAACACACGTAGGAAACACTACTGTGGGAAGGATGAGTGGTAAAACAGATTCTCTCAGTCTTCCTAGAGTGTAGGGGTCTCCTTAAGGGAACATTTATATTTATCTCCAATAGTGCCTGTTGTATTAACTTTCTAAAAGACTAGTGTCACTCTGTATGTTAAAAGACTTGTTACCACTTCCCCCCCCCCTTTCAGTTGCTGACCAAGTTGCCTAAAACAAAGGCAAAATGTGAAGGTTATCAAAAACAGAAAACATTACCTAATTTTTGTCTTTGGTAATCAGAGTTTTTAAAAAATTCAACCTCGAAACAGAATTCCAATAACATTACTGCTTTATTTTTTGAATAAGTACTAGCTGACTAAAGGTAATTTGATGGACATGCCCTGTCTTTGAACCAATATTTTGAATGTTGAATCAGCACATTTGTGCACAGTACAAAATCGGAGAATAAACAAAGCATTAATTGTGCATTTCTATTTCTTTAGTTAGCACACTTCTAGAGTCATTGGTAGTCTAGTAACTTTGCATCTTATGAAAAAAGTGGTGCCTGCTACAGTGTGGTCCACAGATGCTGAGATCAGAGAGAAAAAAGATGCATTTTACTATCTTAAAGAGGAACTTTGGTAGAGGGGAGATTTTCTTTTAAAGGTAGGTGAGCGCGGAGATTGGAATGGAAATATGTCTGGAGTATGGCAGAACTATCTACACAGTACACATAAATAACATGATCATACCTATTTATGTATATTATGTAGATAATATTAGTTATCAATACAGTTATACATATGATCATGTTATCTATGTGTATAATGTAAATAGTATAATGTATATCTATATATGTAAAAATTAAATTTGTGTGTGTGTGAGTATATGAAAGGAATTGTTTCTTATTCTGTCTGTAAAACTAATGGGATTTCAACTAACAAAATGAAGCTATGTCCAAAGCTATGACTTGAGTTTAGAGGAAAAGCAGGTTCTAGGCAAATGGTGCCACTTATAGGGATGTGGATAGACCTAGGGTCTGTCATACAGAGTGAAGTAAGTCAGAAAGAGAAAGACAAATACCGTATGCTAACACATATATATGGAATTTTAAAAAAAAATGTCATGAAAAACCTAGGGGTGAAACAGGAATAAAGACACAGACTTACTAGAGAATGGACTTGAGGCTATGGGGAGGGGGAAGGGTAAACGGTGACAAAGCGATAAAGAGGCATGGACATATATACACTACCAAAAGTAAGGTAGTTAGCTAGTGGGAAGCAGCCGCATAGCACAGGGAGATCAGCTCGGTGCTTTGTGACCACCTGGAGGGGTGGGATAGGGAGGGTGGGAGGGAGGGATACGCCAGCGGGAAGAGATATGGGAATATATGTATATATATAACTGATTCATTTTGTTGTGAAGCTGAAACTAACATACCATTGTAAAGCAATTATACTCCAATAAAGATGTTAAAAAATAAAAAAATAAAAAAAAATAAAATAAAATATAGTTTTATTTGAGTATAATAAAGGTATTTTTACACTTTCCATTGTATTCCCCAGAACCAATGGCTATCAGTGTAAGAGCTAAGATATGCTACCTCAAATTTTATTATGCCCTTGTTAAAATAGTTTTATAAAAAGGCTTAGTGGGCTTCCCTGGTGGCGCAGTGGTTGAGAGTCCGTCTGCCAATGCAGAGGACACGGGTTCGTGACCCGGTCCGCGAAGATCCCACATGCCACGGAGTGCCTGCGCCCGTGAGCCATGGCCGCTGAGCCTGCGCGTCCAGAGCCTGTGCTCCGCAACGGGAGAGGCCACAACAGTGAGAGGCCCGCGTACCGCATAAAAAAAAAAAAAAAAAAAAGGCTTGGTGTGTTTTTAATTATCCTTCTTAAAATAATACCTATGATGTTAAATATATTATTTTAATGGAAGAGGGCATTTTGAGAAGAGTGGGGAATAAAGTAAAAGATGATAAAATTTAACTTGGATTAAGAGAGAACTTAAGAGTAAATGATAAGAAAGTTGTTTATTGTAGAGGTCACTCTCTGAAGGTAGCTAGAGTATAGAGGTAAAACAACTCAAAAAAAAAAAAAAAAAAGAACATGAGGAAAACTGCCTTGTGTGAGCATTACTAAGATAGTTTGGATTGAGAAAGATTGGACACCTAATTAAAGGGTTGGAAAGATCTCTAGTTATTTCTGATGCATAGTGAAAATGACATAAACCTGTACCATTGAAGAGCAACTAGGTTTAGATTGCTGTCAAGTTGAATTGTATGGATCAATTCAGAAGTCAACTCAAGTGAGGTGGTGTACATCAGAGGAAAGTCCCTGCAAAGATTTGCTTGATAATTCCATATCATAAGGTCAGTTGAAAATCTTTTTTGAATAAACAAAATCTTTCCCTAACATAGTAAATACTGCGAGACTCAATTGGATAATGTAGCTTTTATCAATATATCAGCAAGTCTGTGGCTCTCTTGGTTTTGTGTATCAGTTGTAATAATTTTTTGGGGAGGGAGAGGACTAAAGATTTTGACTGCTGACAGGACCACAAAAGAGCTTCCCCCCACTCCAAGTGGTTGTCTTCCTCTCTAACAAAGATGACATCCAAAGAGGGGATATACAAATGACCCCATGCCACTCAACAGACAAACCAATTATTTGATAATAGAAAGATTTTTTAAAACTATGCATTCATGTCTCTGTTACCATTCATAAACCTTTTTATACTGCCCCAGTTATCTGTATATGTATTTTAGGAAAACAAAATTATAGAAATAAAAAGTTATATGTTTTTACAAGTAATATATAGTTATATCTGTCTTTCAAAAGGTCTTATTACTTCACTTTTACTTTCAATTAGCCCTATACATTAATTTCCTATTTGTTTATGAAAGAATGAGCATTTCCTTTTTTTCTGAAATCTCCTACTATATTTGAATAGGTTGCCCAGCCAAATTTCCTAGGATTTCTATTACTTACTGGTTGTTAGTTACAACTCAGTTCTAATTTACTCAGTCAATTTTAATGTACTCTTTTTGGCCTCTATTTAACACACTTAAATTGTTATATATTAAGTGATGCCTTAGTCAGTGTCCTAAAAGAATACACATATTCCTATTGGTCCCTACTGAGAACGCACACTATAGCTAATAAGTGGGAAAGGTCTCCTTTAAAACAAATATTCCATCAAATAACATAGAAAATTACTAAAAAGAGTTTCAGCATATCACCATTTAGATCTTCTTCAGATTAAAAACAAAAGCATATTTTTGATATAAAGTTAGTCAATATGGGATATGATTTTTGAGAGATCTATATTATTATGGTACTGTGGGAAATAAAAAAAGATTAGTTCACCTGCAAACAAGCCATGCTCTTGATATCAGTAACCTTTGGGAAAATCAGAAATGTTTAGCATTTCCAAATTTTATGATTCTGGTTTAATAGGGTTACACCCAGATTCATATTTAAGAGAAACCCTGTAGGTCATAAAAATAATATGCTTATTATTTTTCACAGTTGATTCTAATGTTTAGAACACTTTCTTTTGATCTTTACAGAATGTGCATTTTAGATCTAGGTATCCTATTTTGGTATTTTTATATTTTTCCTTTAGAGAATATTATTCGAGTGCATCATGCACCAGAAGTTTCAAGGTCAGCATTACTTCACAGTTGTAATAGTCCCAACAGAAAGATAAATATATATTGACTGAGGCTGGAGTTCCAGTTCTTTCATTTGCTGAAGGTCAACAGCCCCTTGGAGGTACTTTCTAACCTTCAAATGTCTATAGGTTAAATTACTGATGAATCACTGCACTTTTCTAAATGGAGGAAACCTACATTGCACTGGGAAGCAGCCCGATATATTGTCTTTTGACTGATGTAATTCTGAACAAGATGGGAAGCAATTTCAATTCAGGCCCAGTTCCAAAACTTTATGGAAATGACTGTAAAACTGACCACTCAGGCTGAATATACTGGCCAAAAAAAGTCTTAGTGGCACCATTTCTTTTACAAACCTGAGTTGAAACGTTGTCTTAGGATAGATTTAGAATGAGCTGACAATTTAAATTCTCAATCATGTAAAGATTTTAAATTATGTAATTACTGAAGGCATATAGTATTTAAAAGACTGGGAGTGTTGGGGAAAGAATTAATTAATAAAAACAATAAAGGGCATCACAAAAGAGGGCAATATAAAAACCATCTTCAGTGAATACAAAATGATTTGAGGCTTGAGGTAATTATGTAGCACAGAGTATTGAAGGCAGCACAGCAGGACATAGTAAAACTAAATGAGACACGACTTTGCACATTTCTACTGGCATGTTTTAGAGAATTTGATCCCTGCAGGTCAGGGTTGAAAGAACTAAACAGGCAGAATAAAGAAGAATGCATTGCAGCTGGTGAATTCTTTTCCTCCTGGTTTACATATAATGAAGTAATACATCAAAAAGAGTTTAAACCACAAACCTTATTGTGTAATTTAAAACTTCTTTGTAGTTTAGTAAAAATTCTATTACAGAAAGTTGATATCACAACACCATTTTGATACTGTCCTTTCAAAAATGATTTCATGTTAAATTATTTAAATTTTAATTATAGATGATACTAATTTAGAATCACTTAATTAAAATCTTGGATGGAATAATAATTTAAAATAACTTTTTGTAAACTTTTTATTTTATACTGGAGTATAGTTGATTAACAATGTTGTGATAGTTTCAGGTGTACAGCAAAGTGATTTAGTTATACATATACATGTATCTATTCTTTTTCAAATTCTTTTCCATTTAGGTTATTACATAATACTGAGCAGAGTAGGTCTTTGTTGGTTATCCATTTTAAATATAGCAGTATGTACATGTCGGTCTCAAACTCCCTGACTATTCCTTCCCCCTATCTTTCCCCCCTGGTAACCATAAGTTTGTTCTCTAAGTCTGTGAGTCTGTTTCTGTTTTGTAAATAAGTTCATTTGTATCATTTCTTTTTAGACTCTGCATATAAGTGTTATCATATGGTATTTCTCTTTCTCTTTCTGGCTTACTTTCACTCAGTATGACAATCTCTAGGTCCATCCATGTTGCTGCAAATGGCACTCTTTCTTTCTTTTTAATGACTGAGTAATATTTCATTGTATATAGGTACCACATCTTCTTTATCAATTCATATGTCAATGGACATTTAGGTTGTTTCCATGTCTTGGCTATTGTAAACAGTGCCCCAATGAACATAGGGGTGCATGTATCCTTTCAGACCATGTTTTTCCCCAGATGTATGCCCAGGAGTGGGATTGCAGGATCATATAGTAGCTCTGTTTTTTTGGAGTACAGGCCTTTTGTCTCCTTAATTAGGTTTATTCCTAGGTATTTTATTCTTTTTGATGTGATGGTAAATGGGATTGCTTCTTGAATTTCTCTTTCTGATCTTTCCTTGTTAGTTTATAGAAATGCAACTGATTTCTGTGCATAAATTTTGTAACCTGCAACTTTACCAAATTCATCGATGAGCTCTAGTAGTTTTCTGGTAGCATCTGTAGGATTTTCTATGTATAGTATTATGTCATCCGAAAACAGTGACAGTTTAGCTTCTCCTTTTCCAATTTGAATTCCTTGTTTCTTTTTCTTCTCTGATTGCCATAGCTAGGACCTCCAAAACTATGTTGATAATAGTGGTGGGAGCTCTCAGCTTTTCATCATTGAGTATGATGTTAGCTGTAGGTTTGCCATATATGGCCTTTATTATGTTGACGTATGTTCCCTCTATGTCCACTTTCTGGAGAGTTTTTATCGTAAATTGGTGCTGAATTTTGTCAAGAACTTTTTCTGCATCTATCGAGATGATCATATGGATTTTATTCTTCAATTTGTTGATATGGTGTATCACATTGATTGACTTGAGGATACTGAAAAATCCTTGCATCCCTGGGATAAATCCCACTTGCTCATGGAGTATGATCCTTTTAATGTATTGTTGGATTCAGATTGCTAGTATTTTGTTGAGAATTTTTCCATCAATGTTCATCAGTGATATTGGCCTGTAGTTTTCTTTTTTTGTGGTATCTTTTTTTTTAAACATCTTTACTGGAGTATAATTGCTTTACAGTGTTGTGTTAGTTTCTGCTGTATAACAAAGTGAATCAGCTACATGTATACATATATACCCATATCCCCTCCCTCTTGCATCTCCCTCCCACCCTCCCTATCCCATGCCTCTAGGTGGTCACAAAGCACCGAGCTGATCTCCTTGTGCGATGAAGCTGCTTCCCACTAGCCATCTATTTTACATTTGGTAGTGTATATATGTCAATGCTACTCTCTCACTTCATCACAGCTTACCCGTCCCTCTCTCTGTGTCCTCAAGTCCATTTTCTACATCTGTGTCTTTATTCCAGTCCTGCTGCTAGCTTTGTCAGAACGATTTTTTTTTTTTAGATTCCATATATATGTGTTAGCATATTGTATTTGTTTTTCTCTTTCTGACTCACTTCATTCTGTATGACAGTCTCTAGGTCCATCCACCTCACTACAAATAACTCAATTTCATTTTTCAACGGCTGAGTAATATTCCATTGTATATATGCGCCACATCTTCTTTATCCTTTCATCTGTCGATGGACACATAGGTTGCTTCCACGTCCTGGCTATTGTAAATAGTGCTGCAATGAACATTGTGGTACATGTCTCTTTTTGAATTATGGCCATCTCAGGGTATATGCCCAGTAGTGGGATTGCTGGGTCGTATGGTAGTTCTATTTTTAGTTTTTTAAGGAACCTCCATACTGTTCTCCATAGTGGCTGTATCAGTTTACATTCCCTCCAACAGTGCAAGAGGGTTTCCTTTTCTCCACACCCTCTCCAGCATTTATTATTTGTAGATTTTTTGATAATGGCCATTCTGACTGGTGTGAGGTGATACCTCATTGTAGTTTTGTTTGCATTTCTCTAATGATTAGTGATGTTGAGCATCCTTTCATGTGTTTGTTGGCAATCTGTATATCTTCTTTGAAGAAATGTCTCTTCAGGTCTTCTGCCCATTTTTGGATTGGGTTGTTTGTTTTTTTGATATTGGGCTGCATGAGTGGCTTGTATATTTTGGAGATTAATCCTTTGTCAGTTGCTTCATTTGCAAATATTTTCTCCCATTCTGAGGGTTGTCTTTTGCTCTTGTTTATGGTTTCCTTTGCTGTGCAAAAGCTTTGAAGTTTCATTAGGTCCCATTTGTTTATTTTTGTTTTTATTTCCATTTCTCTAGGAGGTGAATCAAAAAGGATCTTGCTGTGATTTATGTCATAGAGTGTTCTGCCTATGTTTTCCTCTAAGAGTTTGATAGTGTCTGGCCTTACATTTAGGTCTTTAATTGATTTTGAGTTTATTTTTGTGTATGGTGTTAGGGAGTATTCTAATTTCATTCTTTTAAATATAGCTGTCCCATTTTCCCAGCACCACTTATTGAAGAGACTGTCTGTTCTCCATTGTATATTCCTGTCACCTTTATCAAAGATAAGGTGTCCATATGTGTGTGGGTTTATCTCTGGGCTTTCTATCCTGTTCCATTGATCTATCTTTCTGTTTTTGTGCCAGTACCATATTTTCTTGATTACTGTAGCTTTGTATTATAGTCTGAATTCTGGGAGCCTGATTCCTCCAGCTCCGTTTTTCTTTCTCAGGATTGATTTGGCCATTCAGGGTCTTTTGTGTTTCCATACAAATTGTAAATTTTTTTGTTCTAATTCTGTGAAAAATGCCATTGGTAGCTTGATAGGCATTACATTGAATCTGTAGATTGTTTTGGGTAGTATAGTCATTTTCACAATGTTGATTCTTCCAATCCAAGATCATGGTATATCTCTCCATCTCTTTGTATCATCTTTAATTTCTTTCATCAGTGTCTTATAGTTTTCTGCATACAGGTCTTTTGTCTCCTTAGGTAGGTTTATTCCTAGGTATTTTATTCTTTTTGTTGCAGTGGTAAGTGGGAGTGTTTCCTTAATTTCTCTTAGATTTTTTTTCGTTAGTGTATAGGAATGCAAGAGATTTCTGTGCATTAATTTTGTATCCTGCTACTTTATGAAATTCATGGATTGGCTCTAGTAGTTTTCTGGCAGCATCTTTATGATTCTCTATGTATAGTATCATGTCATCTCTTTGGTTTTGGTATCAGGGTGATGGTGGCCTCATAGAATGAGTTTCGTAGTTTTCCTTCCTCTGCAATTTTTTGGAACAGTTTTAGAAGGTTAGGTGTTAGCTCTTCTCTAAATGTTTGCTAGAAATTGCATGTGAAGCCATGTGGTCCAGTACTGTTGTTTGTTGGGAGCTTTTTAATCAGAGTTTCAATTTCAGTACTTGCAGTTGGTCTCTTTATATTTTCTATTTCTTCCTGGTTCAGTCTTGGGACATTGTACCTTTCTGAGAATTTGTTCATTTCTTCCAGGTTGTCCATTTTATTGGCATAGAGTTGCTTTTAGAAGTCTCTTATCATCTTTCGTATTTCTCTTCTGTCAGTTGTAACTTTTCCTTTCTAATTTTATTGATTTGAGTCATCTCCTTTTTTTTTTGTTGAGTCGGGCTAAGGGTTTATCAATTTTGTTTATCTTTTCAAAGAAGCAGCTTTGAGTTTCATTGATCTTTGCTATTGTTTTCTTTGTCTTATTTCACTTATTTCTGCTCTGGGTTTTATGAATTCTTTCCTTCTAGTAACTTTAGGATTTGTGTGTTCCTTTTTCTCTATTTGCTTTAGGTGTAAGGTTAGGTTGATAATTTGAGGTTTTTAATGTTTCCTGAGTTAAGATTGTATTGCTACAAAGTTCCCTGTTAGAACTGCTTTTACTACATGCCATAGGGTTTGGATCATTGTGCTTTCATTCTCATTTGTCTCTAGGTATTTTTTGATTTCCTATTTGATTTCTTCACTGATCCATTGATTGTTTAGTAGCATATTGTTTAGCCTCCATGTGTTTGTGCTTTTTTACAGTTTTTTTTTATTGTAGTTTATTTCTAATCTACTAACATCGTGGTCAGAAAAGATGCTTGACATACTTTCAATTTTCTTAAATTTACCAAGTCTCGCTTTTTGGCCCAGCATGTGGTCAATCCTGGAGAATGTTCCGTGTGCACTTGAGAAGAATGTGTATTCTGCTGCTTTTGAGTGGAATGTTCAATAAATATCAATTAAGTCCATCTGGTCTAATGTGTCATTTAAGGGCTGTGTTTCCTTATTAATTTTCTGCCTGTATGATCTGTCCATTGATGAATGTAGGGTGTTGATGTCCCCCACTATTATTGTGTTATTGTTGATTTCTCCCTTTATGTCTGTTAGTATTTGCTTTATATATTGAGGTGCTTCTCTCTTGGATGCATAAATATTTACAATTGTTATATCTTCTTCTTGGATTGATCCCTTGATCACTGTGCAGTGTCCTTTTTTGTCTCTTGTAATAGTCTTTACTTTAAAGTCTATTTTGTCTGATATGAGTATTGCTACTCCAGCTTTCTTTTGATTTCCATTTGCATGGAATATCTTCTTCCATCCCCTCACTTTCAGTCTGTATGTGTCCATAGGTCTGAAGTGGGTCTGTTGTAGACCACATATATATGGGTCTTGTTTTTTTATCCATTCAGCTAGTCTATGTCTTTTGGTTGGTGCATTTAATCCATTTACATTTAAGGTAATTATCTATATGTATGTTCCTATTACTATTTTCTTAATTGTTTTAGGTTTGTTTTTGCAGGTCTTTTTTCTTCCATTTGTCTCTTGTTCTCTTCTCTTGTGGTTTAATGACCATCTTTAGTGTTGTGTTTGGGTTGCTTTTTCTTTTTTGTTTGTGTATCTACTGTAGTTTTGGGGTTTGCTATTCTCATGAGGTTTTTTTTTTTTTTGGCGGTACGTGGGTCTCTCACTGTTGTGGCCTCTCCCGTTGCGGAGCACAGGCTCCAGATGCGCAGGCTCAGTGGCCATGGCTCATGGGCCCAGCCGCTCCGCGGCATGTGAGATCTTCCCAGACCGGGACACAAACCCGTGTCCCCTGCATCAGCAGGCAGACTCTCAACCACTGCGCCACCAGGGAAGCCCTCCCATGAGGTTTTGATATAGCAGTCTATATATGTACAGTGTTGTTTGAAGTTGTTGGTTTCTTTCCCACCTAGAGGAGTTCCTTTAGCATTTATTGCAAAGTTTGTCTGGTGGTGCTGAATTCTCTTAGCTTTTACTTGTCTATAAAGCTTTTGATATCTTTATCAAGTCTGAATGAGAGCTTGCTGGTTAGAGTATTTGTGGGTTTAGATTCTTCCTTTTCATCACTTTAAATATATCATGTCCCTCCCTTCTAGCCTGCAGAGTGTCTGCTGAGAAATCAGTTTATAACCTTATGGGAGTTCCCTTGTATGTTATTTGTCATTTTTCCCTCATTGCTTTTAATATTTTTCTTTGTCTTTAATTTTTGTCAGTTTGATTACTATGTGTTTCGGTGTGTTCCTCCTTGGATTTATCCTGCACGGGACTCTCAGCATATCCTGGACTTAGGTGACTATTTCCTTTCCCATGTTAGGGAAGTTTTCAGCTACTATCTCTTCAAATATTTTCTCAGGTCCTTTCTCTCTCTTCTTCTGGGACCCCTATAATGCAAATGTTGTTGCATTTAATGTTGTCCCAGAAGTCACTTAGACTGTCCTCATTTCTTTTCGTTCTTTTTTCTTTATTCTTTTCTGTGGCAGTGTTTTCCTCTATTCTGTCTTCCAGGTCACTAATCCATTCTCTGCCTCAGTTATTCTGCTACTGATTCCTTCTAGTGTATTTTTTATTTCAGTTATTTTATTGTTCATCTCTGTTTGTTTGTTCTTTAGTTCTGAAGGTTTTTCTTAAACACGTCTTGCAACTTCTCGATCTTTGCCTCCATTCTTTTTCCGTGATCCTGGATCATCTTCACTATCATTATTCTGAATTCTTTTTCCTGAAGGTTGCCTATCTCCACTTCACTTAGTTGTTTTTCTGGGGTTTTATCTTGTTCTTTCATCTGGAACATAATCTTCTGCCTTTTCATTTTGTCTAAATTTCTGTGATTGTCATTTTCGTTCCACAGGCTACAGGATTATAGTTCTTCTTGCTTCTGCTATCTGCCCTGTGGTAGATGAGGCTATCTGAGATGCTTCTGCAAGATTCCTGATGGGAGGGACTGGTTCTGGGAAAAGCTAGGTCTTGTCCCTCTGGTGGGCAGGGCTGTGCTCAGTAAAACTTTAATCTACTTGTCTATTGAAGGGTGGGGCTGTGTTCCCTCCCTGTTGGTTGTTTGGCCTGATGTGACCCAGCACTGCAGCCTACAGGCTGTTTGGTGGGGCCAATGGCGGCCTGTGGGAACACTCACACCAATGAGTACTTCTCAGAACTGCTGCTGCCAGTTTCATTGTTCCTGCAGTGAGCCACAGCTGCCTCCTGCCTCTGCAAGAGACCCACAATACTAGCAGGTTGGTCTGGCCCAGTCTCTTATGGGGTCACTTATTTTTTCCCCTGGGTCCTGGTGCACACAAGACTTTGTGTATGCCCTCCAAGAGTGGAGTTTCTATTTCCCCCAGTCCTGTGGAAGTCCTGAAATCAAATCCTGCTGGCCTCAAAGCCAGGTTCTCTGGGGACTCCTCCTCCCATTTCCAGACCCTCAAGCTGGGAAGCATGGTGTGGGACTCAGAAATTTCACTCCAGTGAGAGAACTTCTGTGGTACAATTGTTTTCCATTTTGTGGGTCACCCACCCAGCAGGTATGGGATTTGATTTTATTGTGATTGTATCCCTCCTACCTTCTTGTTGTGGCTTCTACTTTGTCTTTGGATGTAGGGTATCATTTTTGGTAGGTTCCAGCACTTTTTTGTCAGTGGTTGTTCAGCAGTTACTTGTGATTCCAGTGTTCTCATAAGAAGGGGTGAGCGCATGTCCTTCTACTCTACCATCTTGAGGTAATTCCAAGATAACTTTTTTAAACAAAAATTATTTGTGAAAATCATATATGAAATATCTTAATACAACCTATTGGTATAATTTGTGACAAATGTATCACCTCAATTATATTTAAAATTTAATCTTTACTATTAGTAGAGCATATGTTCAAATTTTCCTATAAAATATAAGAATCAATGGCTGTATCTTCCATAAATTTATATCAGAGGAATAATCTCTTTTCTATCATTAACCTTTTTATTATTAGACCCTCCTTGTTATTTTGCTTTCTTTTAATTTGTCTATAAGCTGAATAAAAACGGAATCCTTTTGATTTCAAATACATTTTGATTTCAAATAGAGATTTTGAGATTTACATGTTGATTATAAAGGGCTCTGGTGAATTTGATTATGTATGTACTTGTGTTATTATATTTTATAGGGTTTAGTAATTTTATTATACAGGATTATTCTTGAGAAATCAGGTTGTGGGGGATATGTAGAGACTGCACACAGAAGATAAAATCATAGATGTTACTGGCAGTATCTTGTTTGAAGACAGGGAGCCCAGAAACAGGGATGCAGCACATATATACACACATTCCATAATACACCCATTCACAAACATACTTTTTCTGGTTTCAAAGACATATACAGAAACATAAAATTATATACAGAAGCAAAATCTGAGTAGTTAAGGCAATGAAAACTCTCCAATTCTACCAATACAAGGTGTCAATCTGGTAACCTTATAAAGCGTGACAAGTAGCTCAATATTCACATATCATAGGGTTAAAGAAAAAAAAAGAGCTTTGACCTTCCTAGATACGTTCTTTCCAATGACCAAGGGACAAATGAGACCAAGTTAACAGTCCATGGTCACAGCTGGCTCTCATTATGGTTTGTTACAACCTGTATCACTACCCAGTGATAGAAAGTGCCTTTCTGCTTTTGGTGTAAAAAATTAATTTGTCAGTTGTATTGGTCTGTGAGCAGCTGTCTGGACACTAAAGCATACAGCAACCCCATCATAGGAGGTTAGTTGTACTAGGAATAGGTGGTCCTGTGATCATATGATTTCATTTTATGTAGAACATTTCAGAATTTCTGCCTTCTTAATGAAATCGCTTTCTGACAAGAGTAATGACAAAAGGAGAATTTATTGGAATTCAGTCAGAATGTATGAGACTGTTAAATTACTCTACTGCAAGTGAATCAGGAGCTAAGTGTGTGAAATTGGAGGTAGCTGAATTGTGAGTGGTGATAATACTCAGTGGTCACACCAAATTATGTTGGCTTAGAAAATGTTTCATGCTCTACTCATACTGCTGTCAGAAGAATAATAGCTGGATAAAAGAAAAAGTAAAGATATTTCCTCTAGTAGATAATTCTACCTATTTATATATGGTCAATGGGATATTAATAGGGAGGCCATATAATTTATCTTCCATACTGGAACATTATTGAGGGTGAAACTGGGAGTGCCATTAATAATTACTTCAATTCAATGGGCATAAACTAGGAAGGACTGTTTTAGACAAATTGGGATGTATAAATACCTTAAGAATGAGATGGAGGGCTTCCCTGGTGGTGCAGTGGTTGAGGGTCCGCCTGCCGATGCAGGGGATGCAGGTTCGTGCCTTGGTCCAGGAGGATCACACGTGCCGTGGAGTGGCTAGGCCCGTGAGCCATAGCCGCTGAGCCTGCGTGTCCGGAGCTTGTGCTCTGCAGCGGGAGAGGCCTGCATACCACAAAAAAAAAAAAAAAAAAAAAAAGAATGAGTTGGGAAACTTTACGAGGTAGTTCCACAGGTGACTCAGGACCGGCCAATAGTGAAACTCATTGTCATCTGCCTAGTACTGAAATGACATTTGTATAAATGAATCAATTTCCATATAATATGTATTCACTTTATAACATGAGGATATAATATAGTTCCTGAGCCTGTTGAGTCTATGGATTTTTCTTCTGAGACCTAAAGAAGTTTGAATGTGGTAGGGTGTTGCAATATCATTGGATGGAAATGACTCATACAATGGCTGCCATCAAAAGTGATATAATTCTGTAATTTCTACTAGTGTTTTGACCTTTTTGGCCTATTTCCAGTTTCTATTTCCTTCTTAGAATTTTTTGTTTGAGACTGATTTACAATCTAACAAAATGTAGTATGTTTTATTTGCTTCCCTTTTGAACCCTATTTTTTCTGCACATCTGACTAATATGGATATTCTAGTTAAAAGAGAGGCTTGAGAAAAACACTCTTAATTCTCGTTTGCTCTGATGCTTTCTCACTGTGGTCTCTTAGACAAATGACTAAGTGGTTTTGTTAACATCTTTATGAAGTTTTATAATAAACTGTGCATTTATTTTATGCAACTTCCTTAGGTTTTTCAGCTGAAAGACGATATAGCCACATGGAGTATTATTATCTCAATAGAACCACAAGCTAAGTGCTTTATAGGTGTAATAGTCATCCACAAGTCTTTAATTCACTGTTCAAAATGCTGTTGAAAAGAATATTTTTCTAATTTTGAAAAGGCTGAATTAGATCAATTGTTCCAATGCCTCTGAATTATTTTCATAGAAAAAGGTTTCAAAGTTCAGGTGCAACTTGTAAATGATGGCAAAAATTATTTTAGCTGTGAGCTGCTTGGTTAGTTCATATTTGTTTCTGTACTTCTGCACCTTTGATGTATAACTAGATCTATTTAATTTTCATAATATTTTGAGAAAAAAACAATTCAGTTTAAAATTTTTTTGTGACTGTGTAACTGTGCTGTTGAAAGATAAGGAGACTCACGCCACCCTCTTCATTGGCTAAGAGGAAATATAATCATCAATGTACTCTCTTAGTTCAGTCCATTGTCACGTTGCATTATTTCTTAATTTGTATCTTTAGATTCTGAGATATGTTGAGTTTGGAAAGTTCCTCTTTACTCTGTCAACATCTTTGTTTCTTTTAAAATAATTTTCCACTTTTTAACGCACATATTTTAGTAGCCTCAAACTTTACTTTTGTAAGCTACACAACCACTTTTCATGAATATATAGTATCTTTTTTTTTTGAAGGAGACTAGGTAATGCCAGTTGCATTTTGTAATTAAGTTACTCTGGGTCAACCTTTGCACAATAAGTAAGAAGCAGTTTTATCATGATTCCTATGTTACATGCAGTTGAGTTCACCTTTCTTTACCTCACTCCTGTACCCTAAATGAGGATTTTCATTCTACTTCTGCCTTTTTATATCCAGTGACATGTGAATATAATGATTATGTTTATGCAGTGACTGTGAAAGTGCTCAGCACAAAGTAGGTGCTTCTTTGCTGAATATGATTTGGCCATAAAATTTAGTTCTGTAACTCATAAAGATTTGTATGCTGAGATATGATTACCTAAGGAATATTCAGGACTACCGGGAGTTGTGATGGTTGCTTTAGTCTAGGTTTTACCTATAGTAACAGAAAAAGGTGAATACCTCCTCCAAATCTGTTTCATATTCTGAGAAGTCAGGTTATTCCATAACTTGAAAAAGATGTCATTGCTCATTCAAATGAAGAAGCAAAGGTTTCCAAATAATGTGCATCCACATAGAGCTCAGCTTAAAATCAGGGGCATTTGTAGCATTTCTCCCCATTTGGCCTCTTCCATCTGTCAGCATTTTGAGAAGGGTGTATGCATTTGCAAGCAAGTAGCCTTTCCATAAAATTTGCAGGTTGCTGACAGTAACAACATAAAACCTATTTTAGATATTCTCATTCTATATTTTTTTTAGTATACAGTCATCCCAGATAAAACACTTAATGAAGAAACTTTAAGGAACTACTACACTTTACTTCTTTGTGAAAGAAAATTGCACCATGGTGACTGAGAAAAAGGTGTCTCTAATTCAGTGCTGATAATGTTAGGTTTTAATGGGATTTCACGTTACTGGTAGAATTTCTCAGGTTATGTTACTTTTTCTTTTTTTCTTTCTTTTTTTTTTTTTTTTGCGGTACACGGGCCTCTCACTGTTGTGGCCTCTCCCGTTGCGGACCACAGGCTCCGGACTCACAGGCTCTGCGGCCATGGCTCACAAGCCCAGCCGCTCTGCGGCATGTGGGATCTTCCTGGACCAGGGCACAAACCCGTGTCCCCTGCATTGGCAGGCGGACTCTCAACCACTGCACCACCAGGGAAGCCCGGTTATGTTACTTTTATTTTAACCATGAGAGATCTTTATTTAAAAAAAATTTCCTTTATAAATATACCAGTTTTTAAAATAAAACATTTTTAAACTAGTATAATAAAAAAAAAAATAAAATCCAAGAGGCTCATTTTAATTTAACTTCCCAGTGGCTTTACCCTTGAATACCTGACTATACAATTTATAGTAATCTTAGGGTGTGGTACATGAAAATTCTATTTTGCTGGCTTTTCTGCTCATTCAGTTTCCTACAATTTAAAAATTATTAAAATGGAACAAATATTTACCCTCATCTAAGAAAAATTTTCTTTCAATCTGAAACAATGCAAATGTTAATGTCAGTATTGTGAGCAATGTAATATGAAATGGATTTCTTTAGTGGTCCGTATGTTAAGAAAGGTAACAGGAAAAAGGAGAAGGAATACAATGTCTGTGTTATATGTAATCTACCTTGCCCTTAGAATATTGAGCTAACACATTGGACTCAAGCAAGGTAAGAGGAATAACGATCATAAAACATATACAAGCATCCATTACCTGTGGCTTTCAATTATTTCAGTCATGGAAAAATTGGACATGAGAGAGAAGTGTAATGAGATTATTCTATATGTTCTGTAATGTTAACAAAGAACATTATAGAAATGTCTTAAAGTTTTCACTGTATTACAATGGATTGGGCAACAGATCAACATAACAGCATAATTTTCTTTGTATTTACCAGAACCAAATATAGATTAATAAATATTTTATTGAAAGCATTTAATTTTTAAAACCTTGTCTTACTGCTTCAGTGATAACAAATTATCCTTGAAATATATAGAAAATTATTCTTGAAATATAAAGAAACTGCCCTGTGGTCAATGATAGTCTTAACTACTTGTCAATCAAAAGCAGAAGTTTGTTGAGACATTTAATTACAAGATAATGTAGTCATCAAAATGTCATTGTGGTAGCTGACAGCTCATTTTGGACTGAAAGTGTACAACTACCTCCCCTGAGGTCAGAGATGTTTGGAGGTTAACTTAGTAATGACAAGTCCTTTATTATCACATAATGACATTGAAAAACATTGCAATTATACTAATAAATTAATAACAGTAATAAAATGACAGTCATAATTGCATAATATACAAGTTGTCAGCTGCATTTTTGTTACATGGTCGGAATTTTTATAAGTATATCTGCACTATGTTAATTGTTCTCAATATGGCATAGACAAAAATTTCTGAAAAATTTCCAAAGCCATGTCTATACTTATGGGAAGCCAGTGTATCCATATTTTTGATCCCACTTATTTTCTTTCCTCCTCTCTCTCCTCTTCTATTTTACAAAGCCTTAAAATAAATATGGAGAATTAGTAATTACCACCTGACCCAGTGTAAATATGTAATTAACATCCTTATTACTTCACCAAGTTTTATCTTCTGTCTTCTTAAGGTTTTTGGCTTAAATGTCTTCTACTTCATGCATTCAGATAAATGAAGGGAAAAGGACCTGGTTTGACATTTTTCTCTTTTCTTTTATTCTATAACTCTCCTCACTCTCGGGAAGAATACATTGTATTTACCAAATATTTTGCACAAATGTTTTATAAAGTAGATCCACTTTTTATGTTAAAATGAATGATAATGTCAGTAATTACTTCTAAATAGCCAGAGATACAATTTTAGTATTTAGATTAGTCTAAATAGCTGTAGACAAAATCTTTTATTTCCTAAATTTGCATAACTCTAGAAAATAGATCTCTTTAGTATCTGATTTCTTTCTGCTGTGAAATCTTCCAGTTAATCTAATTTAGGAAAGGATAAATTTCTCTATGAGTAGATTAATAATAGATTTATGCGTGAAGTGATCTAGCCATGAGTTTGCACTTGGTGGTTGACATTTATTCATACAGAAAGCCTTTGAAAAAAGGTTTAGATGGCTACTGCTTCCATTGGCCTGAATTACAGAGAATTAATTGTGTGTTTTTGCAAACTTTCTCCTGGGATTGGAAAGGACCTTTTATAACGGTGAGTTGTTCCTTTTTAAAATATTTTCTTGCAACTTTTTCTTTATATCTTCTCTTGTGTGTGCTTAAACACATAAGTGTGCTTAAACACTCCTGGGTGTGCCAAGGAGAAAAGTTTTCCTCTTTGGTACCCAAAGTCAGAAAGTTTACCCAAGTCACTGCCCAGGCCAGAAGATTAATAAACTGTTAAAGATCTAATTTCTTTAAGATAAATTTGAAAGTAGTGCACAATAGCTATATACAAACAAAGAAGCTCATATCATTTTTCTTTCCTCAGTGGAGAGAAGGAATGCTTATAGTCAAAATACTAATGATAATAATAATAACCAGTATTTACTGAATAAAGTTGACTATGTTCTGGCACTATTTTAAGAACATCACATATATAAACACACATAATCCACCCAAAATTGTATGGGGGAGGTACTACTATTATTGACATTTTTCAGGTGAAGAAACTGAGGCGCAGAGAGGATATGTACAACTAGTATGTTGTAAAGGTGGGTTCAAACCCAGGCAGTCTGTCTCCAGAGTACATGTTCTTAAGCCACTAAGGATATCTCATAGGACAATATACTGTAAAGAAGTCTGGAGTGGGAATCAAGAGACCTGGATCCTAATTTTATTTTTACGGTTAGTAAGTAGCCCTATGATCTGCACAAGATTATTCACTGGTCCCAAGTCTCCTCACATGCAAAATTGAAAAGTGCAGGGGTCTCTAATCTGGGGTTATGAGAGCTTCAAAAGCAGACTAATTATTTTGGCATCTGTGCCTTGCCCACTGAACTTCTGCTTCAATGCTTAACATTTGTTATATTGTCTAGAGAGGGTGAACTTAAAGGAAAAGAGGTTTGGGTTCAAATGTGAAATAGACCTTATTAGTCTAAGCTGTCCAAAGATGGAATAGGCTGACTTAAGCATACAGTGCATTCACCGTCAGTGGAAATTTTCAGGCAGAGGTTTGGAGGACAATATGATAGGGTGCTTAAGAGGGGACTCAAGTACCAATTATGTAGTAGGGTAGACTGGATGACATCCACTCAGCTTTATTAAAGTATGATTGACAAATAAAAATTGTATATATTTAGTTTGTACAATGTGATTTTTAAAGTGTATAATGTGATGATATATACATTGACTTTTAATGTTCTTTTCTACTCTGAAGTTTTATGATTCTGTAAATCCCATCAACATCTTATTCATTCATTTAAAAAGAGCAATCTATCTACAACTATAGGTACATATATATGATTATGTGAATATACTGTATACATTTTTCTTTAAGAATCTGGCTTATAGAATGGATCTTGCATGAATTTCATCTGTTTGAAAAGCTTGTAGATGTTCTAGTTCTAAATAAGCTAAAATGTAAGTGGCAATGTTGCTTATTTAAGAAAGATAGAATGTTTAAGAATATTGATTTATAGCTTAATATGGCATTATACAGAAGGCTTCAGCTATCTATTAAGCAGATATTTTGTAATCGAGCATACTCTAAGTAGGTGAAACTACATAAAGAATGGCATTGGAGATAAGTTGTGCTCCCTTGACACTTCCTTCCTTATACCTTAATTATAAACAACAGAATGGTTGTAAGTATGGGCCCTAGAGAAAGCATTGTCTAGATTTAAATGAATGCTGTACCATTAGTACCTGTGAAATTTGGGAAGTAATTTAACGCTTTCAAATCTCACTTTCCTCATTTGTAAACTGGGGGTAATAAGAGGCCTGGTCCCTAGGGTTATTGTTAGAATTAAATTATTTAATATGTGGGTCTTTTAGCCATTATTTTATATCTATGTTTTTTCTGTTTTATTTTTTCAACTTTATTGAGGTATAATTTAAAAATATGAATTGCATATATTTAAGGTGTGCAACTTGATGTTTGTGTTTTATTTTTTAATGTGATCCAATATTGACTTAAAGATTGTGGTAGAAGATTGATGGTATGTTTAAGGGTCATATAATGTCAGTATTGCTACGTGAATACCTGGTATCTAAAGCATATGGCTTTCATGTCAATATACGCTAGCTATCTGCACTCTAGGCACTTGTCATAGAGCTCCTACATAATTGAGTAGTTCACAGCTTCCACCAAAAGTTCAAGAGAAATGAGTGAAATGAGTGAAGTGAAGAGAGAGAGGGAGGGAAAGAGAGATAGAGAGAGAAAGAGAGAGAGAAGGATGAATTAACCAGGTTATTTCAGTGCCATGTTTTTAAATCATGTTGGATGACTCAAAAGTGTATCCGTAATGTAGTACCTGATTGTTCTTGCAAATGCTCTTACTGAATTGTGATTTAATATTTCGGGCTGTACTTTTATTGAGTATTGAATTAAATTTTAGTCAAATGAACAATAAGCTTGAATCTATTTTTAATGTAATTATCTTCTTGTAACTTGATTTTTTATTTTTATTATTTTAGTTTAATTTTCATTGTTGCCATTGGTATTGTAAGGATATTATACAATCAACTTGGTGCCATTTTAATGAAGCCATTACTACTTATCAGTAGTAATTTTGTTCTTTGCAAAGCTGGAAGCTGGGAGTAAAATCTTTCACAATAACATTTCCAACTTTAGAAGAAGTGTCATTATTTTGAACTGATGGGGGGGTAATCCTAGGTTTAAAGAAATAGAATATTGTTGAATTTAGCTAAATTCTTTAATTAAAACAAGGTGAACAGACTTTTTTGCCTTATAGAGAGACCATTACAGTATAATGGAAAAGTGGAAGCTTTGAGTAGATAGATGTGGTTCTAATCCTTGCTTGGACACTCACTAGATGTGATTTTGGGTAAATTACTTAGTTTACTGAGTCTCAGTTTTTTCATTTTTAATTTGTGTTAGTAATATCTGATGGACAGAGCTGGAGAACTTCATTAAATAATGCATGTAAAACTTCTGTTGAATACTTGTATGTGAATGACTATTTCTGAAGAATTTAAATTTCCCACCTTGTCAGGCTGCTCCCTTAAATTTCTCCAGTAGTCACCATTTGCACAAAATACAATGTGAATGGCACACCTTGGAGTTGTGCAATCTTCAGCCCTTATTTACATGTTTAAACTTTCTTTCTTAAGGGACCTTTACTTTCTAGATTTTAAAGAGGTAAATTTTAAGTTGGATGTGTTCAGAACAATTCTAATGACCCTACCTTCTGTGAGTAGTGAAGAAGCCAAGTGAAGGAAATAATGATTTGTTCATCCATCTACCCATCTACCCACCCATCCATCCATTATTCCATTACGTTGATATTTTTCAAGAGTTGGCTGTGTGCCAGGCACCATTATATTCACTCAAATCTGTGTAAGTGGATGAAAATAAAATATGTGTTTGAACTTGAGTAAGTAAACACCTTGAGGGATAAAATGACACAACTACTTTTTTAAAATAAGGGCTCTCTGCTGTTAGATAAAACTAGGTAAGAGACCTGGAAATCTTTGTATTTTCCCTTCACTTAGGACATCTGCCCAATATTCCTTTGGCTGTCACTGTGAAATACTGGGCATTTTTAAATGGATGGTGAAACTTGAAAGGAAAGGAAATGCTAATATAAATACTCTCTTTCTAATCACTTGCAGATTCTTGTGTTTTCCCCACCTCTGGCTTTCCTTTTCACCAAGAAACATATATCATTCTTAAACCAGTCTTACACCCTAGGCTTTGAGAGAAAAATTGATGTTAGATTGAGATTCCTATTAGCTTTCCAATGGTTGGTTATTCCTGGTGAATCAATATTCTTTACTAAATGCCAATATCAAATAGTAATGAAGTCAAGAAGAGATTATTTTTCCTCTGTTCCCATTACAAAATGAAGCTATTATGAGTGTAAGAGAAAAGATTGGAAAAAGTCAGTAATGTATACCTTAAAGCTTTTCAGTGACCTTAGAATTTTCACTGATTAAGAGACAGAAGGGACATTAGAGATCATTTAGTTTGATGTCTTATTTTATAGATGAGGAAACAAAATCTAAAAAAAAATGTGATATGGCTTGCCTCTCATAGCTCAGATGTTTAGTAATAGCCACTGGAGCTTAGTTTTTGAGACTCAGCCCAGTGTACTTTCTGGCACATCAAGCTTATTCTCCTCAATTTTCCCTTATTATTTCATTTATCTTCAGGACTATAAGGGATAACTAGAACAAATCTTTCTTTTCAATCCACATTAAATTTTTATTTCAGTATTTTTTACTTTCCTTTCTGCATCTGTGTATTTCCCAATCTTCCTTATAATTAGTAGCTTTTCCCCATTCCTACAATACATGTTTTTTTTCTTCTTCCTTGGTAACTTTCTTTCTCAGCTGGTTTTCTTCTTTTTTTCATTCTTCATTGGAAATGTTTACTATAGCTACATATAAAAACACAAAAACAATTTCATTCACACCCACCATGTTAACTTTGTGGTTTTGATCTCTCTATGGATCAAGAAGGGTACTCTTTTCCTTTTGGTAATGGACACTGTACAAGGACTGAAAGGGTAGAAATCCCGGTCTAATTATATCCTGTGTATTAAGCTTCTTAGGAAAGAAGCATGTATTGTATTTGTGAGATTATAATCTAATAAGGTATTAGGAGCATCTCATTGGGAAAGTCATTCACTTGAAGAATTTCACTTTCATAGGTGACCATTAACCAGAAAGTGAATATTGGAGGTAAAATAAGGATAAGTGTTCACTTAAAATTGAATTTCCAAGTAAGAATTATAAGAAATGTATTAATTTCCTTGCAGCTTTATTTTTTAATCAGAAAAATCTTTGAATTTTTTCTCTTTATCTGCCAATATGAACCAAATTGTGTGAAATGTTTACTTCAGCAGAAGTTGCAGAAAAAGAAGAAATTCAGAAAGAAAAATGGCCTCTGATTTTGAGGCTTGAGACTCCTACTTTTCAGCTTTCTCTTCAGTCTCTAAAAGTAGTGTGTTTTGTAGACTGTTTCCATTTGGGTTTGGGAAGATTCTGCTTATACTTAGCTTTCAAGTCATTTGCCTTTAATTCTTGAAATTCAATTAGAAATAAACATTTTTTTCTTGCCCCCACTTCCCTTCTTGCTTTTTAGGACAGCAATTTGGAAGGGTTGGGTGGGCAGGTTACCATTTTATCTGTCTCTATTACTCTGACTGATAGAGCTATTAAGTAATGGCAAACTGTAATTCTTTATTATCTGCCTGCCTCATTCTGCTCTTTGCCCTTGAGAAGAGCTGGTTAAAGATCAGAGTATTATTGAAAACTCCTGAAAAATAATAACTTGTTTGGCCACTCAAGCTATGACAATTCCTTGGGAAAACAGGTTTATTGTGTATGTGTGGATAGGAAGGGGTATTCATCTTGAAGTACTTAAGTGATGTGATGGGGGTGGAGAAATTATTACTCTAGAGTAGTTGAGAAACAGTGGTATTCATAAAGAGAAACTGAGAACATCTATATGATAAATACCCTTGTAATTAGTGAGATCATTAGCATGGACAAAGTATACTTTAGCATCCACAAAGAAGTCTTTAAGCTAAGCAGTTAGCTTCACTATGAAGAGGAAAAAAAAAAAAAACAAAATGAGCTATATACAGCTGAATAGGCTTTTCAGAGTCTCTAAGGAGGTGACTTGTCTGTTGATGGCCAGTGGGGGTGGACCAGTGAAATAATTACTTAACAGCATGTAAACAATGTGAGATGTGAAGTATGCTTTCCCCCCTTTTACCCCCCTTTTTCATTGAGAGAATTTCTTGTTGAAATGGCTCCACTGGGACAGGCAGCAGAGAAATTTGATTAAATGGATGCCTGGAGTCATGACCCTGTCTAAACATGGTGCAGCTCTCAGCATTAATCAAAGAAATTTTTTTCTTACTTAAAAAATTCTGACCTTGCTGTATATGAGTATTAGTGAGCTTTGGATTTGGTTGTGGTTGAATAGGGGGCTGTGTAAGTCTGTGTGAGCATTCTGTTTACAGATAAAAAAATGGAAGAGGAAACTGTCTTCAAGGACAACAGAAAAATATAACATTATTTTATATCATGTTAAGGGACTTTCATTTCATAATAGCCTATCAACAGCCAGTGGGATTTGGACCTCCATTAGAATTCACTAGGACTCATTTATTGCAAACCACTGTTGACATTGATCTGAGTGTTTAGAAGATATTTATAGCATTGTATTTGGTGTGGGATTCCAGTGTTCAGAAACTCTCTGGGAATGCTTTTATTTTGGGCTAGTGTTTGAAAACTCATTGGAAGTGATTTTTCTTGGAAAATAGAGAAATATACATGTTTGGTGACAGAACAACTAGAATTGTGGTCACTGGTGACTCAGATAAAAGCAAGAAAAATGGAACTTTCCTGAGCAGGCATGTGCCATTGTATTATGCCTGAGTAGGCATGTGCCATTGTATAATAAGCAGAATATTTGCTTCAGGTGAGAGATTTGTTATTCATCCTTGTTTTAGGAAAGAGAACAAATTTGGTATAACTAGATAGATACTTCCCTCACAGGAATTGGCTTAGCAGAGTGTAAAACTGATTTTAGATCATCAAAATCTTACTTGTTCCAAATAAGAATTATTTTGTGGAGTGTGGACTTACATCAAAAAGCTTTATTAACAAGATGGATCAGGTAAGGAGGTCCAGCTAATTGAAGTTAATCAAATATTTTGTTGCTAATCCTTGTTGAAAATCTTTTTAATAATATTGGCCCATTTTATCGCCTGCCTTATGTAGCATAGTACAGTGAACATAAATATAACTTTATTTGGGTGATTAAGCTCTTAGGACCTCAGAATCATTATTTTCTCACCATTTTGATTGTGCAGCAATGTGGATAGATAGAAGTTTGGTTTTTCTGTTTCTTGCAATATGCTTGTAAGTTAGTGATGCTTTATAAAACAATAATAATTTTAAAATATCACTTCTTAATATTTTCTCCTAATCATAGTATATAATTAAATAACTGGTGTTAATTACTCTAGCTAATTGAATTTTAGATAATCAAGGTATTTAATTTGGGTTTTCCTTGGATGGCAGTGATGGAAGTTATGTTTACATGTTTTTTTTGTGAAGTAAGTAGACTTGTTACAATACTTTTGACAATAAACATATGGGACCTTAAGAAATACAGACATGGAAAGCATCACTCCTTTGAGGTAAAAGTATTAATTTAGTGACTTGAGGTGAATCGTTTAGATTGCTTAGACCATGGCCATGTGGATTTAGTCCCTACTTCATGATTTGAACATCTATGGAGAACATGATTTCAAATGTACAGAGATCATTTGAACTTAGTATACATATACATGAATTTTTACTTACAAACCCACAATTTCACCATTACTCTGAGAATGGGGGGGTGTATTTTTCACTACAGAATTATAATTCAAACTGGTGTACTGTAAAAAATAAAACTAGCTTTGTATTTGAACATGGAAAGCTACTTCCAATGCTTGTCCGTTCACCATGGAGTTTGCACATGTCACAGCAAACAGTTTTTGCTTCATACATCATCGGATGAAAGGTTATCAAGTTGCTACTGTTGGGACAGTTACAAGAGGCGAGGCTGTTGATGTCAGTAAATGTAGATTTCATCAACAAAAGCTAACCAAATGTGGTCAATTACACTGCTTGATGACAACAGGGCTTTAAAATAACAGCAAGGTCACTTGCATAATATTCCAGACAAGAGCTCTTTACTAGAACCTTAATATTAACTCTAGCTATAGAATATTAAATACTCTAAATTACAATGTAAGTCCCTGAAGAAAAAAACGGAAGCAAGTCTGTCTGCAGTCTAATCGTCACTGACTGGTGCCTGTCCTCCAGGTTGACATTGCTATCATATAGGGGATTTTATCTGCCCTCTACTTTTACATAAAAGGTAAATTGACAGGAAAATGTGCATGTCAGAGAATTATTATGGAAACTATCAACGCTTGATTGTAGGTGATTTTTTACTATCAAATGTCTACTTTCACAGTTAAAAATCATAGTTTAACATTAAAAATAAGATTTGACTAATATAGGTGTCAAATCTTTCAACTTGCAGTGGATGTGATGGGTGTGGTTTGGAGGAAGGGGAGACATTACACAATTCCAGGATCTAACCCTTCTCAAACCTGCAGGTGCTTATGTTAGTGATGATACATGTACTGAGTAAGACCCTGGGAGGTCCTGAGCCATCAGGAAAAATAGGATTGAAATACATTCCGATTCTGAGCTTATAGGCTCTGTTTGAAAAGATTTTCACCAACTAGGAGTTTTTTGTGTAACGCTCAGTTAACCTGAAAATTAAGCTTAAGTGAAAACTCACATTTGCCTGAAAAGTACGGTAACTAAGGTTTCATTGTAAAATGTTGATAAAGTGTCATAAATGTATGACTCTATAGTCATTGAGCTAATATCTAGAAAACTATGCAAGTGGTGGGTAAATTTTTTATGACATATTGGTATATATGTCTTAGTACTCTGTGCTACTTATTTCTTACCATTGTTTTTGTGATAAATGAAATGATTTTATTTTGAAAACACTTTGATTCTTCAAGATCAGTACTGTTTAATTAATAAATACTATTTTCCATGGTACTAAATTGTATCTAAGGATCATATTGTTGGTATGGCCTCAGATTTCTATCTATTAGTTCTATTTGTATATGATCAGATCTAGTACTAAGCAGTGTATTTCAATAAGTACTTTAATCCCTGAAAAGTAAAATGAGGAAAACTTTGACTGCAGTTCCACCTTTAGTACTGAACTCAACTTCTTAATGAGAGTTAGTCAATCTGTAATTAATGATTATAGTATCTGTCTTCAGGTACTATTTTTATATATGTGTATTGAGATAATATATTAAGATCATTTTGAGTTCTTTAAAGAAATGTTATTATAGACCATAACACTAACATGTCTAAAATACAGAGACCTGACAAAATGCTGTTTGTTATTATCAGAGGATTAGCTATGATAGTAACAATTATGCTGAACTGAACAATTTTTAAAAGATAGATTTAAATTATGAATATTTATCTATCGTTTGTGTTTGTTTAGGATTAGAAGACTAAAATTCCATAATGGCAAGCTAAAGAATTTCATCAATGCAACGTACTATAACCTATTTATTTTATCCCATCAAATTTATAAGATTATATTACAGGAAAAAAATACATTGAGAGTAAGAAAAGCATGTGTATATTTGTGCATGTGTTGTATTTTGCTTAATGCTACCATTTTAAACAAGCGTTAAGTAATTTACACTTATTAGTTTCTCATTGATTTGTTGCTGTGACTAGTACCTTATAAATTGATATTATACTGTCTTTTGCAAAGAAAAGAAAACAACATACGGAAAGTACCTTGTGATTTAGAATATTCAAAATTCAGAGCTATACCACTCTATGATTTAATGCCTCCAGATGTAGACTTCTTATATTTTCAGAAGTTTTCTTCTTTTATTCTGTTGATTTCCAATTTTTGAAGTTTTTATATTTAGCAAGGACCATTTAATCTCATTTCCTCATTCTTCAAATGAAAGAAAACTTAAAAGGTGAAGTAATTACATATTTAAAAATCATGCACACTTAAAAAAAGGTGAGCTTGCTGGATAATTTCAAAAGGCTGTGTCACCAAAAGCCTGCATTTTGTTGAAGGGAAAATGCAATAGAGGCTTACTCCCCATCCTTGTGTGAATTCTCCAGTGAGTCTGTGGGAATGAATGACCTTTGCTGATCTTCTCGCACTCTTAGCAGTAGCAAGTGTGGTCATTTAGTCTGAACTTGAAGCAAGAGGATGGTGAAGAGAGCTTGAAAGCTAACAATGAGAATTAGTAACTAGTGGACAAGTCTAAACATAGGCAAAAAGTGCCCTTGTTGACTTAAATCAAAGGAGCCTGACACTCCTTTATGTACCAGGTTTTTCTTGATACTGGTCAAAGAGTGGTAGATATTTGGGAAAAAATAATGAGATGTACAATTCTGTAAGGTTAATCTTGATTGAAATGTTAGTCTTTGATAATTATTTCAACATTAAATTGAAATGACTATAAATATGAATTTCATTAGCTGACACAATATGAAACAGGAAATATCTTTAAATCTGGTACTATCTCTCAAAGAGCAATTGCAATACCTGGTGGAAGAAGAACTTATTCCTTATAACATTGTTTCACAAGAAATCAGAGCAAGGGAACTCACCAGTCCAGATTTCTACATTTTGAAGTCTCATTTAGTAAGTACAGTAGATTTTATAGACTTTCTATTCCCATATATCAAATAAAACAAACTCCCTTTACTCTTATGGTAATGATACTTGGTTTACCAGAATAATAATTATAGCAGACATTTATATCCCTTACTATTTTCCAGGCATTAACATGAACACCTTAATATATTTTGAACTCATTGAACATAGGCAAAACCCCTATGAAATAAATGCTGTCATTATTCCTATTTTACAGATGAGGAAACTGAGGCACGGAAAGTTGAATTACTTGGTCAAAGTCACACAGCTAATAAGTGGTGGAATTTTTTTGAATGAAGTTCCTAATCCTGGCTTCAAATTCCATGCTCTTTATTTCTGCACCACAGTGCCTCTTAGGTTTTGTGCAAATTTGCCAAGAAATCAGGAAAAGGGAAGGAAAGAGTCTGAAGGTCTGCAATAGTTTTAAAAACTTCTTTCTGAAAGATTCTATGAAAAATGAGAAGCAGATTCACTATGTGTACTGTGTTTCTTTCCTTCATGAGGTTAAATGAAGCTCTAGAAGATAGGAAATGAAATACCCTGATACTGCAACATTGAAATTTTTTCACAGAAAAATATGTCAAGAATTGTTGGCTACATAAAGTGCATTAATAAACTTTGTAAATTATCTTTAAATAATTGTCAACCTTTTTGAAAGCCTTTTAAAAAGGATTTGAAATATTTTCATCACCTTATCACCTGCACAGTTAATAAAAATAAGTAAAAACATTGTTTTTTACCTTTTACATGGCAAATGTTTTTGACTTGAGTGATTTTCCTAGGATGCCTTAGACTACTGTGGGATTTGGGTACTGGCTTATTCTTTATCCAGGAAGATAAATATCAATCAAGTATACATTACTGAATGGAAAAAGAGTCTACTTCTGTTGGAGAGCTATTTGTAAGTAATTGAAAGTGGTTGTGTGTGGGGGTACTATTTGACAGCTTTCTTGGTACTTCAGATAGTAAGTTTCTAACAATTCTTGACCAGGAAATTGGAGACTTAATCCTGTCAGCTGCTGATCTGAGTATGTTTATAGCCTCAATTCCATTTTGCATCATCTGTGCCCAAAACTGTAGGGTGACGTAGAGCCTAGAAAATTACAACCATAGAGGCTTCTAATCATATCCAATGGAAGAAGTATCCATTTTTTTAAAAGGCAGAATTCTGCTGCAGTCACCTATTGTCTAGAGGAAAAGAGAGAATGTAGCCGAAGTAGTAAAGGTCAAGAATACCAACTAAAGTGATAATAACACCCTTGGCATTTTAGGCATTAGAGTTTGGACTTAGAGAATTCAAGAATAAGGGTAAGGTCTTTAAGGATTTAGCTGGAGATTAAGAGTACATCACAAAGATTAGCAAGTGAAATTACTTGTGAAATAGTGTTCATTATATTGATGCCCTTGGAAGATATAATTTAAAATATTCTACAATCTATTATATATTGGATAGATAGTGGAAGCTTATATTACTATTTTCAAAATTCTAGAATTCTAGAAAGAAACAGCAAATACCAAGGGTTTAATGATATAGCCCCAATCAAAAAGTAACTGAAAGTGTGAATGTATATAGAAATATACATCCTGTTGAAAATTGAGATCCTCTTTGGACCCCTTGCCCATTTCTTTTACATCATTAATTTTCTAGTTCTCTAGGCTCGAAACCATATCTTTACGTTTTTGTCTTTGGTCTCAGGCAGTATATCAACAAGACCTACCAACTTTTTTTTTCTGCATTGTATTTTAGAAAAATCTTATCTTCTAGTTTTATTTTCTTATTTTTCATACTGACTTAGGCTGTTTTCACTTCACATCTGGAACTTCTTTTATCATCTTTTAGTCATATTTGCTTCAGTCCACAGTCATTTTTCCTTTCTAATCCTATTGAAAGATACTCTTGCCTACACTTAATTTCTTCCATATTGTTTCTATGCTCAAGTATCTGTGGTGACAAGTCCGTAGGCTCCTGCCTGACGTTCAGGACTTTCTGACAGATGTCTTTCCCCTTGTCTAATTGCTGCAAGAGAGCACACACACATCTGACCAACTTCTTTTCTGGTTAGCTTTTATAGGCTTTCATTTCTGGATCCATAAATCCTAATTAAACTCAACCACCTTCAATGAGTATTGCATTTAAAATACTTGTGGTTTTATTTGTCTTCTGGATTTTAAGTTACGGATGATGTCCTTTGGATACTCTAGTGTAGTTATAACCAGGAATTCCAGAGACATAATTGGGGGAGCAGTATTAACAATGATATTACTTTTCCTTTCATTTTAAATCATTAAACTTTTCAAGATATTTTCTGTATTCCTATGAAGTTTCTCTCCTCTTTCTGTGAAAAAGAGGTAATTCAGAGCTAAATTTAATTTTAACTAACCAGTCAGGGTTGCTGGGGATCAATGTTCTTATCCTGATGAAGTTGATAGTTCAGCTATGGCTTCTTTATCCTTATGGTCTCAGGAAATGGGAAGTGTTGAGGTTGTGTCACACCTTCTTTTTCAAAGCCAATAAGCCACATTTTAATAGCCTCATGAGTTTACTGTTTCACACATGAAATGATGAGTGGTAAGAATGCAAGCTCTTTTCATTTATAGATAGATTTCCTGACAAGGATTAGATTGTGTTTTTAAATTCATCGCAGAAAAAAAATAAAAGGAAGGAAGAGGAAAGAAAAAAAATGGAAAGAAAAGATAGAGGAAGGGAGGGAGCAAGGAGTGAAGTAAAGAAGGAAGGAAAAGAAAGAAAAAACAGTCATGTAAGTAACAGAAAGAAGAATAAAAATTATTTGAATCAATATTGTCACTTTCTAGAGGTAAAAGTATTATTCAAGTTTTATTCAATAAATTAATCAAGTTTCTTAGAAAATATAATGGACCATGCAACCTCAAGTTACACCAACTGTCTGACAAGGCAAAGCTGGATTTATGCAAGTCTCCTGTTTACCCAAGAATGCAGACATTTCCCTTACGAAATGAGGCAGCCTTATCTTTATTATTCTAGTTCATTTTAGTTTACAGTTTTGCTGTAAACAATATTTCAGAAGCTTACTTCAAGATTCCTAAATAAATGAACAGGAAAAAATAATGCTCAGTGGTGGTAATCTACATTTCATATATTGTATGATTGAAAAAAGGTATTTCTGGATAACAGAAAAATAATTAAAAAATGATAGTTGTGCTTTATTTAGTAGAATCTGTGTGAATAATGGAAGGTAAATTGAGCTGCTGAAAAATCTTTGTATTCTCTAAAAAAAAATGTTAGCCAGATTGTGATGACTTTGAAACTCAAGTACTAGGAGCATCAAAGAAGACATCCTATGTTTTTTAATCTATGTCAAAATTGCTGTTATGGGAAAATATTTTTACTTGAGTACTAGTACGCAGTGCACAATAATCTGCCTAACCTCTAGTCAGGACATAAATTCATCTTTTTCCCATCTCTCTTTCTGTGCAGGTTGAAGACCAGAGTTTTATTTGCTCTGGCAAACCTTCCTTGGTGAAAGCCAAGTAATCTAATGTTAATTGCATTGCCTTACCCTGATACCCACAGAAAGTGTCATTTCCATATTTCAGGAAAAATTTAGAGTCTCTGTGTTCATAGAAAACTATGCATTACATGTCATAAAAATTATGTAAGTTAGACCTGAGACTATTACTGGCTTCTGAAGATAAAATCCTATGAAATGAAACAGTTCAGCATGGGTTGAAGCAGTATGTATTGCTTTCATCTTAAGATAAAACCCAATAAAATAAAACAGCTGACTTGAGCTGGAACAGGGTGTGCTATCTCTATACTACAAATCTGTTTCTTATTTTCTGTCTATAAAACTGAAACATCAGTTGTAAAGTTTTTACAGTATTTCTCCCTTTCCTCCTTTCAAATAACACATTTCCTTGGTAAAGGTGAATTAAAATTTAGATTCCCTATTGAGTTTTCCTTTTTGGTGTTAGTTTTACACCCTGAGACATTATGGGAGAAATTTGACTGCATATAATCACTGGGAACATAGACTTACATTTTAGAATTCAGGATGTTTGGGGCCTCAACAAATAATTATTTAAGTAGCATTTCAGTATAATTTTCAGTTGTAAAAATTAATATACTTTTATTTGTTTCATTTCATATTTTAAATTCGTGTCCTAAGTGCTCTTTAGCATAACATTTTCAGGGAGAAGTTGTTCGTAATTTCAAGCACACAGATGCATTTGCAATCTCCCTTAAGTAATAAAGAATTATCAGTGTAAAAAGAATAATAGAAAATCTTGGATCGTGATTCTTCTGGTAGAAGTAGTTACTAGTCAGTCTCGGATTCTATGATGCTCAGTGGGAATTTTATTTTTATAAATACCAAGGAATTTAATTTTTATATAATAATATTATCTTTTCCCATCCCATATTCAAGTGTCATCAATTTTTGCAAAAATGTCCTATACATCTAATTTTTTCTACCAGTTTAATTGAGATATAATTGACATACAGCACTGCATAAGGTTAAGCTGTACAGAATGATTTGACTTACATCATGAAATGATTATCAGAATAAGTTTAGTGAACATCTATCATCTCATTAATTTATTTATTTTTATTTTTTAACATCTTTATTGGAGTATAATTGCTTTATAATGCTGTGTTAGTTTCTGCAGTATAACAAAGTGAATCAGTTATATGTATACATATATCCCCATGTCCCCTCCTTCTTGCGCCTCCCTCCCACACTCCTTATCCAACACGTCTAGGTGGTCACAAAGCACCAAACTGATCTCCCTGTGCTATGCAGCTGCTTCCCACTAGCTATCTATTCTACATTTGGTAGTGTATATATACCCATGCCACTCTTTCACTTTGTGCCAACTTACCCTTCCCCCTTGCTGTGTCCTCAAGTCCATTCTCTACGTCTGCGTCTTTATTCCTGTCCTGCCCTTAGGTTCATCAGAAACTTGTTTTTTTTTTTTAGATTTCATATATATGTGTTACCATATGGTATTTGTTTTTCTCTTTCTGACTTACTTCACTCTGTAAGACAGTCTCTAGGTCCATCCAACTCACTACAAATAACTCAATTTCATTTCCTTTTATGGCCGAGTAATATTCCATTGTATATATGTACCACATCATCCTTTATCCATTCATCTGTCGATGGACACTTAGGTTGCTTCCATGTCCTGGCTATTGTAAATAGTGCTGCAATGAACATTGTGGTACGTGTCTCTTTTTTCTTTTAACATCTTTATTGGGGTATAATTGCTTTACAATGGTGTGTTAGTTTCTGCTTTATAACAGAGTGAATCAGTTATACATATACATATGTTCCCATATCTCTTCCCTCTTGCATCTCCCTCCCACACTCCCTATCCCACCCCTCCAGGCGGTCACAAAGCACCGAGCTGATATCCCTGTGCTATGCGGCTGCTTCCCACTAGCTATCTACCTTACATTTGGTAGTGTTTATATGTCTATGCTTCTCTCTCGATTTGTCACAGCTCACCCTTCTTCCTCCCCATATCCTCAAGTCCGTTCCCTACTAGGTCTGTGTCTTTATTCCTGTCTTATCCCTAGGTTCTTCATGACATTTTTTCCCCTTAAATTCCATATATATGTGTTAGCATATGGTGTTTGTCTTTCTCTTTCTGACTTACTTCACTCTGTATGACAGACTCTATGTCTATCTACCTCATTACAAATAGCTCAATTTCGTTTCGTTTTATGGCTAATATTCCATTGTATATATGTGCACATCTTCTTTATCCATTCATCCGACGATGGGCACTTAGGTTGTTTCCATCTCTGGGCTATTGTAACTAGAGCTGCAATGAACATTTTGGTACATGACTCTTTTTGAATTATGGTTTTCTCAGGGTATATGCCCAGTAGTGGGATTGCTGGGTCATATGGTAGTTCTATTTGTAGTTTTTTAAGGAACCTCCATACTGTTCTCCATAGTGGCTGTACCAATTCACATTCCCACCAGAAGTGCAGGAGTGTTCCCTTTTCTCCACACCCTCTCCAGCATTTATTGCTGATAGCCATAAATTTATATGCTGATGATAGCCATTCTGACTCCTGTGAGATGATATCCCATTGTAGTTTTGATTTGCATTTCCCTAATGATTAAGGATGTTGAGCATTCTTTCATGTGTTTGTTGGCAATCTGTATATCTTCTTTGGAGAAACGTCTATTTAGGTCTTCTGACCAGTTTTGGATTGGGTTGTTTGTTTTTTTGTTATTGAGCTGCATGAGCTGCTTGTAAATTTTGGAAATTAATCCTTTGTCAGTTGCTTCATTTGAAAATATTTTCTCCCATTCTGAGGGTTGTCTTTTGGTCTTGTTTATGGTTTCCTTTGTTGTGCAAAAGCTTTGAAGTTTCATTAGGTCCCATTTGTTTATTTTTGTTTTTATTTCCATTTCTCTAGGAGGTGGGTCAAAAAGGATCTTGCTGTGATTTATGTCATAGAGTGTTCTGCCTATGTTTTCCTCGAAGAGTTTTATAGTGTCTGGCCTTACATTAAGGTCTTTAATACATTTTGGGCTTATTTTTGTGTATGGTGTTAGGGAGTGATCTAATCTCATGCTTTAACATGTACCTGTCCAGTTTTTCCAGCACTACTTATTGAAGAGGCTGTCTTTTCTCCACTGTATATTCTTCCCTCCTTTATCAAAGATGAGGTGACCATATGTGTGTGGGTTTATCTCTGGGCTTTCTATCCTGTTCCATTGATCTATATTTCTGTTTTTGTGCCAGTACCATACTGTCTTGATTACTGTAGCTTTGTAGTATAGTCTGAACTCAGGGAGCCTGATTCCTCCGGCTCCATTTTTCGTTCTCAAGATTGCTTTGACTATTCGGAGTCTTTCGTGTTTCCATACAAATTGTGAAATTTTTTGTTCTAATTCTGTGAAAAATGCCAGTGGTAGTTTGATAGGGATTGCATTGAATCTGTGGATTGCTTTGGGTAGTAGAGTCGTTTTCACAGTGTTGATTCTTCCAATCCAAGAACATGGTATATCTCTCCATCTATTTGTATCATCTTTAATTTCTTTCATCAGTGTCTTATAATTTTCTGCATACAGGTCTTTTGTCTTCTTAGGTAGGTTTATTCCTAGATATTTTATTCTTTTGGCTGCAATGGTAAATGGGAGTGTTTTCTTTATTTCACTTTCAGATTTTTCATCATTAGTGTATAGGAATGCCAGAGATTTCTGTGCATTAATTTCTGCTAGCATCTTTAGGATTCTCTGTGTATAGTATCATGTCATCTGCAAACAGTGACAGCTTTACTTCTTCTTTTCCGCTTTGGATTCCTTTTATTTCATTTTGTTCTCTGATTGCTGTGACTGAAACTTCCAAAACTATGTTGAATAAGAGTGGTGAGAGTGGGCAACCATGTCTTATTCCTGATCTTAGTGGAAATGCTTTCAGTTTTTTCACCATTGAGGATGATGTTGGCTGGGTTTGTCATATATGGCCTTTATTTTGTTGAGGAAAGTTCCCTCTGTGCCTACTTTCTGCAGGTTTTTTTTATCATAAATGAAGGTTGAATTTTGTTGAAAGCTTTCTCTGCATCTATTGAGATGATCATGGTTTTTTCCTTCAATTTGTTAATATGGTGTATCACGTTGATTGACTTGCGTATATTGAAGAATCCTTGCATTCCTGGAATAAACCCCACTTGATCATGGTGTATGATCCTGTTAATGTGCTATTGGATTCTGTTTGCTAGTATTTTGTTGAGGATTTTTGCATCTATGTTCATCAGTGATATTGGCCTGTAGTTTTCTTTCTTTGTGACATCCTTGTCTGGTTTTGGTATCAGGGTGATGGTGGCCTTGTAGAATGAGTTTGGGAGTGTTCCTCCCTCTGCTATATTTTGGAAGAGTTTGAGAAGGATAGCTGTTAGCTCTTTTCTAAATGTTTGATAGAATTCGCCTGTGAAGTGATCTGGTCCTGGGCTTTTGTTTGTTGGAAGATTTTTAATCACAGTTTCAATTTCAGTGCTTGTGATTGGTCTGTTCATATTTTCTATTTTTTCTTGATTCACTCTTGGCAGGCTGTGCATTTCCACGAATTTGTCCATTTCTTCCAGGTTGTCCATTTTATTGGCGTAGGGTTGCTTGTAGTAATCTCTCATGATCATTTGTATTTCTGCAGTTTCAGTTCCTACTTCTTTTTCGTTTCTAATTCTATGATTTGAGTCTTTGCCCTCTTTTCCTGGATGAGTCTGGCTAATGGTTTATCAATTTTGTTTACGTTCTCAAAGAACCAGCTTTTAGTTTTAATGATCTTTGCTATTGTTTCCTTCATTTCTTTTTCATTTATTTCTCATCGGATTTTTATAATTTCTTTCCTTCTGCTAACTTTGGGCTTTTTTGTTGTTCCTTCTCTAATTGCTTTAGGTGCAAGGTTAGGTTGTTTTTTCGAGATGTTTCCTGTTTCTTAATGTGGGCTTGTATTGCTATAAACTTCTCTCTTAGAACTGCTTTTGCTGCGTCCCATAGGTATTGGGTAGTCGTGTCTCCATTGTCATTTGTTTCTAGGTATTTTTTTTTATTTCCTCTTTGATTTCTTCAGTGATCACTTCGTAATTAAGTAGTGTATTGTTTCGCCTCCATGTGTTCGTATTTTTTACAGATCTTTTCCTGTAAGTGATATCTAGTCTTATGGCATTGTGGTCAGAAAAGTTACTTGATACAATTTTAATATTCTTAAATTTACCGAGGCTTGATTTGTGACCCATGATATGATCTATTCTGTAGAATGTTCCATGAGCACTTGAGAAAAATGTGTATTCTGTTGTTTTTGGATGGAGTGTCCTATAAATATCAATTAAGTCCATCTTGTTTAATGTATCATTTAAAGCTTGTGTTTCCTCATTTATTTTCATTTTGGATGATCTGTCCATTGGCGAAAGTGGGGTGTTAAAGTCCCCTATATGAATGTGTTCCTGTCGATTTCCCCTTTTATGGCTGTTAGTATTTGCCTTATGTATTGAGGTGCTCCTATGTTGGGTGCATAAATATTTACAATTGTTATATCCTCTTCTTGGATCGATCCCTTGATCATTATGTAGTGTCCTTCTTTGTCTCTTCTAATAGTCTTTATTTTAAATCTATTTTGTCTGATATGAAAATTGCTACTCCAGCTTTCTTTTGGTTTCCATTTGCATGGAGTATCATTTTCCATCCCCTTACTTTCAGTCTGTATGTGTTTCTAGGTCTGAAGTGGTCTCTTGTAGACAGCATATATATGGGTCTTCTTTTTGTATCCATTCAGCCAATCTGTGTCTTTTGGTGGGAGCATTTAGTCCATTTACATTTAAGGTAATTATCGATATGTATGTTCCTATTCCCATTTTCTAAATTGTTTTGGGTTCATTATTGTAGGTCTTTTCCTTCTCTTGTGTTTCTTGCCTAGAGAAATTCCTTTAGCGTTTGTTGTAAAGCTGGTTTGGTGGTGCTGAGCTCTCTCAGCTTTTGCTTGTCTGTAAAGGTTTTTATTTCTCCATCAAATCTGAATGAGATCCTCGCTGGGTAGAGTAATCTTGGTTGCAGGTTTTTCTCCTTCCTCACTTTAAATATGTCCTGCCAGTCCCTTCTGGCTTGCAGAGTTTCTGCTGAAAAATCAGTTTTTAACCTTATGGGGATTCCCTTGTGTGTTATTTGTTGTTTTTCCCTTGCTGCTTTTAATATGCTTTCTTTGTATTTAATTTTTGAAAGTTTGATTAATATGTGTCTTGGCGTATTTCTCCTTGGATTTATCCTGTATGGGACTCTCTGTGCTTCCTGGACTTGATTAATTATTTCCTTTCCCATATTAGGGAAGCTTTCAACTATAATCTCTTCAAATATTTTCTCAGTCCCTTTCTTTTTCTCTTCTTCTTCTATAACCCCTATAATTCAAATGTTGGTGCATTTGATGTTGTCCCAGACGTCTCTGAGACTGTCCTCAGTTCTTTTCATTCTTTTTTCTTTATTCTGCTCTGCAGTAGTTATTGCCACTATTTTATCTTCCAGGTCACTTATCCGTTCTTCTGCCTCAGTTATTCTGCTGTTGATCCCATCTAGAGTATTTTTCATTTCATTTATTGTGTTGTTCATCATTGTTTGTTTCATCTTTAGTTTTTCTAGGTCTTTGTTAAACTTTTCTTGCATTTTGTTGATTCTATTTCCAAGATTTTGGATCATCTTTACTATCATTATTCTGAATTCTTTTTCAGGTAGACTGCCTATTTCCTCTTCATTTGTTAGGTCTGGTGCATTTTTATCTTGCTCCTTCATTTGCTGTGTGTTTTTCTGTCTTCTCATTTTGCTTATCTTACTGTGTTTGAGGTCTCCATTTTGCAGGCTGCATGTTCGTCATTCCCGTTGTTTTTGATGTCTGTCCCCAGTGGCTAAGGTTGGTTCAGTGGGTTGTGTAGGATTCCTGATGGAGGGGACTAGTGTCTGTGTTCTGGTGGATGAGGCTGGATCTTGTCTCTCTGGTGGGAAGGTCCACATCTGGTGGTGTGTTTTAGGGTGTCTGTGGACTTATTATGATTTTAGGCAGCCTCTATTCTAATGGGTCGGGTTGTGTTCCTGTTTTGCTAGTTGTTTGTCATAGGGTGTCCAGCACTGTAGCTTGCTGGTCATTGAGTGAAGCTGGGTGCTGGTGTTGAGATGCAGATCTCTGGGAGATTTTTGCCATTTGATATTATGTGGAGCTGGGAGGTCTCTTGTCGACCAGTGTCCTGAAGTTGGCTCTCCCACCTCAGAGGCACAGCATTGACTCCTGGCTGCAGCAACAAGAGCCTTTCATACACATAGCTCAGAATAAAAGGGAGCAAAAGTAGAGAGAAAGAATTAGAAGTAAGAAGAAAGAAGGAAAGAAAGAAAGAAAGAAAGAAAGAAAGAAAGAAAGAAAGAAAGAAAGAAAGAAAGAAAGAAAGAAAGAAAGAAAAAAGAGGGAAGGAAGGAAGGAAGAGATAAAGAAAGAAGGAAAGAAGGAAAGAAAGGAGGGAGGGAGGGAGGGACAGTGGGAGGAAGGAAGGAAGGAAGGCAGGAGGGAAGGAAGGGAAAAAGAAAGAAAGAAAGAAGATAAAGTAAAGTAAAATGTAATAAAGTTATTAAATTAAAAAATAATTATTAAGAAAAAAATTTTTATTGAAAAACCGATGGCTAGAACCTTAGGACAAATGGTGGAAACAAAGCTATGCAGACAAAATCTCACACACAAACATACACATACAGACTCACAAAGAGAGGAAAAGGGGAAAAAATCATAAATCTTGGTCTCAAAGTCCACTTCCTCAATTTGGGATGATTTGTTGTCTAAAGGAGGGAAGGAAGGAAGGAAGGAAGGAAAGAAAGAAAGAAAGAAAGAAAGAAAGAAAGAAAGAAAGAAAGAAAGAAAGAAAGAAAGAAAGAAAGAAAGAAAGAAAGAAGATAAAGTAAAATAAAATAAAGTTTTTAAAATTAAAATTAATTATTAAGAAAAAAAAAACGGATTGATAGAACCCTAGGACAAATGGTGGAAGCAAAGCTATACAGACAAAATCTCACACAGAAGCATACACATACACACTCACAAAAAGAGGAAAAGGGGAAAAAATCATAAATCTTGCTCTCAAAGATCACCTCCTCAATGTGGGATGATTCGTTGTCTATTCATGTATTCCACAGATGCAGGGTACATCAAGTTGATTGTGGAGCTTTAATCCACTGCTTCTGAGGATGCTGGGAGAGATTTCCCTTTCTCTTCTTAGTTCTCACAACTCCCAGGGGCTCAGCTTTGGATTTGGTCCTGCCTCTGCGTGTAGGTCGCTGGAGGGCGTCTGTTTTTGCTCACACAGGACGGGGTTAAAGGAGCCGCTGATTCGGGGACTCTGGCTCACTCAGGCCGGGGGGGAGGGAGGGGCGCAGAGTGCATGGCGAGCCTGCGGCAGCAGAGGCCAGCGTGACGTTGCACCAGCCTGAGGCCCGCCGTGCATTCACCTGGGGAAGTTGTCCCTGGATCCCGGGAACACGGCAGTGGCAGGCTGCACAGGCTCCCCGGAAGAGGGGTGTGGGTAGTGACCTGTGCTCGCACACAGGCCCCTTGGTGGCGGCAGCAGCAGCCTTAGCATCTTCCGCCCGTCTCTGGGGTCTGCGCTTTTAGCCACGGCTCGCGCCCGTCTCTGGAGTTCCTTTAATCAGCGTTCTTAATCCCCTCTCCTCACGCACCAGGAAACAGAGGGAAGAAAAAGTCTCTTGCCTCTTCGGCAGCTCCAGACCTTTTCCCGGACTCCCTCCTGGCTAGCCGTGGTGCACTAACCCCTTCAGGCTGTGTTCAAGCCGCCAACCCCAGTCCTCTCCCTGTGCTCCGACCAAAGCCCGAGCCTCAACTCCCAGCCCCGTCCGCCCCGGTGGGTGAGCAGACAAGCCTTTCAGGCTGGAGAGTGCCGGTCAGCACTGATCCTCTGTGCGGGAATCTCCACACTTTGCCCTCCCCACCCCTGTTGCTGTGCTCTCCTCCGCGGCACCGAAGCTCCCCCCTCCACCACCCACAGTCTCCGCCCGCAAAGGGGCTTCCTAGTGTGTGGAAACCTTTCCTCCTTCACTGCTCCCTCCCACTGGTGCAGGTCCTGTCCCTATTCTTTTGTCTGTTTTTACTTTTTTTCTTTTGCCCTACCCAGGTACATGGGGGAGTTTCTTGCCTTTTGGGATGTCTGAGGTCTTCTGCCAGCATTCAGTAGGTGTTCTGTAGGGGTTGTTCCACGTGTAGATATATTTCTGGTGTATCTGTGGGGAGGAAGGTGATCTCCGCGTCTTACTCTTCCACCATCTTCCCCTCCCTCCACATGTCTCTTTTTGAATGATGCTTTTCTCAGGGTAAATGCCCAGTAGTGGAATTGATGGGTCATATGATTGTTCTATTTTTAGATTTTTAAGGAACCTCCATACTGTTCTCCACAGTGGAGGTATCAATTTACATTCCCACCAACAGTGCAAGAGAGTTCCCTTTCTCCATACCCTTTCCAGCATTTACTGTTTGTAGGTTTTTTGATGATGGCCATTCTGACCGGTGTGAGGTGATACCTGACTGTGGTTTTATTTGCATTTCTCTAATGATTAGTGATGTTGAGCATCCTTTCATGTGTTTGTTGGGAATCTGTATATCTTCTTTGGAGAAATGTCTCTTTAGGTCTTCTGCCCATTTTTGGTTTGGGTTGTTTGTGTTTTTGATATTGAGCTGCATGAGCTGCTTGTATATTTTGGAGATTAATCCTTTGTCAGTTGTATCGTTTGCAAATATTTTCTCCCATTCTGCAGGTTGTCTTTTCTTCTTGTTTATGGTTTCCTTTGCTGTGCAAAGATTTTAGGTCTCATTAGGTCCCATTTATTTATTTTTGTTCTTATTTCCATTTCTCTAGGCAATGGGTCAAAAAGGATCCTTCTGTGATTTATATCCTAGAGTGTTCTGCCTGTTTTCCTCTAAGTGTTTTATATTGTCTGTCCTTAGATTTAGGTCTTTAATCCGTTTTGAGTTTATTTTTGTGTATGGTGTTAGGGAGTGTTCTAATTTTATTCGTTTACATGTAGCTGTCCAGTTTTGCCAGAACCACTTATTGAAGAGACTGACTCTTCTCTATTATACATTCTTGCCTCCTTTGTCAGAGATTAGGTGACCATAGGTGCATAGGTTTATCTCTGGGCTTCTATCCTGTTCCATTGATCTATATTTCTGTTTTTGTGCCAGTACCATATTTTCTTGATTACTGTAGCTTTGTATTATAGTCTGAATTCTGGGAGCCTGATTCCTCTCGCTCCGTTTTTTCTTTCTTATGATTGCATTGACTATTCGGAGTCTTTTGTGTTTCCATACAAACTGTGAATTTTTTTGGTCTAGTTTGGTGAAAAATGCCATTGGTAGCTTGATAGTGATTGCATTGAATCCGTATATTGCTGTGGGTACTATAGTCATTTTCACAGTGTTGATTCTTCCAATCCAAGAACATGGTATGTCTCTCCATTTGTTGGTATTATCTTTAATTTCTTTCATCAGTGTCTTATAGTTTTCTGCACACAGGACTTTTGTCTCCTTAGGTATGTTTATTCCTAGGTATTTTATTCTTTTTGTTGCAATGGTAAAATGGGAGTGTTTCCTTAATTCCTCTTTCAGATTTCTTGTCATTAGTTGATAGGAATGCAAGAGATTTCTGTGCATTAATTTTGTATCCTGCTACTTTACGAAATTCATTGACTAGCTCTCGTAGTTTTCTCATAGCATCTTAGGATTCTCTATGTATAGTATAATGTCATCTGCAAAAAGTGACAGCCTTACTTCTTCTTTTCCAATTTCAATTCCTTTTATATCTTTTTCTTCTATGATTGCTGTGGCTAAAACTTCCAAAACTATTTTGAATAATAGTGTTGAGAGTGGGCAACCTTGTTTTGTTCCTGATCTTAGAGGAAATAGTTTCAGTTTTTCACCATTGAGAGCAATGTCGGCTGTGGGTTTCTCATATATAGCCTTTGTTATATTGAGGTAGGTTCCCTCTCTGCCCACTTTCTGGAGAGTTTTTATCATAAACATGTGTTGAATTTTGATGAAAGCTTATTCTGCATCTATTGACATTATCATATGTTTTTATCCTTCAGTTTGTTAGTGTGGTGTGTCATATTGATTTGCATATATTGAAGAATTTTTGCATTCCTGGGATAAACCCCACTTGATCATGGTGTATGATCCTTTTAATGTGCTCTTGGATTCTGTTTGCTAGAATTTTTTTGAGGATTTTTGCATCTATGTTCATCAGTGCTGTTGGCCTGTAGTTTTCTTTTTTGTGTGACATCTTTGTCTGCTTTTGGTATCAGGGTGATGGTGGCCTCGTAGAATGAGTTTGGGAGTGTTCCTCCCTCTGCTATATTTTGGAAGAGTTTGAGAAGAATAGATGTTAGCTCTTCTGTAAATGTTTGATAGAATTCGCCTGTGATGCTGTCTGGTTGGTCCTGGGCTTTTGTTTGTTGGAACATTTCTAATCACAGTTTCAATTTCAGTGCTTGACATTGGTCTTTTTATATTTTCTATTTCTTCGTGGTTCAGTCTCAGAAGGTTGTGCTTTTCTAAGAATTTGTCTATTTCTTTCAGGTTGTCCATTTTATTGGCATATAGTTGCTTATAGTAATCTCTCATGATCCTTTGTATTTCTGCAGTGTCAGTTGTTACTTCTCCTTTTTCGTTTCTAATTGTATTGATTTGAGTCTTCCCCCCTTTTTCCTTGATGAGTCTGCCTAACGGTTTATCAATCTTCTTTATCTTCTCCTCAAAGAACTAGATTTTTGTTTTATTGATGCTTGCTGTTGTTTCCCTCATTTCTTTTTCATTTATTTATTTCTGGTCTGATATTTATGATTTCTTTCCTTCTGCTAACTTTGGGGTTTCTTTTGTTCTTCTTTCTCTAATTGCTTTAGGTGTAAGGTTAGGTTGTTTATTTGAGTTGTTTCTTGAGGTAGGATTGTACTGCTATAAACTTCCCTCTTAGAACTGCTTTTGCTGCATCCCATAGGTTTTGGGTCATCATGTTTTCATTGTCATTTGTTTCTTGGTATTTTTTGATTTACTCTTTGATTTCTTCAGTGATCTCTTGGTTATTTAGTAGTGTATTGTTTAGCCTCCATGTGTTTTTATTTTCTACAGAATTTTTCCTGTAATTGATATGTATTCTCATAGTGTTGGGGTCAGAAAAGATACTTGATAAGATTTCAATTTTTCTGAAATTTACAAAGCCTTGATTTGTGACCGAAGATATGATCTATCCTGGAGAATGTTACATGAGCACTTTAGAAGAAAGTATATTCTGTTGTTTTTGGATGGAATGTCCTATAAATATCAATTAAGTCCATCTTGTTTAATGTGTCATTTAAAGCTTGTGTTTCCTTATTTATTTTCATATTGGATGATCTGTCCATTGGTGAAAGTGGGGTGTGAAAGTTCTTTTCTATGATTGTGTTACTGTTGATTTCCCCTTTTATGACTGTTAGCATTTGCCTTATGTATTGAGGTGCTCCTTTTTTGGGTGCATAAATATTTACAATTGTTATAACTTCTTGGATGATCCCTTGATCATTATGTAGTGTCCTTCTTTGTCTCTTGTAATAGTCTTTATTTTAAAGTTTATTTTTTCTGATATGAAAGTTGCTTCTCCAGCTTTATTTTGATTTCCATTTGCATGAAATATCTTTTTCCATCCCCTCACTTTCAGTCTGTATGTTTCCCTAGGTCTGAAGTGGGTCTCTTATAAACAGCATATATATGGGTTTTATTTTTGTATCCATTCAGCCAGTCTTTGTCTTTTTGTTGGACCATTTAATGCATTTACATTTAAGGTAATTATCAATATGTATGTCACTATTATCATGTTCTTAATTCATTTGGGTTTGTTATTGTAGGTCTTTTCCTTCTCTTGTGTTTCTTGCCTAGAGAAGTTCCTTTAGCATTTGTTGTAAAGCTGGTTTGGTGGTGCTGAATTCTCTTAGTTTTTGCTTGTCTGTAAACGTTTTAATTTCTCTGTCAAATCTGAATGAGATTCTTGCTGGGTAGAGTAATCTTGGTTGTTGGTTTTTCTCCTTCATCAGTTTAAATATGTCCTGCCACTCCTTTCTGGCTTGTGGTTTCTGCTGAAAGATCAGCTGTTAACTTTATGGGGATTCCCTCGGATTTTATTTGCTGCTTTTCCCTTGCTGCTTTTTCTTTTTTTTTTTAAACAAAGATACCACTGTGAACAATGCATAGATATGGTTCCTGTCTTTATGGAATTAATTAATTAATTAATTTTTGCTATGTTGCGTCCTTGTTTCTGTGTGAGGGCTTTCTCTATTTGTGGCAAGCAGGGGCCAGTCTTCATCACGGTGCACGGGCCTCTCACCACAGTGGTCTCTCCTGTTGCAGGGCACAGGCTCCAGACACGCAGGCTCAGCAATTGTGGCTCATGGGTCCAGTTGCTCTGCCGCATGTGGGATCCTCCCAGACCAGGGCTCGAACCCATGTCCCCTCCACTAGCAGGCAGTCTTTCAACCACTGTGCCACCTGGGAAGCCCTCCCTTGCTGCTTTTAATATTTTTTTTCTTTGTGTTTAATTTTTGGTAGTTTGTTTAATATGTGTCTTGTTATGTTTCTTCTTGGATTTATCCTGTACGGGACTCTCTGTGCTTCCTGGACTTGACTGATTATTTCCTTTCCCATGTTAGGGAAGTTTTCAACTATTATCTATTCAAATATTTTCTCAGGCCCTTTCTTTTTCTCTTCTTCTTCTGGGTCCCCTGTATTTCAAATGTTGGTGAGTTTAATGTTGTCCCAGAAGTCTCTGAGACTGTCCTCAATTCTTTTCATTCGTTTTTCTTTATTCTGCTCTGTGGCTGTTATTTGCACTATTTTATCCTCCAGGTCACTTACCCGTTCTTCTGCCTCAGTTATCCTGCTATTGATTTTTCTAGAGTATTTTTAATTTCATTTATTGTGTTGGTCATCGTTGTTTGTTTGTTCTTTAGTTCTTGTATGTCTTTGTTAAATGTTTCTTGTATTTTCTCCATTCTATTTCCAAGATTTTGGATATCTTTCCTATCATTACTCTGAATTCTTTTTCAGTTAGACTGCCTATTTCCTCTTCATTTGTTTGGGCTGGTGGGTTTTAACCTTGCTCCTTCATCTGCTGCATATGTATCTGTTTTCTCATTTTGTTTAACTTACTGGGTTTGGGGTCTCCTTTTCACAGGCTGCAGGTTCATAATTCCCATTATTTTTGGTGTCTGCCCCCAGTGAGTGAGGTTGGTTTAATGGGCTGTGTAGACTTCCTGTTGGAGTGGACTTGTGCCTGTGTTTTGGTGGGTGAGGCTGTATTTTGTCCTTCTGGTGGCAGGGCCGCATCCAGTGGTGTGTTTTGGAGTGTCTGTGAACTTAGTATGATTTTAGGCAGCCTTTCTGCTAATGCATGGGTTTGTGTTCCTGTCTTGCTAGTTATTTGGCATGGGGCATACAGCACTGGAGCTTGCTGGCCATTGGGTAGGGGTGGGTCTTAGTGTTGAGACAAAGATCTGTTGGAGAGCTCTCTCTGATTGATATTACATGGAGCCAGGATGTTCCTGGTGGTTCAGTGTCCCAGGCTTGTCCCTCCCACCCCAGAGGCTCAGGCCCAACAGCTGGCCAGAACACAAATAACCTATGAGCCACAGGGCTCAGAAGAAAAGGAAGAAAGAAAAAAAACAAAAATGAAAACAAAAACAAAAAAATGGACAGATAGAACCTTAGGACAAATAGTAAAAGCAAAGCTATACAGACAAAAATTACACAAAGAAGCATACACATGCACATTCACAAAAAGAGAAAAAGGAGGAAAAATATATATGTATATAAAAAAGGAAGAGAGCCACCATACCAATAAACAAATTCACCAATGATAATAAGCACTAAACACTAAACTAAGATAAACATAAAACCAGAAACAAATTAGACACAGAAAGCAAACCCCAGGTGTTAGTTTTTCCCAAAGTCCATGGCCTCAGTTTTGGGAACATTTGTTGTCTCTTCAGGTATTCTTCAGATGCAGCATTTATCAAGTTGATTGTGGGGATTTAATCTGCTGCTGCTGAGGCTGCACAGAGAAATTTCCCTTTCTCTTCTTTGTTCACTCAGCTTCTGGGGTTCAGCTTTGGTTTTCGCCCTGTCTCTGCGTGTAGGTCGCCCTCAGGCATCTGTTTCCTGTCCAGACAAGAGGCGGTTAAAGCAGCGGCTGATTAGGGCTATCTGGCTCACTCAGGCTAGGGGTAGGGAGGGGTATGGTAGTCATAATTGGAATGTGGGGCAAGCCTGTGATGTTAGAAATCAGCATGACGTTGTGACAGCCTGAGGTGTGCCTTGTGTTCTCCTGGGGAAGTTGTCCCTGGATCACAGGACCCTGGCAGTGGTGTGCTGCACAGGCTCCTGGGGGTGTGTGGATAGTGACCTGCACTTGCACACAGGATTCTTAGTGGCAGCGGCAACAACATTAGCGGTTCATGCCCGTCTCTGGTGTCTCAGCTGATAGCCACAGCTTGTGCCTGTCTCTGGAGCTCATTTAGGCAGTGCTCTGCCTTCTGTGGGCATAGGAAGCAGGAATCTCCTCTCCTCATGCACCATGAAACAAAGGTCTCTTGCCTTCCTGGCAGGTCCAGACTTTTTCCCTGACACCCTCCCAGCTAGCTGTGGCACAGTGCATTAGCCCCCTTCAGGCTGTGTTCACGCAGCCAACCCCAGTCCTCTCCCTGAGATCTGACCTCTGAAGCCCGAGCCTCAACACCCAGTTCCCACCCGCCCCAGCGGGTGAGCAGACTCAGGCTGGTGAGTGCTGGTCAGCACCGATCCTTGTACGGGAGTCTCTCTACTTTGTCCTCTGCACCCCTGTTGCTGCATTCTCCTCTGTGGCTCTGAAGCTTACCCTCCGCCTACCCCCTACGCCTCCACCAGTGAAGGGGCTTCCTAATATGTGGAAACCTTTCCTCCTTCACAGCTCCCTCCCACTGGTGGAGGTCCCATCCCTATTCTTTTGTCTCTGTTTATTCTTTTTTCTTTTGCCCTACCCAGGTACGTGGGGAGTTTCTTGCCTTTTGGGAGGTCTGAGGTCTTTTGTCAGCATTCAGTAGGTGTTCTGTAGGAGCTGTTCCACATGTAGATTTTTTTTTTTTTTTTTTTTTTTTTTGCGGTGCACGGGCCTCTCACTGTTGTGGCCTCTCCCGTTGCAGAGCACAGGCTCCAGGTGCGCAGGCTCAGCGGCCATGGCTCACGGGCCTAGCCGCTCCGCAGCCTGTGGGATATTCCCGGACCGGGGCACAAACCCATGTCCCCTGCATCGGCAGGCAGACTCTCAACCACTGTGCCACCAGGGAAGCCCTAGATGTATTTTTGATGTATTTGTGGGGAGGAAGGTGATCTCCACATCCTACTCTTCCACCGTTTTGAAGGTCTCCTCAATGGGAATTTTTAATTTAAGAAGTTCTAGGTTGAAATTGCTTAAAAGAATAAGTGAAGGAAAACCAGCAATATTCAAATTCATCATTATTCCATTAGTATTGCTTATTCTGTCTCTTGAAGTATTTTCCTCTGATTAAGTGCAATTTGGATTTTTCGAGGCCATAAAATAAGCAATGTATTACCCACAACAGTATAGCTGAAGTAGTCAGAAAGTACAATTTCCTCTCTGTATTCCTGTCCACTCAGCACGTGGGTACACTTGCATACACATACACACAAGGGCACACACGCACACACCATTTCTTTAGTTTTACAGCCTCACTCCAGGAGGTTTCTCTCTTTCTAATTAGATACACATAATCCATTCGGCCCCTTTGTGAAGTTCACAAGTTGATTCCCTCTCGCTCTTTCTCTTGTCTTCTCTGTCTTCAACTAGACAATGAAAACAAAGATACAGTAGAACTCATTTTCTCATTATTGATTTCATGCACCAGCTGCCAGCTGTTTTAGCTTGTTCGTTTATATAACCCTCTGGGTAACTTTTTAAAAGTACTTTTCTTGGGCCATCTGTTAAATACGATTGCTTTAATAATTAAAGACTCACCATCATCTTTCAAAGAAACATAATTGTTGCCATTGCAGCTGAGATATCAACATTTTGGATTCAGATACACAGATGGGTTTCATTCCATGAATCAGTATCAAATCAAATTCTTTGGGGCACTAGTACTGCATGATTCCCCTCCCATCGCCTCCCCCCCCCCCCCGCCACATGCCCTGCCAAACAGTTTATGTTAAGGGGAAAAGTTCCTTAATATTTACAACTTAAGCTTTCTGTTTAAGGTCTTATTTTCCCCTCAACTTTTGCTTTCAAGTATTAGGGATCGATACTTAAGCCTGTTAAAATCTCATTTTTATGAATACACAGGTAGTTTTTAAACATATATTCAGGAAGGCACTTCAGGTGGATGTACTCATAAGACCACCCATTGTAATGAATGCAGATATTTTTCTAGAGAGAATCAAGCTCATGGATTCTAATGTGGAAGTATTGTTTATAAGTCAGCATCTCACCATCTGTCTTTTACTTAGTTGAAGGCTATCTCATGTACAGACAGAATCTGGGAACAAACCTTCTACTCAGACCCTTATCATCTTGGAATGTTGCTAAAATTGACATGCTTTGCCATTAGGCTTATGAGTGATGCTGTTTCTTAGTTTTCTTTACTTACCATGGTAGATATCTACACTTTGTGTTATTGACTCAGGATGTGTAGGTTTTTTAATCTTTAGTATTGGAAGTGCATTTATTGAGTGATAAGCAAAAGACATCAAACCATTATTTGAATGGCATCACCAGAGTTTAATTCAAATGTGAAAATGGATACAACCTCAGTTTGAACTCTTCTTTAAGGCTCTGACTAGGCCTAAATGTTCCAATGATTTTTGCATTGCTTAAAATGTTTTATGAGGAAACCTTGTTTATAAAAGCTTTTGCCTTTTGTTTCCAGTATGTACCAGTCCTATAGGGTGAAAAAGGTATATCAATTTTTATGCCACCTCTATACTATTATCAGTATATTTAATTTTTTACAGAATTATTTGTTTAGCCCTGTAACTCATTGCTCTAAAATTCATGTTTGTTAAATTTGACATGAGGGAAATTGTAGTATATTTTAGATTTTTGAGGTGGAGGTAACATTTTCTTTTTGTGAAATCTAACAAAACAGTTTACTTCAAAATAGAATAAAGGAAATGTTTTCTTAATACGGTGAGCATAACTTATATTAGCTTCTGTGAACCTGAAAATTTGGACTTTGTTTAAAACAGCATTCCCATCTTTAATATTTTGTCATTATAAACACAGCTCTATTCTAGTCAGCTTTGGACTCTGGCCCCTGTTAATTTTTAAAATGGAAAAGAGCAGGTTGACTTTTCTGAGATAAATGCTTAAATATTCTTACAGATCCAATTGATCTCATTTAGATTAAGGTGTTGTTTGAATGGGAAGCTGCATTTTTACAGTAATCTTTGCTTTTCCATGAACCTTCTCATCATAGTTCTTTTATATCTCATGCAGCATAATCATTTATAGAAACATAACCAAGATCTAATGAACTATGGAAACTAAGCTGAACAGTGGTCCTCTGAGTTGACTTTCTCTGTGTATTCTTAGTTATATTAACATGTCTATATTATATTTGATGAATATTTCTTAAAGCATTGCATTTATTATTTTTATTCTGTACAAACAGGATTACGAATTGTTTAGCAGTTGATTCTGTGTCTTAGTTTTAGGAAATAGGCACAAAAAATACTTCCTACCTTTTAGAGTTTTAAAATGCCTGGGTACACAACGTTTTACACAGTGGAAGCAACCTGAGCTCTCTATGAGGAAACATATAGGTAAGTTCCCTTTATAGAAGCCAGTACAACTTATAGGGTCAGGTCAAAAAAAAAAATAATGCTCTTATCCTTAGAGTGAAATTCTATGATGTAACATTCTTCATATATTTAAATAAATTAGAACAGAGTAGTACCATTTTTCCTAAGCTTTTTCATGGCTTTTCCAAACATGTAGCCTTAATAAGGAGTGCTTGGGTATTACCTCCGTGTTTTTAAACTCATTCTTACATTCACCTGAAATCCAAAGGAAGAAACTGAATTGCTACACCAATGTACACTTGATTAAATGGAGTGAACTGATTAAAGGATAGCAGTAAAGCTCCTGTTTATGTATTTCTGTTTTTTTTTTTTTCTGAATATACATCAGAAGATAGAAATCTTCTCCCCTTTATTCCAAAACAAAGGGCTTAGGTCAATCCTGTAGCGACAGAGAAGGTGATAACTGAGTGGAGTTTTTAAGGATGATTAGGAGTTGGCTGGGCAGAGAAGATGTGTGTGTGTGTGTGTGTGTGTGTGTGCACGTGCACACGTGGGTGTGTCTGTGTGTGTTGGGGGGGCAGGAATTACAGGCAGTGAAGGCACTAGGTTTATGGATTGCTCTCCTCCTCACACCCTAGTTAATCTTTCCTCAACCTTCCTGTCACCTCCCCTCCCACCCCCCCCCCCGTTTTTCCCCTCCAGAATTTTGTTTCAGATTATAATTTGGATAAACTCAAGTGTAGTCTAATATTTGCTTAATACCAATATTTCTATATAGAAATAGTTCTACCAACAAATTGGACAACCTAGAATAAATAAATTTCTAGAAACATACAATCTTCCAAGACTGTTCATGATGAAATAGAAAATCTGAATAGACTGATTACTAATAAGGAGATTAAAACAGTAGTCAAAAAGCTCCCAGCAAACAAAAGCCAAGGACCTGATAGCTTCACTGGTGAATTCTACAAACCATTCAAAGAAGATTTAATACCTATCCTTCTCAAACTCAAAAAATTGAAGAGGAGAGAAACCTTCCAAACACATTTTATGAAGCATTACCCTGATACCAAAAGCTGACAAGGAGACCACAAAAAAAGAAAATTACAGGCAAATGTCCTTGATGAACATAGATGCAAAAATCCTCAGCAAAATACTAACAAACCAAATCCAAAAATACATTAAAATGATCATGCACCACGATGAAGTGGGATTTATTCCAGGAATGCAAGTATGGTTCAACATCTGCAAATTAATTAGTGTGATTAACAAAATGAAGGATAAAAATCATATGATAATCTCAATAGATGCAGAAAAAGCTTTTGACAAAATTCAACACGAATATTTGATAAGAACTCTCCACAAAGTGGTGATAGAGGCAACATGCCTCAACATAATAAGGGCTTTATCTTACTCAGTGGCAAAAAACTAAAATGTTTTTCTCTAAGATCAGGAAGAAGAGAAAGGTGCCCACTCTTGCCACTTTTATTTGACATAGTATTAGAAGTCCTAACCATGGCAGTTAGGCAAGAAAAAGAAATAAAGCCATTTAAATTAGAAAAGAAGAAGTAAAACTGTCACTACTTACAGGTGACATAATACTATATACAGAAAACCTAAAAACTCCACCAGAAGACTGGTAGAACTAATGAATGAATTCAGTAAGGTTTCAGAATAGAAAATCAATACACAGAAGCCTGTAGCATTTCTATACACTTATAACAAACTCTCAGAGGAATTAAGAAAACAATCCCATTTGCAATTGCATCAAAAAAGAATGAAATACCTAGGAAAAAGTTTAACCATGAGGTGAAAGGCTTGTATGCCAAAAATTGTATGACCTTAATGGAAAGAATTGAAGAAGAGACAAAAAATGGAAGGAAACTCTGTGCTCACGGATTGGAAGAAATCTACAGATATAAGGCAATCCCTATCAAAATATCAATGGCATATTTCACAGAACTAGAACAAATAATCCTCATACTTTTATGAAACCACAGAAGACCTTGAATAGCCAAAATAATCTTGAGAAATAAGAACAAAGCTGGATGTATCACACTCCCTGATTTCAAAGTATACTACAAAGCTACAGTAATGAAAACAGCATGGCACTTGCACAAAAAATGACAGATAGATTAATGGAACAAATGGGGAGTCCAGAAATAAACCCACACATATATGTACAATTAATCTAGGACACAGGAGCAAAGAACATATAATGGAGGAAGGACAGTCACTTAAACAAATAGTGTTCGGAAAACTGAACAAGCCACACTTTTACAAGATACACAAAAATGAACTCAAAATGGATTAAAGACTTGAATGTAAGACCTGAAACCATAAAGTTCTTAGAAGAAAATATACGTGGTAACCATATTCACTTCAATCTTAGAGATATTTTTGTGAATTTGACTTCAAAGCCAAGGGAAACAAAAGCAAAAGTAAACAAATAGGACTACAGCAAACTAAAAAGCTTCTGTACAGCCAAGGAAAGTCTCATCAAAATGAAAATGCAATCTACTGAATAGAAGGTATTTGCAAATCATATATCCAAGGGGTTAATATCCAAAATATATAAAGAACTCATACAACTCAGCAACAAAGAAACAAGACAATTAAAAAATGGACAAGGAATATCTCAATAGACACTTTTCCAAAGAAGACATACAAATGGCCAACAGACATATGAAGAGATATTCAACATCACTAATTATTAGTAAAATGCAAATCAGAAGCAGGAGATGTCACCTCATACCTGTTAGAATGGCTATTATCGAAAAGACAAGGAATGACAAATGATGGAGAAGATATGGAGAAAAGGGAACAATTGTGCACTGTTGGTGGAACTGTAAACTGGTGCAGCCATCATGGAAAACAGTATGTAAATACCTCAACAAATTAAGACCAGAACTACCAAATCACCCAGCTATTCCACTTCTGGGTATATATCTGAAGAATATGAAAACACTAATTTGAAAAGATACATGCACCCCAGTATTCATGGCAGCATTATTTACAATTGCCAAGATATGGATGCAACCTATGTGCTCATTCATGGATGAATGGATAAAGAAGATGGAATATATATATATATTCCATATATATATATGATGGAATACTACTCAACCATAAAAAAAGATGAAATCATGCCATTTGTGACAACATGGATGGACCTTTAGGGTATTTTGCTAAGTGAAATAAGTCAAATGAAGAAAGACAAATGACATATGATTTCAATCATTTGTGGAATGTTAAAAAAAACAAACAAAAAATGAAAACAAACACATCAATACAGAGAACAGATTGGTGGTTACCAGAGGGGAAGGCGGTTTGGGGGTGGGTGAAGGGGGTCAACTGTATGGTCATGGTTGATAACTAGACTTGTTGTGGTGATCACTCTGTGGTGTTTGCAGATGTTGAACTATAATGCTGTATACCCAAAATTAATATAATAATAATAATAATAATGATAGTAGTAATAATAATTAAGCAAAGAAATAATTATATCTTTCAGCCAAGTTGTAAGAGAGAGAAATAATTCACTTTAGAAAATCTGCATTACTAGCTAGGGCTCTTTGAGTTTGTATGTTTCTTCCAATCACTTTCTCCACTGGTTAAATAAACTTGTTTACAGTACTAGTCAGAGTAGATTTAGTTGAGACAAACGTGTGTTTTCCAAATTATCCCCTCTGAGCCTTCTCAAACACACACACACACACACATACACACACACACGCACACACATGCACACGCACCCCCCACACACACATACTCCAGATCTGGGTAGCAATTATGGAGTTGTTGTAAGCCCCTCTGACCCTGCTGCTAACTGATAACCCTCTTCTTTTTAACCTCTTATTGTTTGGCTTCCTGAAAACACTATGGAACAGACTCATCTTGAGAATCTCAGCCAGAAGGAATGCCCAGCAGCATGGTAGCAAAAATGAGTAGGGAAAAAGCCCTTATTAGGAGCTCTTTCTTCCTCTCAGCTCATCTTTGATTATTCTTGTTTGCAAAAAGAAAAAATATATAGTCTCCATTTTTCTTTTCTTTTCTTTCTTTTTTTTTTTTTTTTGCGGTACGCGGGCCCCCACTGCTGCAGCCTCTCCCGTTGCGGAGCACAGGCTCTGGATGTGCAGGCCCAGCGGCCATGGCTCACGGGCCCAGCCGCTCTGCGGCATGTGGGATCCTCCCGGACCGGGGCTCGAACCCGCGTCCCCTGCATCGGCAGGTGGACTCCCAACCACTGCACCACCAGGGAAGCCCCTCCATTTTTCAAATGACTGATGAAAGGGTGCTATGAACGTGCTGTTAAGACTGAAATTTTATGCACTTTCTACAGAAGTCCAGTTTTAACCAGTCTATAGCTGACATATCCTAGTAACAATCTGATTAATGGGGGTTGGAGGAACCTTCAGCTCCTTGGATAAGAAGCTAGGCCTGCAGAATATCATTGAAATTTCCATTTTTGAAACTTTCAGATCAGATTTGAAAATGATGATCTAGTGTTACAGAGCCAGGTTGCATAGCCAGTGGGAAGTGAGACATGTTAATGGATGTTACATATTTGTCAAGAATGTGCCACAAGAGAAAGGAATAAATAGGACCATTATGTTTTGCCTTGTGTGTGTTTAACTAAAAAGGATATCTTTAGGTTCTTACAGATAAGTTTATTACAGTTAAGATTAATTAATGTTGGTTCTGATGCTGAATATAAATGCTATTATCAACCTGAAAATAAAATTCAAGGCCAAATAAAGAATTAGGATGAAATATATTGCAATACAAGTTTCATATGGAAATGTCACCTGTGGGCTGAGCTATATTTTAATATTATACATTAAAAATATCCACCTTCCATAATTTGTGACATCTTGCATTATCCTAGAACACAAGATTTTCTAATATCGTTACGGCAGGGAAGGGAATCATAAACTTGTATGGTAACGTAGAAGACTAAGAGCAAGGTGAGAAAGTGTTAAATTCTGTTTTCAGCTGACTAGAATGATTCCTCCTGCACATTTGATTCATCTGTTCGTTTTAGATTTGTGGTTTCTCTAAGATTGTTTCCTCTAATTAAATATTCATTGTTTATATGGCATCCATATAATGGTATCCAATATGTTACATATCTATATGTCTTCTGTTCTTTTAGGCACTATAAGCATTTGTAGGATAATAACGTAGAATCAGATGTTTCTATATCACGATCACTACTACCCTGCAGAATGATCTCATTCCCAAGGATATTTCCCTTGCTACTTCAAGCTTCCGTTCTGTTGGCATCTTTATATAAAACACTGGAGGAGTGGTAGATGGAAGATAAGAGTGAAACACACGCACACACATCCAAGCTCATGTATTAGAATGGACATTTCTTACTTATACCTTTTTCTGTTTTTTCCCCAGGAAAATAAGATCAACAAATTTTTCATTCTTGATGACCCTATAAAGGTTTAAGGAAAAAGCACACCTTTACATTTTATAGTATCAACAAAATGCATATTTTCACCCTATTGTTTAATAGTTCAGTAGTGTTTTTTATGTGATTGTTATTCTTCCAAAGGCCTGCAGCTAATGTACATTACTTTTGATTTGAATGCATCTCCCTCCTATTCTTTCCTAAGAAGAGATGGAATCTCTTTTTAGCCTTTTGGTAATGAAAAATTTTAACAAGCCAATGCTAAATGATTTCCAAAACAAAAAATTTGAACACAGATACATGACCAATAAATAACTTATTCAAAAAACACTTTTACCCCAATGGCATTAAAAGAAGCAAAACTTACATGTTAGCTAATATTTTACTCATACCTTAATATTTATCTTTGAATGATGATCCAGAATGTGCATTATTATTGATGAGCATATTTTGAGTTATAGTATGCACTTTATTATTCTGAGGGACCCTTGAAAAACTCACTATTACAACGTTATTAAGTCAAAACACATATAAAACCTGAAATAATCTTTTGGAAATGAAAGAACAGCTTGTCTTTTTTTTCTGTCCCATCTGGCAATTTGCTAAAATTTGAAAAACTCTTTAAAATGTACCTGCATTTTAAGCATTTTTCAGCAACAATATATAATTTGTAATATTGTGCATAATTTTATTATTTTGTGTGTAGACCTACTGTCTATCTTTTTGTCTTTGTTTTTTTTATGATTTTATTGGAGTATAATTGCTTTACAATGGTGTGATAGTTTCTGCTTTATAACAAAGTGAATCGTTGTTGTTTTAATTGGAGTGTTTAAGGTTACCAGAGGCATATTGCGAATATTACTTAATATTATAGTTTTAAAAAATGTGGTTGAGAGCTTCCCTGGTGGCGCAGTGGTTGAGAGTCCGCCTGCCGATGCAGGGGACACGGGTTTGTGCCCTGGTCCGGGAAGATCCCACATGCCGCGGAGCGGCTGGGCCCGTGAGCCATGGCCGCTGAGCCTGCGCGTCCGGAGCCTGTGCTCCGCAATGGGAGAGGCCGCAACAGTGAGAGGCCCGCGTAACGCTAAAAAAATAAAAAAATAAAATAAAATAAAATTAAGAAAATGTGGTTGATATCTAAGGATGGTAGTTATTGAAATGATACATTTTTCAGTTTATGATTTTTTTCAGTTGAATAATTTTTATTCCATTATTTGATTCCAGTGTTTCAAAAAGAGAACTCCATTGGCTTTCTTGATATTTTATGACAGGATCTCCCTTTCAAGAGATATAATGGTGTTTCAGTGTGTGTAATCATAGCAAGATTATTATTCATTTTGTTAACACTTTTTCTCTCTGCAAAATAAAATTATTTCATAATTAAGTATAGTGTTTAAAGAAGGACTTTATTTGGAAGGTGTCAAGATACCTTGCAAATTGGTGTACTAAGACTTTATAGTTTTTTATTCAGTAGATGCAAACATATTTGCACTATCACAAAAGATATACATTTAATAAACTGCTCATTTTTATAAAATATTCTAAACATAGTGCTCAACTTGCATCATATGACAGAATGATGAATATTTTGACATGAAAATGAAGTTGAAAAGAATACAGAATAAATTATATCTATTTTTCTCCTTTAAGTATTGAGTTAAATATGACAGATTCAAAAGGATTTCTTTTGCAGCATTTAAAAAATAATAGAGACCACCACTCATTTAAAAATTCAGAAATAAGAAAATTAACTTACCAGATGTTACCTTGATGGTTACAATTGTAATAATTATGAAAGGGTAAACAAACATCTGATCCATATTAATAAATCTCTGTAATACTTCCAAATGATTATACCTATAGTAAAACATGCTGGGACTATTTCAGAAAAATCCTTGGATTATTCTTGCTTTTCACTAAGCAAATATTCATTGTGTGTTTAATGAGTGTTAATCTTTAGAGCAGTGCTAGATACTTTAGAACAATGCTAGAAACTTAAATATTCAAATAAGGTGTTGAGAGTTTACATAGTCATTATGGCCCAGGGCAAAGATGAATATAAAATTTAGAGCCCATGGTTGCAGTTATACTGTGAGGTATAAATTCAGAGAAAGAGAGCATCGTTATGGCATTAATTTTAATAACGGAAGTTATTAAATTATATATAGGTGTGTATATATGTATATGTATACACACACACAGAATTGACAGAAAAATGCTGATGGCCAAAAAATAAACTTTAAAAATTTGGCTAGGGGGCTTCCCTGGTGGCACAGTGGTTGAGAATCTGCCTGCTAATGCAGGGGACACGGGTTTGAGCCCTGGTCTGGGAGGATCCCACATTACGCAGGGCAACTAGGCCCGTGAGCCACAGCTACTGAGCCTGCGCGTCTGGAGCCTGTGCTCCGCAGCAAGAGAGGCCGCGATAGTAAGAGGCCCGCGCACCCTGATGAAGTGTGGCCCCCGCTTGCCACAACTAGAGAAAGCCCTCGCACAGAAACAAAGACCCAACACAGCAAAAATAAATAAATAAATTAATAAACTCCTACCCCCAACATCTTCTTTAAAAAAAAAAACAATTGGCTAAAGTCTAAAAGTGATGAATTTTAACCAACATCTTTAAAATAAATTAAAACAAATTTAAGATGGTATAGTAAATAAAATAAAGAAGTTTAAAAGGAGGGTTGTTTTGAAAAAATATTCGTTAAGAGATATACCAATACAACATACGGATAACTTGGGGGAATTCATTTGCAAAGGAAAGAAAAGTCTTAATTCCTTGACATTCCCCCACTTCATTCTAATAATTGTTTCACGTGAAAGGAAAACATACACTTTCATGTTTTCTAAGACACTTAACCTCTCCTTTTTCTAGAGCCTGTGCAAACAGAAGTGCTTATAACTCCAACATGTTACCAACTTACTAAACTTTGAAAAGACAGTGACTCTGAAATAGTGTAGATTTGCCAGTTGCTAAATAGATGATTTTTCAGTACTATATTGTAGTTAGTCTTACGTTTAATTGTGATAATACTTGTATTCTAGAAATCATAGTATTAGCTTAGGAGCAGTTCATCAGTATTCGGCAAAAATCCTTTGGTGAGATGGTATAGGCTTGAGACTTGGTGCTTAAATTCTAAGTTTTCTGGCACTTTTGGCTAGTTCAAATATAAGAAAATAAGGCCAGAATCTAGTATATGACACTGATCAATTTTCAACCCAAAGAAAAACTGGTTCTAGGAAAAAAACTATTTGTCAAGCAATTCAGATTGTTTGGAAGTTATTCCTATTTAATAACATAATATTTCCCTAATAAAGTTTTTCTAATAAGACATATATGTTTAGATTATACTTTAAGTATATCAAATAATCTAGGGTTTCAAAGTCAAATTTAACTGCTTTATTTGGAATCAGATTTTCTTGTTTTCTTTTTTTTTTTTTGTAAAGGTAGTAATTAAAGAAGAAGTAATTGATTTGGGGCCTCATTTTTCCTTTGTTAAGGTGTTCTTGGTGCTTCAAATAGATTCCACAGAAAATTTTCTGTCTAATAATCATCCTGTTTACAACTGCATAACCTTTAAAAGTTTGCACTAAAATATGATATGGTCAGCATTAAAATATTTTGATCATGTAAAGGATCCTGTTGATATTGTCGTGTGACAAGGTGGTGAGGTAAATTTCCCTATGTTGTGACAATGGGCCTTGCCTAACCACAACTTAATCCTAACATTTGAGAAGTTGTCAAAACTATATTATAACTGATTTTCAGAAGTCTTCTATGAAGACAGCTTGCTTCTACTTAATTGAAAATATACATGATTGCTTTCACTAGTCTTTTTTTTCCTTTTAGCAAGAGACCAAAATTGGAATTTTAATGATGACAGTTAATTATAAAATTATCTTTTCCCCTGAAAAATAGTTCAGAAAAATCATGTGGTCTAGTATTAAGATTTCATTTCTCTGGATGGACCACATACATGTTTATATGTAGGTTTACATTCTACACACATACTATGTTCAGCAGATGAAATGTTTGAACCACAATAGTATTTAAAGGATATAAAAGGCTATTTGATTAGCAGGCTATTGTTATTTACAAATGAATTTTGTCTCCTACAATTAAAAAAACATTTATCCTTGTGTTGCACATGGTTTTTATTTTACTTTTTGATGTTAGTACTCAAAGACTATTAAAATAGGACATTAGTTTCTTTCCTATTAAAAGCCTTTAACAAAAATGACGCTTTTAAAAGAAAGTCAAGACTTTGAACACCTTTGAGTTTTTCTCCCATTTCTAAATGCTCTGTAAATTGTGTGTGAAGAATTTAAGACCTGTATGCTTATATTGTGACATTGCTATTGATTTATAAAATTTTTTTGCTGCAGATTGTAATGGGTAAATGGCGAGTGTGAGGTAAGAAGGACATGCTATTTGTAAGCATGGCAAAAAATGTATTGTTTCCTACTAGGAATGCACCTTCAAAAATAACTGGGTGGTCTTTTATTGCCACTTGATGTGACTTTTAGGCGGAAGCAGTCACAGATGCAAAGACATTCTTAAGGATGTGATCACTATAAGACCAGGGGCCTTACAAGTAAGCAGAGTAAAAGACTAAAGATCTCATGTAGGATTGCTACATTGGTTAGAAGAAAAAAAGGGAAGACCTAGTTGCCCTGGAGAGATGAGGAGGCAGTCTGAAATCTCTTGGTTTTCAGTGTGAAGATTGCTACACTTTCTACATGTGGAAGAGAAAGAATGCAGTACTAAGGAGTCTTAAAAAGGGGTGACTATAGAGACACTAGGAGAAGCATGATGTGATGGGTGGAAAAGACCCACAACACATGCTGGGGAGTATTGAATCATTTCTATTAACAATGATTCATATTCATATAACTAACAGAAGGGTAGAGTCCTTTTCTTTCATTCATTCTTTTATTGTTCTTTTCTTTCATTCTTTTAAAATTTTGTTTGAATTGAGAGAGAGACAAAGTGTTAGGAAGAGTTACCTCCAACTACCTGTGACAGTATTGCTGATAAACTTTCAGAAAAAAGAAATGCATGGCTGGTGAAGTTTTATACTTAAGGGGGCATATTTTCTAACAGATGGAGTATACACATAGCTATGTATGAATAAAAAAGATGCTTATGCATTATTTGAGAAGACAGTTATGGGAGTAACCTCTAGTAATTTATAAAGTGAAAAGGGTAAATGTACAAAAGGACTAATACAGACAACTTCTGAAAAAGAGAGAAAAAACCCACTTAGTCACTTAAACAAAGAGAATAACCAAAAGAAAATATTAGGTAGTGAAATAGCTAACAGCCTTCATAGGTATTCATTTAGAGCTAATCATAACCCTTGGTGTGAATTTAGCTAAGAGATGTATATTTGAATAAGCTGCCTAGATATCCATATATTGGAAATTTTGTTTGAAGACTTATTGGTGGGCCTGTTTGATTGTGCTAAAATGTTAAAATTGACACCTAAAATACAAGACAGTATCAGAATATTGACTTTCACCAAGGAGAAATAATTATTTTAGTTTACTGGGATCAAGTGATAAAGGAAAAAACTTGTATTAAAAAAACCTGAGTGAGGGTCTTCCCTGGTGGCACAGTGGTTGAGAGTCCACCTGCCGATGCAGGGGACACGGGTTCGTGCCCCTGTCTGGGAAGATCCCACATGCTGCGGAGCGGCTGGGCCCGTGAGTCATGGCCGCTGAGCCTGCGCGTCCGGAGCCTGTGCTCCGCAACAGGAGAGGCCACAACAGTGAGAGGCCCGCGTACCACCCCACAAAAAAAAAAAAACCTGAGTGAGATGATACAGAACACTTTTGAGACAACAGAAAACTAACTCTAGAATGTGTGGAATAATACTTAGGGAAGGAAATTTCAGTTGGAGGAAATTTTCTGTAATTCATAATTCATGGCATTGCAACAAGATAAAAAGTATTAAAATCAGATAATATAAAAAATTCAAACTATGTTCATAAAGATTATAGTAGTATACATAAAAATCTGGGGAAAAATGAACATAATAAAGAAATAAAGATTAATTTTAATTTCCACTAAAAAGCAATATATCATTGCATCAAAGATTTGATATAAGACCTGGAAAAATGAGCTTGCTCTTGACATTTACATTTGAAATAAATACCATCACCTCAAATACTTTTTATCAAACATGTGTCTTCTAAAGACTTTAATCGTGTTTTATAATGTTAGAGCTGATTTTGTTATCAAGGAGGTGTTAAGTAGTTAGGTTTTGTTGTTCTCAAAGAATCACAGCGTAGTGAGAGACACACATATGACTGAGTGCTATGACACAGGCAAGCACAAAGTGTTATGTGAGCAGAGGGGAAGGAACCATTGTTAGTTTATGTGTTTAAAAAATGCGAAAAAAAAAAGAGGTAACCAGGGTTAATGTTAAGATCAGCATATTATTTGACCTCATTTTACTATTAGAAAGGAATAGGGGAACTTATTCAGAGCAGAGGGACAGAAAGTTTCACAGCCCTTTTATTCTTTTTTTTTCTTTTTTTTTTTTTTTTTGCGGTACGCGGACCTCTCACTGTTGCGGCCTCTCCCGTTGCGGAGCACAGGCTCCGGACGCGCAGGCTCAGCGGCCATGGCTCACGGGCCCAGCCGCTCCGCAGCATGTAGGATCTTCCCGGACGGGGCACGAACCCGTGTCCCCTGCATCGGCAGGTGGACTCTCAACCACTGTGCCACCAGGGAAGACCCTCACTCAGATTTTTTTAATACAAGTTTTTTCCTTTATCACTTGATCCCAATAAAATAAAATAATTATTTCTCCTTGGTGAAAGTCAATATTCTGATACTGTCTTGTATTTTAGGTGTCAATTTTAACATTTTAGCACAATCAAACAGGCCCACCAATAAGTCTTCAAACAAAATTTCCAATATATGGATATCTAGGCAGCTTATTCAAATATACATCTCTTAGCTAAATTCACACCAAGGGTTATGATTAGCTCTAAATGAATACCTATGAAGGCTGTTAGCTATTTCACTACCTAATATTTTCTTTTGGTTATTCTCTTTGTTTAAGTGACTAAGTGGGTTTTTTCTCTCCTTTTCAGAAGTTGTCTGTATTAGTCCTTTTGTTGCCTGCATCGGCAGGTGGACTCTCAACCACTGCGCCACCAGGGAAGCCCTTCACAGCCCTTTTAAATGTTCGTTTTCACCACTTTGTCTTAGAGGCTTTGTGTACATGGTCTTATTTTTAGACACTACAAGGAGATATCCATTAGTTATGGTTCTTGCTTTTAGTTGTTTGCATTTTAAATGATAAAACCAGCAGATACTGATGGGGTTAGGTAATGTTGAATATATCAATAAATAGATGAAAATGTACATACTGTTATGTCTTTTCACTTTTATTGTAGGTGGAGGAAGTGGGATGGTAGACAGCAGTTAGTGGGAGTGGTGTGTTTTTCTCTGTAGCAAACTATGTCTTTCATTTTCTATGTTTCTAGGAATTTTCCAATGAGGAAGTCCCAGATAAAACTAACTGCCTAAAGGAGAAATGAAAATAACAGTGACTTCCTTGATGAATGACAGCTTATTTTTACCTGCATGCAGGGTTATAGGAAAGACCTAAAATTCTACAGGATAGATGATGAGATTGCAACATTCCTATAACCCCACTTAGAATGTTATGTTTAGTTCTGGTTACCATATTTTTAAAAAAGATGTAGCATTTGAAAAGAGGAGTTAGACTGACCTTAGAACTACCAGGTATTAACTGTGAAGACAGGATAGAACCCTGAATTTCTGTAACCTTTAAAGAGCAAAGGTTGAAGAAGATTTAATTGAAAATAAACTCACTTCAATATACGTATAGATAGAGATGTATAAATTTCAATCGAAGTGAAACTTGCTTCTGTACTTCTCAGGTTTTCAAGTCAGTTTTTCTGTAGCATGCAAACAGAGCAATGCTCTACTGATTTCCTTTGTGAAGTAAAATGTCTGAAGAATTTTCATTCAATACTTTTCTGAAACATAGAAAGGATCTGACCCTTAGTTCAATACCACTGACAGATATTGCGATAACTATTTATGAATCAAGAAAAAGTATGTCTCAGGAGTGGCAACTAAGTTACAATAGCTACTAATTTCTCAGAGAAATTTTAATTTAATCTACCTGTATTTTAGTTAGGTTGTCGGCAACTCGGAAATCAGAGAACCATAGAGTATTTGAGCTATGATAGGCCGGAGAGGTCAATTTATCCAGCCCTGGTTTTACAAATAAGGATACTGGGATCTAGAAAAGGGAAGTCATTTGCTCGTGGTCACACATCCGGTTGCATCGTTGATACTAATACCCAAGTCTCCTTATGTCTTGTTCAGTGTTCTTTCTGTTGACACTATTGCTTACAGAATATGTTGTTTGAAAATTCATTCATAACTTGGTTTCATAGAACTTGGAAAATCAATTTTCATGGAATCAGTCATAAGCTCAGAGTTCTCCTTTGTTCCATTCTATACTTTGTTTCCATGTTAATTTAAGCTTTAAGTCATATTAATGCTAGCTTTAGACTCTCTGTTGCACATGTCCATTCCTTTTTATTCTCATCTCTACCTGGTTATCTCATGCGGAGGACATTGCAGTAATCTTCTGCCTGATCTCACCTCCAGACACTCTTGTAGCAATTCATTCTGCCTATCCTGTCAGTTTCAACTTCCTAAAGCATTGTTATCCTCTTTCTTTGTTTTCCAAAACCTATCTATTCCTCTAGGCCCCAATCAAACGTCATCTCTTTCATAATGACTTCACTTACCACTCTAGGTATAAGTGATGGCTTCAACTAAATTCTTATAGCTATTAGTTTATACCACCATGCATTCAACTTTCATTCATCTGATATTTTTAAATGCCTACTCTACACCAGGAAATCATGTGGCGTTTATCACTCACAGACTTTCAATGTAACAATTTGTGACTATGATATGTCTTTCGTTTCAGATCGTAATATTCTTGATATCAGGGATCATGCTTGAATATCTTTGTATTCTCCATAGCCTATAGCAAAGAGGCTTTTGTGCATAGTTGATGATCAGTAAGTATTTGTAGATAAATATTGAACTAAGAAAGTGCTATCATAGGGTAAGGAGATAAATGCAGCCTCTGTGGGATCAGTACGAAAAACCAATTATAAGTATGTTTGAAGAGCTTCCCTTAACCCTTAAAGAAGTTGGTTCTTTACATATCATGAAAGTGATCAAGCGAAAAAAGTATCAAGAAAAAGGGGTATTTCATTCATATTCAGATAGATAAATATTGTCAACAACAGGAAGTGGAAGAACACTGAATCAAATTAAAAACACTTCAGTCTCAGTTTCTACATATATAAAAGTGGGAAAGTGTTTCAAACCCACTTTTGCTCACAGAATAGTTTTACTCCTTTAGTTAATGATGAGAAAAATGCTCTGTTAACTGTAAAACTATGTAACAATAAGGTCTTATTATTTAACATGAGATTTTGGATACCAAAAGGAGCTACATCAAAAGGTAATCATTTGTAATGTTGAGTATCTGCCTCTGATGTCTTAATTGGTGAGGAACATGCTTTTTATTTTATTTTATCTTATCCTATTTTATCTTATCTTACTTAATGGTGGTAGAGTGGTCCTTGTCAGAGATTAAATCAAGGGATGAATGTAAAGAATTTAACAGACTTTGAAATAAGTAATCTTCTTCATTCCCACTCCCACCTCTTAGTATTACTTTGAGAGCATGTCCAGGCCGAGATTCCTTTGCTCTGACCCTGCTTGATTGTCTTTATCTGTAGCTAGACTAAACCAGATAGGATTACCAGAATGATCAACTGGCAAATGAACTCATTTTGTTAGAAACAGCTTAGCTGAGTTCTGCTTACAGAACTGTTAGTGTTTCACATCGAATTTAAGCTTCACTAAACAAATAAGCCAAATGTTAGAAAAAATTAAGGTATAATTAAAATAAATTTTAGAATATTCTTTCTCTCTTGAATAACTTTATAATGACTCTATACTTTTCACCCATCAATAATTCAGAATATTTGATGCCATGAACTAAATTTGGGCTCATGATATTTCTGATCAACTTTACCTAATCAGTGAAAGTTCACTCATTCTAAAACACCCCAGCTATCCTTATATAAATTAAGCCCCATCATCAATGATGTAAATCAGTGTAGCATAGAAGAAATAGGTTCTTAAAATATATTTTATTAGAATAAGCTTTAAGACTCTGTACAGTGATGGATTTAAATGAGTAAATTGTCCCTTCACATAGCCAATGTTCAGTTCATTGACAAATTTTTACTGAGTGCCTAGTCTATGAACAAGAAACCTAAACTCATTCTTCAATGGAGATTGCATTTCAAAAGGAAAATAGATCTAAGACATGTAAATAAATAAAATATTTACACATTACTATAAATGTTATGAAGGAAACAGCATCTTAATCAGCAATTAACAGTTGGAGGCTGCGACAAAGTTCTCTCCACAGGCAGCATACAATTTAGAAGTAGGACAATTTACTATCATCTCAGTGTGTTATCAAACCATCAAAACCAAAGTTAACTAAAAGCCGATAAAGCAGTGTTTGCATCCAATGTCTCAGGGGCTTTAATGTACATCTACCATAAATGTTTGGTTTGGTTTCTAGAACATTTACTTAGTGTTTTATCTGAGCCATTCTGAACATACTATAGAAATACGTAATCATCAACCAGAAGACATGAAATATAACTAGGTAACAGGGTTTAAAAAGTCCCTTACAAAAGGCTGGCTAGAACGCCCATATGGATCAACAGACAAGATTCAAGGGGTCACTCATGGTGTCTTTAGCCAAACCTACAAACAAGGAGAAAAATTTCCAACAGAAATATTGTGAACAAATATGCCACAACAATAAATAATTTAAAATTTATGAAGGCTTTGAAGGATTTTAATGCTAAAATTTTATACAGTAGAAATGATTTCAGATAGTTTATCTAATAATTAAAGTTCATTTATGTGACTGATATTTACAATATATATGTATTGAAACCCCCTTCTTACAAACAAAAATTTTAAAATGCTGTAAGCTCATTTATCTTTACTATCAACCCATCCCGTATGTAATTTTCCCTTTTTTCTTTACTTTAGACTGTGTCTTTAAATCACACTGACATTTAAAGAGTCAAGCTCATGCACCAAAGTATTTCAGAAGAAACATATTTAGTATGACCAAGGTTTTTGTTATTCTCAAATAGTTCTAGGAAAAATAAATTTCTGAAAGGAGGAAAATAGTTTTATTTTTCAGGTTCTTGAATCGGAAGATCATGCCTTTAGAGACTTAAGTGATCAAGAGGTTGTTTGGATACCCTCTGGAAACTTAAATAAGCCTAAAATATCCAGGCCTCTTTCAGTTCCTTTTGCTTTTGAAATACATTCTTGTCAAAGAATTTCCAGGATCTCTAAAGAGATTAAACAGGTTTATAAAAGCTGCTGTAGAGCAAGAGTTGACATATAAAATGAATAAAATTATTAGTTAAGAGGGAGGGAAGCTCCCCAAAACCTCCAACACTGAAAATGCAAAAGTTAACATGATTTAATCATGTCTCCAGAAAGAAACTAAAAAAATTTTACCAACACGTATTTACTGGTCATTTATCCCCTACAGATGAAGTTAGGGGTAGGGGCAGGGCATTGCTTGACTTGTGTCCTATTTATTTATCATATTTGTTCCCAAATCAACATTTTGTTTATTGTATTGGGCAAGGAAAATACATTACATGACTAAAAGATATTATCTGTATGAGGAACAGCTAAAGCCTAATTTAGTAGTCCCCAAAGTATGGTCATATATGCCAGGTTAACAGGTGACTCCCATTTAAAAACCTGAGACATTTTTCCAGCTTTATCGAGGTAACTGGCAAATCAAATTTGTGTATTTTTGAGGTGTACAATCATTTTACATATATCAAGGCATAGGAAATGTTTTATTGATCTTTTGGAATTTTAAATATATGGTTACTATTCTGATTGAACAATACTGCTTCTGAACAAATTCAGAAATATAGAAGTTACGTTTTATTTTGAATGTCAAAAATAAAGTATATGTATTTAACATGTGGTCCCTAAAGTCCTAGAATTATAGCTAGTGTTAGGCAGTATTGTAAAATGCATTCTCACATTTGACAAGACAAATGAGAAATTTTCAAAAGTCAAGGTAAACTCCTAACTTTCTAAGAAATTTTAAGATCCTTAATAAAAGGACAGTTAACTCATGGATGTTTATATATTTATTGTATAATTCTAACAAGAATGTTTCAGTATTTGGTAATTTCAAAATCTATGCTTAAATAATCTATGAAGCTCAAGCTATAGAAGGCTTAAATTATTTTTTAACTTAGTATGATTATGTACATATGGTGACAGTCAAAAAAGTTCTGTTGTCTTCAGGAAATTTTATAGTTAAAAAAAGAGGATCTCTGGTAAAAGGGAAAAAGTCCTCCAATATAAAGCCCATTGGATTAAGGAAGTATGCATTATCATTGACTTGGTATGTATGAGTATATTCTACTTTAAGAAAATGTAATTTCAAAACAGGTTGTGTGAGTGAACTATAAAGCAAAATCAAATAGTTCTGACAATCAAGTGACAAAAACACAAGAGTAGGTGAAAAAATGCTCACCTTCCTTCACTGCCACCTCCTTTCCCCCGCAACCCCAGATACATGTTTGCATCTGTGGGTTTTTTTAAAAATGTTTCCATAGGCCTTTAAGCAGGGAAGCAGTTGCCTTTCTAAAACAAATAAACAAACAAACACCTGAAAGGAGTCTTTTAACAAAATGGCTATTAGAAGAAGAGATTATGAAGGGGGTGATGAACTAACCATACATATTTGTAGTGGACATTAGAAGGAAGTTCCTGTTTCTATACTACTAAGAAGTACAATAAGGCTCAAAATAGCCAAATTACACTACTTATAGTTTTTTTGTATCTTTTCATTTTAAATTTCATTGTTCTTTATTAAAGGGTTTAGGAACACCGGGAAATATTATACTACTGGAAAGAATGGTTGTTTTGTTAACTAAGATAATTATGTGGGCTTTTTATTGATCTCTTATGTATGTGTTTAACTTATTTTGTGCAGTTGTGTGTATGACTATGTATGTGTGTTTGTGTCTGAGTGTGTGTGTGCATGTGTAACCCTTTTGGGGAAGATGTAAGATAGTTCAGTATTGCTTCAGAAATCAGTATATAGTGAGCTGTGTGATTAATGGCTCCATATTTAGGAAATTAAGGCATAACATTGATATTGGCTTACTTTCATCATCCTGTTGGCCGAATAAAATGAGAAAAAAAACTAGAAGGGATTTTCTTTCCCTAAAAAGTGTTGGAATACTCAATGGGATGGGAAGGAAGGCTCTTGAAAGAAAGGGGAAAGACAAAATACTGCTGAATCTGTTTTTGGAACTGTTACGACCCAAGGCCATTTTCTTCAACAGAAATTTACAACCATATTTCCTTGCCTTCATGTATAGAAAAGCCCTAAACTACATGACGTTTCACATTATTCTTTACTCAATGGGGATTAGACCAGAAATGTAATAACATTATTCGTATATTTAAAACACTACCTAATAGCAATTCAGGCTTTCCTACCTTCTTTGTGCTCTTCCCTGCTGGTGTTTCATTGTGTGTAACCTATCTAAAATTTCTGAAGAATTTAAGATTTTTTGTGAAATATAATAAAGACTTGATTAATTGGAAGCTACTAACCAGAACTCTCAATTAACCAGTTTTATTTATTTATTTTTTGCTACACTCTCCTTTTAGAAGGAAGAGGCAAATGACAAGAAAACAAGCTGTTAACAGGTATTTATGTATTTATTTTTTAAAAATCAACTTCCTGGGAATGTCCTGGAGTCTGTACAGATTCAGCCCAACTTCAGTAATTTTATTCCCTGTACTATACTTACTAAGGTAGGAAAGTAGAGCCATTTAAAATTTTCAGCAGCAAATATTGAATCTTGCTTAATCTTTAGTTAATAATAAGAAAAATGAAATCCAAATAGCTAATTAGAACCTGTCTATCCATTTGAGGGTTCTAGTTAATTGGGGTCTTCACGGTTTCACTATTGCCAGTTAGTGATCATTCATATGTATTAACTGGGAGTGAATCTCAGGAACGCGTAGTTGGGAGATGACTTCCAGCCACAGAGAGCAACTCCTTCCCTGTGAACTAAAGCAGAAGCTGGAGAAAGGCTGCAAAGTTGATGGGGGTTGAGTAAGGGTCACTGACATAAAAATCATGACAACTATGTAAAATAATGGGAAAGTAATTCACCTGCCCCATGGCTCTGAAATGCTTAGGAAGGTACATTCACTTTTGCAGGGCAGCACAGGCTATTAAGTGTGCTACAGCAATAATGGCAAAAAACCCCCAAAAACCCAGGCCTTCTAATCTTCTGGAATTTTTCTAAGCATTAAGCACAGATATATATTGTAGGCATGCTACTAGTTCTAAAATATTTGAAATTATTTTTTCTCTAAAAATACATTTTAAAAATATTTGGAAGTCTAAGATTTATGCTTGAAACTTCCTAAAATATCTATGACAATTTCAGTTAAATTGCAATCAGAGACACCATACTGCTCCAGACTTCATACCTTTTAGGTTGTAATGGGAACAAAGAATGGGCAGTTAACTCAGAGGCGCAAGGGAGAAGGAGGGCAACCCATGATTCTAAAGTACAGTTTGATATTGACTGCCACACACCCTTCTCAGGTTAAATCACCCTATGGTGACTTTACCCCCTTCCTTCAGGGCTGCTCATGATGCATGTTTTATCTGTATTTTTCTACAAGAAAAATGTCATAGGGTTGTTAGAGAGATGGGGACCACACCATGTGATTTATCCTGGGTTTACAACATAGAAAATGAAAATCATCATGGTGGTATTTATAATATCTGGGGCATTTTCTGTACTAAATATTACTGTCAAATATCATGCACACTAAATAATACCCAAGTGACCTGAAGCAGTGGATGTGCCTCCTTAAGTGCTAAACTTATTTTTAAACTGTGACTTCAATGCTGATGGAGACTAGAACCCACTAGATTTCATTAATGAATGATTTTAACTGAAAAAGTTTAAGTGGATTGAGTTTTGAGATTAGGTTTGGGATATTGAAAGTAAGTGCTTTGATTTTATACGGATGCAATTGAATTCAGGCATTGAAATTGACTTTTTTTTAGTAAAATGATATGTAAATGAATGTCAACTTCTTGTTTTTAATTAAGCATAACAGTAGTTTATAACTGTATATATTTATTTCTAGATTAGTCAGAACACACATTACATATGCATATATATATATATATATATATATATATATATATATATATATATATAATGAGTTTTTACACTAACTGTAATCTGAGAAAAACTGTGAAATGTTTTTGAAAGTATGTGTGCTGACACTCAAATAAACTACAGGGAAACAGGAGAGTTGCAAACTCTAATGCCTACTGAGACAAGGGTGGTAGCATAAATGAAAGGCCATAAGCAATAGGGAGTGGTGGGGACTATGGTGACCTAGAGAGCATATATTCTTTCCAAAGATGGCAGCTATTACTCAGCTCAGCTGATTGCTACCAGGTGGGAATGCAGGCCCACTGTTGTTAAGATTTGACTTTTTAAGAGAAACTGGGAATCCAGATTTTTATATGAAATTCTCCAATTCTTAAATGTTGGTAACTAACTCAATAAAAAGCAACACTATGCAGGCAAAGCAAAACCCATCTGTGGTCTGGATCTAGCACATGGGCTATCAGTTTGTGACCTCTGCTTTAAACTGTAAGTCCTCTAGGTACTGCGGTTTAGAAAATCACAGTATGTTATAAATGCGCACAAAGATCTTGATGATGGAAAATTCAAGTAAAGTAAATAAATAATAAGTGGACTGCTTGTAAATAATTCTCCTGATACTCAAAATGGTGGTTATGCACCTTGTGATTTTTTTCTTACTACATGGAAATAGCCAAGATATTTTTCCCTTAATGTGGTTTGAAAACTAAGATAAAATTATGAATTTTTCATTTTCATATTTATCAGTGCAATGCAGTACGAAAGATAATTTCTTCTATGTCCAAAAGAGAATATTTAAGTTAGGCTCTGTCATATAACATAATTAAGGCTACTACTTAAATCCCAATTTATGGTGCTTTAATAGGAAGAAAGCCATGTATATAACATGTGTTGTTTTATTTTAAATTGGCTTGCCTTTAAACAAATTCCCTATTTTATCTGGTGAAATTCCTTTGTTTTTACAAATGATTAAAGTAAGAAATAAAAGAAATGTAAGTAGTTAGCACAACAAAACTTCATTTGAACTTTTGATAGGCATTGGCAAAGATAAAACAAAAGCTGGTCATCTGAGATTTTATTGAGGTAACTGTTTGACTGATCTGAGACTGCTTGTTTGTCTGTCCTGCCCTGGACCTTAGCACATAATCCCACTGTGCTACAGTGCTTTTGACATCTGTATGCCCCTTTCATCACTGGCAATCCAAAAGAATATTTGTCTAAAAAGGAAACAATTAAATTCCAACCTCTCTAGCAAAAAAAAAGTAAACCAGAAAAAAAAAAAAAACACTGCTAAACCTGCTTTAATGACCCCCATGATCTGTACCACAAATCCTTAGTTAGGATGGTAAGTTAATATTGTCATTTTTGTTGAGAAACGTTTATCAGAGGACTTAAGAAAAAGAGAAAAGTAAAAATGAAAGAGAAAGAAAAGAATTCACAATCTCAAATCCTAAATTAACTAAAAAAAACCCACCCCTCATTTGTTGACATACTATTCTACTTGTAGATTTAACACAAAAAACATATGAAAGATGATAAATTGTTGGACAACTGGTCAACACATATGACAATGTGCAAAATAGCTGATGTTTTACTTAAATAAAATTTGGATGGACAGTGCTACCCTTTCTAGATCATCAGATAGTTTTGACCACAGGTAATCTTTTGTGTGATAGGGATGAACTACGTTTAAATGTATTAATTAATTAAAACCATTCCCTAAAAACTCTAACAAGTGGAGATTCTTAGTTAATTGGCTAGTCCTGAAAGATACAGAATCTAAGAAATAAGTGACTTTTTGACCAATGTAGACATATAAATAAGGTTATTCAGGATAAATTTTGATGAACTAGTACTTTTTATAATATCTAACATTTTTTGAACATGATATCCCTGGTGTTTTCCATGTGTTAGTTCATTTAATCATCATAACAGCCCTATAAGGCAGGTGCTATTATTGTGATTCTTGTTTTATGGATGATGACATTGAGGTACAGAGAAAGTTAAGTCATTTATCTAAGGCCACACAGCCTACAAATACCAGAGCCAGCATTTGAATCAAGGCCATTTGAGTTCAAAGCTCATATACTTTGGATTAACATGTTTTATAACCTGACAACTGGAATCAGACTAATTACCAAAACACGTAATTTCATTATATTTTTATATATACATATACATTATATGTATATGTATATATATACTTTTTCTGACTTTTCAAAAATGACATTTCTATTCTGAAATCAATTTTGGTAACATCACTTTGGTAGTGTGTAAAGTTAGCAACATTAATTATAAAATAGTTCAAATAGAAAGAGCAGGAAATAATGAGAGATACCTGTGGACCAATAATCAGGTCTACATTCTGCTACATTTGATTCAGAGCTCAATTGAAAAAATTACAGATACAGATGTTTCTGTAAAGCATTAGTGATATGAGTAACACTAATATTCTTTCTATTATACTTCACTCTTCATTGGAAGTAACCACTACTTTAAAATTGGTGTGTATCATTGCTATGTTTTTAAATTTTATGTGTATTTATACGTAAATAATATGCAGCATTGATTTTTGTGTTTTTAAAATGTACCTAAGTGGTTTGGTATTATAGTATCATTTTGTAATTGTTTTTGCATTATGTTTTTGAGATTTATCTGCGTTGATACATGTAGTTCTAGTTCATTTTTAAAAATTGTCCACTATACTCTTTCATTCTATGAGTATACCACAGTTTGATTATTTTTTACTGTACTGATGAACACTTAGGTTGTTTCTAATTTTTGTTGTAATGGGAATCATGTTTTCTTGTGCCCCTGTGGGAAAATTTCTCTGGTGTATAAGCCAGAAGTGAAATTGTTGAGCTGTGGGCTATGCACATCTTCAACTTAATAGTTACTGCCAAATTGCTCTCTAAAGCTGTTCTGATTTACCCTCCCACTAGCATTTTATGAGAGCTCCTATTTCCCAAGATTCTTGCAAATGTAGTAGGTATTTTTAACAAAAATTTCTTTGAAGAAAAAATAATTCTTTTTCATTGATTCTCTTTCATGATTATACACTACAGACGAAACGTTGATTCTGATCACAGTGTACATGACGATGTTTACTGATACTATATATTTGTGTCATTATTTTTCATTTAAGACAATATGCAGTTCAGATAAGCATAAGGATACTATGTAAAATTTGTAAAGTTTTTTCCAGGTTTCAAAGCACTTTCCCATAAAGCCTCATTTGATGAGGTATTGTGGTATAGCAGGAAGAGCTCTGGAGAACGAGTCAGAAGTTCATGGCCTGAAAACAACCCTGCAAATCACTCTGACTTGGGACCTCAGTTGCTGCATCTGTAAAATTAGGATGTTGGACTAAGCTATCTCTTAGAGACATACTATAACCTTTGATCTATGATACATATTGCCCCCTTTCCTTGAAGCTGTAATTTACTTATTGTGCACAAAACATAAAGACAAAATTGAATTTTATCAATTTGTGAAACTGTTGTAACACCCTCTCACTTAGTTAAGATCATGAGTTTATCCTGTTTATCTTTGTGTTTCTCTTAATTCAAGGACAATTGGGGGTGGGGGTGGGAAAGAAGATGGGAGCAGGAGCTCAGCATTATAAGGACTAGTCAGTGGCAACACACCATCTTGAATTAATCTTCAATGTTCCACACTCTGAAGCATTACATTGCAAATGCTGAAAATACAATGAAAGTTCAAGCACTATTTTTTTGTGGCTTTGTGTTTCTTTTCAAGCTCTTTTTATGCATTTCAGATTCAGAGAAAAGAATATTCAGTATTTTCATCTCACTTAAGATTTGATTCTAACAGTGCTTTTTTGGTGCTGCACATAGCTACTTAAAGTAGAGGGAGGACTCAGGTTGACTGTTCTGTATTTCTTTTTGGATGGGGGAGGATAAGTAATTGATTTTGTGTTTGGAGAGACTTTTCATTAGAAAGATCTGGATCTTTAACCTGAGGCTTAACAAAGAGCTTTCAGGCTTTCTTAGATTCTATGTGTACTGGAAAGAACACTCAGTTAGAAACCTATCTAATATTGTAAGAGATTAAAGTATAAAAGGGAGAGAGTCGAAACTGATTTTATTTAACCTCCCAGAATTGAAAATATACCACACTCACAAACACTCACACATTCACACACACAAGTATATCCTATCTCAAGCACAGAATACCTATTATTTTCAATGACTTTTAAAAAGGAAACTCTGTTTATCTATGAGAATATTGAACATAGTTATGTTTTTAGTGAAGCTTCTACTTATGGAAGGTAGCAACTCTGGCAAGCAGAGTCTAAATCAGTTAATCTCTGATGATGAAGACATTTTTGGGGGCCTCTCTTTTTTTCTGAATAGTCCTGGGAAAAAATGTTTGACTATGGCCTTCCTAGGAAGTGAGTTGACCTCCTACAGAGATTGAACATCAGATATTACAAGAAAACTGTGGTTCACACACTTTGTTCAGATGATCTCCAGATTAATACAATTCACGTGTATCCCTCATTGTCCAAATGTGACACTAAGCCTAGAGAATCCCACATAAGTTGCTTTTGAGTGTTTTTACCCACTTTGACGTATTTGTGAACTGACTGTGGGGCCCATATCTAAGAACTTCCATTCCTATTTTTGCTAATTGGCATCTTGCTTTACAGTTTAAGCATACTCTGAAAACCATTATTTTGCTCATTGTGTTACTTCCACTAGTTCAATGAAGAGGAACTTGTGCCAAGTTAATCTAGACTATTTTTGCCCTGATCTTACTTATCCTTTGTGGGGATTTAATCAGGTTATCTAACTTCTTCAATAAGCACTAAATAAATCACTCAAAACACAAGATATTCCAAAGTCTTTCAGCTAGTTTCTGTAGGTCAGAGCATTTTTAAGACAGCACATCTTGGATATAATCACAAAGTAGCTGATAAGACTGTTGGGAAATTACTACTCTACTTTTAAAAAGAATAAAAATCATGGTTCTGAGTATTTATTAAAAAACAGGAAAGGAGGAAATGTAAGCATTGCTGTTTTGCCTTTTCATCTGCATTTCTAAAAAGTATTATTTGCAGTTGAGATATTAACAATCTTTATTTACAAAACCGTTTGCTGTTTTTCTATGTACTACTCCTTATTGAGTGCAGACGCTTTTGTTAGCTTGAACGAATCCTTGGCAAACAACATTTATGTTTTATCCACAAAACATCAAAATCATGGACACTGTTGTCTTTACCACTGTCTCCAAGAATACCCAGGTGCTTTGCCACTGATGGCATTTAGATAATAATACTATAATATTAATATGGAAAGATTCCTTTTTGCTTTTATTGAAAACCCAGTTTGAACCTTGAGCAAGTCATTTACATGATGTTTCCTTGGGATTACCTACATTCTTGTCCACTCTGACCTTGTAATTTTGCTCACAGTTGGAAATGTAATGCAGAGTGACTAAGATAATGTTGTTTACACGCACTTTAAGTGGAGTGACATTATAGTCAAGCAAGTGTCACATCACCCAAAGTGAAGGAAGACTTAATTACCATAATCCCGTGAATACTAAAATTTCTTGGCTATGTGTAGCATAATAATGCAATGTTCTGCATGTTCCATTTAATAATGTGAAGGTGCAATACATTAGGTTTCAGGTTGTGTGTCTCTTTAATATAAAGGAAAATAAAGTGAATTATAGAAGGAAAACGGCCTTTTGTAAGTAGGATACTTGTCTGAATGTTCAGGTGAAGTTGATCCTTTCTTTGAAACTTAGAAGAGTTGCCTAGTGATGTGAAAATAAAGGGACTGCTAAAATATCCATAAATCTAGACACCAGTGAGTAGAGTGACAGACCATGAATTTCTCTGGAGGGTGCAGGGTAGATTTAACTAAATGACTGAGACAGGATAAAGAGGAAAGGTTGATAACCACCTATTATTGTGCAATGGGGAACATATCATTAATTTACAAAGAGAGTGGTGACATTTTTTAAAAATTGTATAGCCCTATTCTTAAAAGCTTGTCAGTGTAACTAATTAGTTGCTAAAATGGAGTTGATTCTAAGACCCAGTATGAATGCATTTGAAAAGACAGTGCATTGTCCCTAAATTGGGAGGGTTTGTAATACATCTTGATGAATGCTACAAAATAATGTTCAGAAATGGGACTATTATGCCAAAATGGCCGTTCTTTGGTTTGTAATCCTTGAAGGAGTTATGTTCCATGGCAACGTGCTCAACAGTCCTGCATACATGTGAAGTGCCTTAAAGACGTGTCCTGCTTTCTGTTTTTGATAACACCGAGTGTTCAATACAAAGAATAAACTTACTCAAAGCGTTCAACTCCTCCCAGCATATTAGGACTACAAAGATCTGCTGTTACTTGGGATTATTATTGGGAATTTTTGTTTTTTAACTAATTGTAATGTTCAAAAGGGGGCAAGTACAAAATGATTCAGCCACAAAATGTAAAACATTATTTTAATAAATCCATTAGAAAACTAAGATGTAAAAACTGTATGTAGCTCAATCAACAGATTCATGTAAGTTGGTGTCTCATAAATCATGATATAAACTGATATATCATCTGATATATAGCGTTCTAGACTTTTTAAAAAATATTTAAAAGATATTAAAACATATAAAATATTGAAGCCTATTAATAATAGCAGTTGTGCTTTGATTTATTGCAATTAGAAGAGTTTAAAGCATTTTAAACTGATTTATCGTTACCAAATATTCTCCCTGTGACAATATTTTAATTTAAATATATAAACAAAGTTATTCTTTGATTTTTATTTGATGAAAATCAAATAACTTGGATGTTTTCATTTAAAATGGCTAATTCTAACCAAATAGTATATTTCTACAATACAATTAGTCAGTAGAGCTGTATGCTTATACTGCTTTAAAATGAAATTAGCCTAAATAACAAATATAGCTATTTTATATTCTTTATGCTGCAAAAGTTTTACAAATACCCATTAAATCACATATTGATGTATCTAACATATTACGTATAAAGAAGTTAGTAGTTTTTATTTTTTAATCATGGATTACTTTAGGCAATAAAGCACCCACTGTATTCAGAACATTATATGAAGGGATTTGGGACATCTGTCTGAGGCAGCCCATTAAAAAATTGTATATACATATTTTACTTTTTGGTTGCATTAACTCAAATTGTGCTTTCCTTAATTCGTTTGTCCAGCTCTTCCTCTTCAAAAATCACTGCTTGTGATTTTTGGGACTAAGTTGGACTCCTATTCATGTAGAGATAAAGCAGTTTTTAATTAAGTTGGGCTTGGCACAAAAATGGTTAGAGGCAATGGTTTTTTTTTTATTTTTAATGAAGTTTTTGTTTTAGAACAGTTTTAGATTTACAGAAAAATTGAAAAGGTAGAGAGACTTCCCATGCACCCTGTGTCCAGTTTCCTAATTGTTGTTAATATTTTACAATTAATGAATCATTTGTCACAATTAATGAACCAATATTGACACACTATTGTTAAAGTTTATAGTTTATTCAGACTTCTTCAGTTTTTCCCTAATGTCCTTTTTCTATTCCAGGATATAGGATACCACCTCATATTTAGTCATCATGTCTCCCTAGACTCCTCTTGGCTTATGACAGTTTCCTAGACTTTCCTTGTTTTGGATGACCTTAACAGTTTTGAGGAGACAGGTCAGGTATTTGTAAAATGCCCCTCAATTGGAGTTTGCCTGGTGTTCTTCTCATTGTTAAACTAAGTTTTTGGAAGGAAGACCACAGAGGTAATATTCCATTTTCAACACATCATATCAAAGGTACATGCTATCATTATGACTTATCATTGTTGAGGTTGACTTGATCACCTGGTTCCTGTAGTGTTTGTTAGGTTTCTCCACTGTAAAGTTACTTTTTTCCTTTTCCTTGACTGTACTTTTTGGAAGTTTTTGGAAGGAAGTCACTATGTGCAGCCCATAGTTAAAGAGTGGGGAGCTAGTTATGCTTCACATTCTTAAAGGCAGAGTATTTGCAGAAATTATTTGGAATTCTTCTGCAAGGGAGATTTATCTCTTCTTAATATTTATTCATTCATTTTTTTCACTATGGTCGTATAAGTATTTAATTTATATTTTAGATTATAATCCAATGCTACGTTATTTATTTTATTGTTTAAATTTTTCTAGCTTTGGCCATTGGGCACTCTTTCAGTTGGCCGCTGGGTACCTTCTACATGCCCCTATCATTGTAAAGTTTTTTGAGCCCTTCTTTACTTTCTAGCACTACAAGATACTCCAGGCTCATTTTGTAGATTTACTGCTCTAGTCCTAGAATCAGCCATTAAGGGAAAGTTTGTTTAGAGGAAGATTTGATCTTCTCAATCTTGAGCAAGTATTGGAGGTGGCTAAAAAAAAGGGTCAGGGGGACTCTCTCAGTTCCATTTTCTTGTTGGTACCCTAAATTTTCCATCATCCTGATAATGCACATAGGCCTCATTGTCTCATCACATATATCTCCTCATTTCTTTCATAATATCTAATGTTATCATATCATATCTTCTAGATATCATAGTCTTCTACAGTCACACACATTCATGGTCATGCATAGATTTAGAAATGTACTGTGCAACTCTCCAACATACATGTCCTTTCTGCAAAACACCGCCCGCACCCTGCATCCAGTATACTAAGTTTATCATCAGTTCCTGAGTCACTGTGGATTCTTTTTTTTTTCTTCAGAGAGGGTTTGAGGTCAAATAAGTTTGGGAAATATGGGGTTCAGTAAAAATAAACAAGTTTGTTTATCACAGGTCTTCTTCAGGGTTTATACTTTGTTAATTTGCTCTATGAATGTATAAGATGTAATAATACACGATTTCTCAGTTTTTTGTTTTTTTTTTTTTTTGTGGTACGCGGGCCTCTCACTGTTGTGGCCTCTCCTGTTGCGGAGCACAGGCTCCGGACGCGCAGGCTCAGTGGCCATGGCTCACGGGCTCAGCCGCTCCGCGGCATGTGGGATCTTCCCGGACCGGGGCACGAACCCGTGTCCCCTGCATCGGCAGGCGGACTCTCAACCACTGCACCACCAGGGAAACCCTCTCAGTCTTTTTTGATTAAAAGAACCTTTTTGTTTAGAGAACTAGTGTTCCATGAAGTACAATTTTGGAAATACTGCTATAGTGGTAAGTGTCCTGAGTTTGTAGTCAGAGATTTTGTGTTTAATCCCTCACCAGTAACAGCTAGCTCTCTGATCACAAGAAAATCAGTTAACATCTCTAAGTCTTTGTTTTCTTATCGATCAGATGGACCTATGGATGTCTCTCACAAGATTGTTGTGAAGGGCAAAAATGAGCAAAATATGCAAGAATTTTTTGGAAAAGCTAAAATGTTTTGGAAATTTAATAACCATTGTGAAGGTGGGGACTGTGCCTTTGTTTTGCTGACCACTGTTATCTCCAGTATCCAACATATTTTCCTGACATTTAGTCTTCAGTATCCAATAAATATTTATTGAGCAATTGAATATTACTATCACTTACATTATTTTCTATTTTTCTCCTAGCGCTGTATAGCAGCCTATGACATTTTATAAATTGTTTCTGAAATTAGGAGTCTACGTTAAAAAAAATAACAGAATGCAGGCACAGTTGAAGTGGCTATATGCATGAAAAAAAAACTTTTGATTGCAGCCTTTGTTTTACTGAGCATGTGTTCCCAGCCAATGACTGGCTGCATTCAGATTAGTTTTCATTGCTTCAAGCTGACCAGATTTCCTTTTGAAATAAGGGCACTGGAGCTTTCACCTCGACACTGTGGTGATGTAAAATTCCTGCTGCAGATTCACTGAGCTGGTGCTAGAACAGGAGCACCTGTGAGCACAGGCTGTCAGAAGGCCCTCTGAACCCTAGAGTGTTGAGGTTACAGCTGCTGGGTTGAGAAGCAATTGGAAGCACTTTGTCACTCCTTCTTGTGCAACCGCAGGAAACCCACTAAAGGCTTTTTAATTTCTTTGGATGTATAATCTGTGTTGATTAACAGGAGTTATTGGGTGGAGCTGTGCTGCGGGTGGCAGGGCAGGCCCTGTTAAGCAACATATTTTGGTAAGGATAGTAGTGTCCAGATAGTAACAGAAACAGGGACCTCACATCATCTGTTTTGCCTAATCCCCCACAAAACAGCATATTCTATAAGTATTCTCAGAGGCAAACATTTTAGATTCCAGCTTCTCTTTTTAGGGAATCAACTGGAGCATGTTTATTATATTTGATTTTGAAAAATTGTCAGCCTCCCTAGAAATGCTAGGTGATTATTTGAAGTGTAGGAAGAACACATTTAGCTTTGGAAATTGTAAAAGTATTTTAATCAAGTTCTAGGTTTGTTGGTAAGTTAGTGAGACAATAGACAAGATCAATGCAGGGGTTTTTCCTTTCTTACTATTTAAATCAAAATGACACATACTAGCAAAGCTTTGTTCATCATGTAGTTCATGAATGCTGGAAAATAAAAAAGATTTAGTTAAAAAAATCCTCTGTATAGGATAATGGTATCCTATCCTTTTCACAAGTGTTGGTCAGACATGGAAATTCCACAAAGATAGTTTAACAATTTGTAGAATTGTTTACACTCTGAAATAGTTAGAAATATCCCCCATGCCTCCTTCACCATCAAAAGATGAAGTATATACTTTAATTTAAAGCTTCTATAAAATATGTGTGTGGGTGGAGAAGCGAGGGCTTAATATTAGATTATACAGTACTATGACTGTATTGCCTGATGGATGTATTATTTTTTCTCTGAATCTACCTTCACTAAATTATTCATTGCAGATTTTAACCAAATTTATTAGTTCTTTATTTAATTGAATAGATTGTGGGACAAGAGATTCTTTCACATGTGCTCTTGAAAAATTTGCAACTTTTATGTAAAATAGAACCATCTTCTTTAAAATAAGCATTTACAGGAAGGGGTTTTAAGCAAACATTTAAACCTTAATGCAGAAATTACATTCCGGAATCTTTCCTTGCACTTTGAAAATTCACCAAGTTTTTTGAATTTATGGCAGCATAGCTAAATTCCAGCAACTGCAAAAATAATTAGTAAAATTAAGTTGAAAATTTTGTAAAGAAGTAAAGTAATTATTCATTCTGTACCATACTACCAATGTGAGAGGACATGTTAAATGATAAATTAGGCATGAACTGTTTTAATCTGTAAACTGAACATGTTAGCAAACGGCTTGCGTTTGTAATTAGTATTTACGGCCACAGGAGAGTGCCTCTTTTAAAACAGTGACAGGAAATTGATCAGTTTAGGTTGTCATAGCAGCCAAAATAGTTCCATTGCTTCTGTTAGGTTTAGCCTATTATGCTATATGCCCATGTTTAGAAATACGTTTATGAACTATAAAGATAAACTACTCAATAATGCAAAAGAGGTTGGGATGCCAAAATGCCAAACTGACAAAAGTCTGAATGAATGCTTGAACACTTCATAACAAGCTTAAGTGTTCTATGGTTGTCATGACATTTCTTTTACAAAGCAAGTGATGTCTGGAAAAAAATCTTAAAACTAGATGAAAATGCAAATCCTTTTATGACAGTATGTGGCTGTCACATTTATAATAACAGACAATAATTGATGATTTATGAGATGACACCATGGCAACAAAGTCTTTCATCATTGGCACCCCTAGGTTACTTTTATATTAGGGGCTTGCGGGTGCCTGTGAAAAGTTTCCAACATGACATACAAGAAAGTCTACTCTTATCTTAATCCATTAGATCTCATTTAATGCAGGGTGGAAATATGGTAGAGATTTTCAAATCATCTGACAATGTGAAAGCTGGCAATGTCTTTGGTAAAAAAAAAACTGTTAAACTAGTAAGCACGTTCAGTAGCTGAAAATGAGCAGATTTGTTTCTGTCACTTAACGTTTCAAAGAAAATCTGTAATGCTGCTCTTAAGTGTGAGTGCAAGCTGTTAGGTTGTTTAAAGTTATGGTATCTGATAATATCCTTACATAGGGAGGTGGGAGAAGGAAAAAGGGGGTGCAGTGTGCATTGAACTTGCTTGAACTCAGAAGAAAGATGATTTTTTAATTTGATTTTAATGTTGAGGTCTTTCTAAAAGTGGAATAAATGTGTAATTGCATATTCTAGGTTGATTTTAATGTGTGTGGTAGGCTGAGGAATAACATATTGCCATTATTTAAAGAGGATCATCTATCAGTTTTTCTGTTGTAGGTGATTTAAAATATTGGAAATATAATGAACCTTCTGCCTTGGTTTTACTGTCAATTTATCAAAAATGAAATTATTTGATATTTGGACCTCTAGAAAGTTTCCTGGATTTTTCTGCCACCTATTTGATCAAAACAAAGGGCTAAATCAGATAATCATTTTGAGATCCTTTCAGTGGAGTTAGTCTATGATTTATAAGGAGCTGTAGAAACATCAAAAATCAGAGATATTGAATGTAAAATACTGAAACTATCTGACTTTAAATAACAGAAATATAACATAAGCATGCATATCAAAGTTAACCTAGCTTTTATACATGAGGCTTTAAAAAATATGGATGTAAGGAATTTTCCAAACACTTACTTCTTATCTAATTTAAACCTTTCTAAGGATAAAAATACTTATTTCATTCAGAGGATCAGATAAGCCAATTATATAAAGTAGGATCTCTGGTATCTTTTCATTAATACCTTTTATTTGTACATTTCCTACAAGGCTATGGTAGGAATATAAAATCCTTAATTAACTCTGACTATTCTCAGAGCTAGTAATTTTGCTCCCAATTAATAGTTAAGAAGATGGAGTTTACCATTCAATGTCATAATGATTTACCTCAGTTTATATAAGAAAATAAGGTAATTTTGATTGCAAATCTTCTAGATGATGGAGAAATCACACAAGAGGACATGATTTTTATTTTAAAATGACAGCTGGTCTTGGCTCAAGATTTTACTCAGTGATCTGGAATATATATAAGATGCAGAACGCATTGTCTCTATTTCCTAGGAGTTTATAATTTAGTTGACCAAGATATTAACTATAAGCATGAATCAACCAGAAAATAAACCTAAAGTACTAAATTAAGAAAGTGTAATGTATTATATATAGATCACAGGCATAAGAAGTAAAGCTATTTGTGATAAGGGAAAATGTCTGAAATGGCTTCATAGATGATAATAAGTTAGGAGGTAAGAATATTCTAACTCAGACCTTAAATGAATTTGGGAGATTTGAATTGTCAGAAAAGTGCTACTCTAGGTTTTGAGAGCCCAAATGAACAAAGACACAGAGATAAACGTAATCATGGAATATGATAGGAACATTGTAGAACTGTGTCTGACTTAACACTGAAGTGATAGCACTGGGGACTAGTAAGAACAACACTTTGATATTGAATAGTCACCTTATTTGTTTCTCTACCTCCATTTTTGACTGATCTTGAGAATTAGTCCATCCTCCACACTGCTGCACATCACTACTCCCCTTGATCTTACAATAAAGTCCAAATATCTTAACATGACTTTCAAGGCCTTTATATCAGTGGTTCTTAACTGGAGGTGATTTTGCTCCCACTAGATATTTGGCGATGTTTGGGGACAATTTTGGTTGTCAACAGGGTGTGGTGGTGGTGCTACTGGCATCTAGTGGGGAGAAGCCAGGAATGCTGCTAAAATTCTGTAATGCAGAGGGAAGCTCCAGAAATACCAAAGAATTACTCAGCTTAAGTCTTCAATCATGCTGAGCTGGAGAAATGAGAAATGCTACCTTATATGTAACCCCTGCCCCCTTTTAAATCTCATCTCAAGCTACTTTCTCCTTTACTATCAATTCAACTGCTTTGGTGCCCTTGAACATTCCAGTTTCTCTCTCACTTTCAGATTTTCATAAATACTCTTCTCTCTACCTAGAACACATGTCTGTTCCCCTTCTTCCCACACTTCTGCCCTTCAACCTGTTAAAACCTATTTACTCTTCTATATATGCCTATTTAATAGACTCTGAGTGCAGGAAGCATGTTGTATTCACCTTTGTATCCCCATTGCTCAGCATGTTGTTTGAGATACAATAAATGCTTGTTAAAGAAATAACATCAGTTGGTAGGGGTTTGGATACTGAGTTAAACAAAGACGGTAAGGACCTGGGTGATTATCTATAATGGCTGTGGGGATGAAGAGGAAGAAGTAAATTTGAGAGAGACTGCAAAGGGAGAATTTCCTCAGATTGGTAAATGATTTGATGTGGATTGTGACAGGAGAGTCAAAGATGATTTCTACAAACCAGGCAGACTGAGGGAATGGGGACAGAAATGAGGGAATTCATAAGGAAGCTTGATCTTGAAGAGTCAGGTAATGACTTACTGATGTCTATAAGAAGTGGGAAAAATATTTCAGTCTGAGTGAACTTACTAGCTCTGTGATCATTTAACCCCAGTTTCTTTATCTGTAAAATGGGTAAAGTATGAGTACCTACCTAATTGGGTGGTTGTAAGGATTACATGAGTTAATACAGATAGATCCTATGTTCAACTGTACTATTATTTAAGATGTAATAAAGCAGTTTGACATGAAAAAAAGCACTTATCCCAGTGCTAGACATATAGTTAACACTTAATAAATGTTAGCTATTATTATTATTATTTTGCTGTAAGGGTCCTTTCCTTCTTTGGTCTTTGCCTTTTGTTTTTTTTACTTTTTATTTTTATTTATTTATTTTACATCTTTATTGGAGTATAATTGCTTTACAATGGTATGTTAATTTCTGCTTTATAACAAAGTGAATCAGTTATACATATACATATGTTCCCATATCTCTTCCTTCTTGCGTCTCCCTCCCTCCCACTCTCCCTATCCCACCCCCCAAGGTGGTCACAAAGGACCAAGCTGATCTCCCTGTGCTATGCAGCTACTTCCCATTAGCTATCTACCTTACGTTTGGTAGTGTATATATGTCCATGCCACTCTCTCACTTTGTCACAGCTTTCCCTTCCCCCTCCCCATATCCTCAAGTCCATTCTCTAGTAGGTCTGTGTCTTTATTCCTGTCTTACCCCTAGGTTCTTCATGACATTTTTTTTTCTTAGATTCCATATATATGTGTTAGCATACGGTATTTGTCTTTCTCTTTTTGACTTACTTCACTCTGTATGACAGATTCTAGGTCCATCCACCTCACTACAAATAACTCAATTTCATTTCTTTTTATGGCTGAGTAATATTCCATTGTATATATGTGCCACATCTTCTTTATCCATTCATCTGATGATGGACATTTAGGCTGTTTCCATGCAGCTCTATTTACAATTGCCTTTTGAAATTAAACTTCTTCCGGTACATCTATTATCTTTTCCATGAAGCCTTTTATGGTGATTCAAGGGGAAGATGATCACCTTCCTCCTCTAAACTCCTATAGCATTTTAGTTTAGCAACTTTTTTTTGCACTTCTCACATACTGCCCAGTCCTACATTTGCACATGTATTTACATTGTGAGTTCCTCGAGGGTAGGACTGTGACTTACTCCTCTTTTCTTGACATATAGAAAGTGCTAAATAAATGTTAGGTTATGATAATTAGTTGTCATTCTTATTATTATATTTGGGGAATCATTAGGGTATGATAGTTTACTCTTAGAATTAATGTGTTCTCTCATTTATATTCAGTATCAATGTTCTTAATATTTTCAAAAAGCATCAATTATGTTTTATGAAATAGTACAGAACATCATTTTAACTTGAGTACTAAGCAATTTGAATAATTTAAATGTATTTAATTGATGCTAGTCAAGTTTCATTATTATTGGAAAGCATACCTGATTAAAGAGCATTTTTTAATTAGATATTTTTAAGCTATTATGTAATAGTGAAAGGTCTTTTGTTTATAAGTTATGAAAGACTATTTTTGCTTTTAATGCCAAACCTTTGAAGAAACAGATGTATTAAAAGATTGCATAAAAGATGATGGACTTTTTAAAAAATGAAATAACCAATGTCCATAAATTTCCAAGAATGCACATCCCTTGTGGTTTCCCTTGAGATTGAAAATATAAAATATCACTTATGTAAGTGTTCAGAACTAAGTTCAGAAAATACAGCCTAGGGATGTCTGGAAAGTTTTGTAGTTACATTATATAACTTAAGAACTTCAGTGTGAGATATTCTTTCATGTCTTTTGCGCAGATTTAATTTGATTCAGTGATTCAATAAACTTCTCTGTGCTTAGGGAACTGTTTTATATTTGTAATTTATTTATTATATGTGGGCATGATTCCTAGTTGGATCAACCTTCTTTTACTATAGATGTGAGTACACCTGCCATAGAATTCAATTGGGACTTCAAGTGCACATCTTAGGGACATACTTTGCCTTTGGTTTACATGTGTAAGCAGGACAGTATAATAAATGAGTCTCAACTGAAAGGTTACATGAGCATACTCTGATTTATAATGACCAGCTCTAACATATAACACCAAAGGACTAGGTGCAGATGTAATTTTTAATATGTTACAGTATTTCCTTCCAAGCAATTTCACTCTAATCTTATAAAAACAGAACTTTTCCAAGTGTTCAGTAGCCTTAGTTAAGTGGTACATAATTAATCAAGTTATTTTTGACATTTGGGATAGTTTCTTTGATGTGATTAGCTATTAGGCAAATGTACATTTTTCAGAAAATGTTGATAGTTGCTTCAAAGAAGAGAAGGGGTGGAGTTACCTGGATGTTGCATAAATAGCATGAAAAATATTAATATTTATTGCACTATTCATGAACTTGCATCAACAAGCAGTGACATTTAGCTGGTAAAAATAATAACTGAAAGAGGTAAACTAATGAGGCAGTATTCCATAAATATCTATGAATATTTGGTTGACTTCCTCAGAATAGGTAAGAGACAAGGGCTAGAAATAGATGTAATTTCATAAATGTATAAACACATTATAGACCAGAAAACATCCTATTATTCAACCTTTTATTTAATCAATTTGAGTGATATTTAAACATAGTTAAATTCAACTTCTTGAATTATGAAGGGAAAAGTGCCTATCATAATTACTTTTATTCTCTGCCTTTCCCATCTTTAAGGCCTAGATTATGTCACCTCCTCCATATACCTTTCTTGAAGTGAAGGGAACAAAAATATATATTCCCCCTTTTCTGAACTCTTCTTACACTCTTTGTTGTGTATCACTCATATATTTATTATTTCTTTCAGTTTATTAAAAAAATATTTATTGATGGGCTTCCCTGGTGGCGCAGTGGTTGGGAGTCCGCCTACCGATGCGGGGGACACGGGTTTGTGCCCCGGTCCGGGAGGATCCTGCGTGCCGTGGAGCGGCTGGGCCCGTGAGCCGTGGCTGCTGAGCCTGCGCGTCCGGAGCCTGTGCTCCGCAACGGGAGAGGCCGCAACAGTGAGAGGCCCACGTACCACAAAAAAATATATATATATATTGAGTACCTATATGTACTGTAGGTACTATTCTAGGTACTTGACACACAGTCATGAACAAGGTAGACAGAAAAAAATTCCTGCACACAAGGAACTTATGTTCTAGTGGGTGGAGACAGAGCAACAAACAGGATAAAGTAGTAAAATGTATATTAATTATATTACATTATGTTATATTATATAGTAATAAGTGCTAAAGAAAAAAATAAAGATGGAAAGGGGGATTTGAAATTTGAGGAAGAGGTGAATTGAAATTTTGGATAAGGAGACTGGGGAGTCTTTACTGAGGTGACTTTTGAGGAAAGACTTGAAGGATGTGAGTGAACCAGCCATGTGGGTATCTAGGGGAAGAACCCTCCAGGCACAAGGAACAGTAAGTGTGAAGGTCCTCAAGCAGGAGCTTTGACTGATTTCTTCAAAGAACAGCAAGAAGGACAGTGTGGCTTGAGTGGAGTGAATGAGGGAATGAGTGGTAAGAAAATAGACGAAAGAGGTGACAAGGGACCAGAACATGTAGAGACTCGCTTTTACTTTTAAGGAAATGAGAAGCCATTGGAGGGTTTTGAAAAGAGGAGTGACATATTGTTACTTAAGTTTTAATAGAATTATTCTGTGGAAGGATCTTGTCTACTACAATATTTTAACCAAGGATTATAACAGGAATATATACAGTCAGAGAATGATCCAGGTATCTAAAATCTTCAAAAGATTAGAAAGAATGACCTGTAAATCAGTAGATGAGTCTAAAAGAGGACTATTTGATGAATATTTTGATAACATGGGGTTCAAAGCTCAATGTTTTACAGAAAGAGTGAAAATGATCTGGAAGCAATAATGAGGAGCAAGGTAGACACCTACTTCACCTCAGGCCCAGTAGTATGAGGGATGTGAGAGAGTAAGCAGCCAACACTTGAGTAGGCTCATATATTTTAACCATGTAATAATGTCTTTAACTGTGGTCGATGTAGGTCTTATATACTCAACTACACTGCAAGTCTTATAAGTAAGATTGAATAAGAGTGTGGAAATTCACAGGTCTCCAGGTTATATATATATACGTACCTCACTGTATTTGTAAGTTCCTGGGGACAAGGGCAAGGTCAATGTTCAGGAAGTTCTTTGTATAGGAAACAAAACTTCACAAATAGTCACCTTTTAAAATAATGAATCAGGGAATTCCCTGGCAGTCCAATGGTTAGGACTCCATGCTTCCACTGCTGGGGACCCGGTTCCTGGTCAGGGAACTAAGATCCCGCAAGTCACATGGGGTGTCCAAAAAATAAATAAATAAATAAAAAGCAAAAATAAAATAAAATAATAAATCATAATATCCTTCAGAGAACAAAGTTGTTTTTAAAAAAAGTATTAGTAGTGTAGATTGCAAAAAAAAGAGAAAACATAATTCTATTATGACAGAATGAAGTCATATAAGCATACAGAGAACCAAGAAAACAATTCTTTCACCCAATGTATTAAATGACATAATGAAAATACTCAAAAATATTATATTTAACACTATTTTAACAACTTATGAGGATAGAACAAGTCAAGGTTGGTAAAAAAAAAAAGAGAGAGTACTTTTGCCATGAGTTATTCAAGCAATTAAAAATAAATGTAAAAATGTTTTCTGTTACTCATGGCAATATGAGTCTGAAACAAGTTCAAGTAATAAGATATGTTATATATAAGGTTTATTACTTCTTCTCGAATAGGAAAATGCTTTATCCAAAGAACACTGAGTTGTTTTTTGTTTTTTGTTTTTTTTTGCGGTACGCGGTCCTCTCACTGTTGTGGCCTCTCCCGTTGCAGAGCACAGGCTCCGGACCCACAGGCCCAGCGGCCATGGCTCGTGGGCCCAGCTGCTCCGCGGCATGTGGGATCTTCCCGGACCGGGGCATGAACCCATGTCGCCTGCATCGACAGGCGAACTCTCAACCACTGCGCCACCAGGGAAGCCCCACTGAGTTTTTATAGCAAGGGAATATAATAGGAAGAAAAGATGTTCATAGGATTCATTACTAAAAATAACACTAAAATATAGTATTGACAGTATTTTAAATTTAATTAGGAAGTCTGTTAGAGGTGTTGATAATGAAACTGGCATGGTTTTAGTTTATGTTGACCTCATTTAAGGCATAGACATAATTTATGTTAGTTCAGAAATGCTAAGATGTGTCCAGAATATAAGAGAGAATGACTAATCCCTATAATAAACTTTGAGTCGAAGGCTAGGAAAAATGTATTCCAGATTTCACTTATGTTCTTACATCAGAAACAGATCTACATCCCTATTTTCAAAGTTTCTGCAGAGAACAGCATGTATATCTGGTTAATGGTCTAAAAAATAGTTTTAGATCCAAGTTTTTTTAAAAAAAACTTATTACAATTACTTACTTTAGATTTTTTAAAAATGAAAACTTCCTATCTGAAGAATTTTAAAGACCTAAAAGGAAAATGTGGAGGAGGGAAAATGCATGTGAATCAACTCATGAAACACAAACATTAGAATTAGTGTCAGACTGGATTAATTATTTTTCTTCTTTGGTCGTGTAGAGTAAAGCTACTTGAACACGGAAACATGAACTAACATGATTTAGCCTGAAAAGTTTTAGTTAACATGATAATGTGATAATCAACTAAAACAGTGCATTCATCGATTCATTTATCAACAGTATTGAGAACTGATAGTACTGTGCTAGGTGCAGGAAACAAAGCTTGGAAGTTTGGAAATCTAGTTGGGAATACAACATAGCAAACTTTAATGAGCATTGTAGACCTGGATTTATATCCCCAGCTCTGCCACTTGACCTTCTGCCAGTTATGTAATCTTGTTGAGACTCAATTTTCTTATTTATAAAAAGGATAATAATATTCTCTATGATATTGCTTTGTTGTGGGAATATATGATGCATGTGAAGTACCTATCCTTCAGTACTCCATCTGCAAGGGATGGATTTTCTCTTTAAATTTCAATCCATTTTCTGTGATTACAAACCTGACATGATTAGTACAGACAAAAGTTTTGAAGAGGGAGAGATCACTGTGGCCTAAAATACTTTGTGACTCCATGGATGAGAGAATGGCATTGAACTTTGTTTGAACGTTAAGTTGTATTCAATGGCTAATGGATGGGGAAGAGCTTCTAAGTGGAGGTACACCATACTCAAAGATGTAGAGAACGGAAGGGAGAAGTTTTTTAAAAAAAATTTTTGTGGAAGTATAGATGATTTACAATGTTGTGTTAGTTTCTGGTGTACAGCAAAGTGATTCAGTTATATATGTATATTCTCTCTCTCTCTCTCTCTCTCTCTATATATATATATATATATATATACATATATATATATACATTCTTTTTCATATTCTTTTCCATTATGGTTTATTGCAGGACATTGAATACAATTCTCTGTGCTTCCCAGTAGGACCTTGTTGTTTATTTTATATATAGTAGTTTGTATCTGCTAACCCCAAACTCCTAATTTATCCCTCTCCTATCCCCTTTCCCATTTGGTAACCATAAATTTGTTTTCTCTGGGAGTCTGTTTTGTAAATAAGTTCATTTGTTTCATATTTTAGATTCAACATATAAGTGATATCATATGGTATTCTTTTGGTATATATTTTTATGGTATATATCTTTTTCTGACTTACTTCACTTAGTGTGATAATATCTTGGTTCATCCTTGTTGCTGCAAATGACATTGTTTTATTTTGTTTTATGGCTGAGTAACATTCTACTGTATATATGTACCACATCTTCTTTATTCATTCCTCTATTGATGGACATTTAGGTTGCTTCCATGTTTTGACTATTGTAAATACTGCTGCTATGAACACTGGGGTGCATATATCTTTTCAAATTAGAGTTTTCTCCAGATATATGCCTAGGAGTGGGATTGCTGAATCATATGGCAACTCTATTTTTAACTAAGGAACTTCCATACTGTTTGCCATAGTGGCTACACCAAGTTACATTCCCACCAACTGTGTAGGAGGGTTCCCTTTTCTCCACATCCTCTCCAGCATTTGTTATTTGTAGACTTTTTGATGATGGCCATTTGACCGGTGTGAGGTGATACTTCATTGTTGTTTTGATTTGCATTTCTCTAATAATTAACGATGTTGAGCATCTTTTCTTGTGTCTCTTGGCCATCTGTATGTCTCCTTTGGAGAAAGTTCTATTTAGGTATTCTGACCATTTTTTGACTGGGTTGTTTGTCTTATTTGTTACTGAGCTGTATGAGCTGTTTGTATATTTTGGAAATTAAGCCCATTTTGGTCACACCGTTTGCAAATATTTTCTCCCAGTCTGTAGGTTGTCTTTTTGTTTTGTTGTGTTGTGTTTATGTTTTCCTTAGCTGTGTAAAAACTTGTAAGTTTGATTAGGTTCCATTTGTTTATTTTTGCTTCTGTTTCTATTGCCTTGGGAGACCGACCTAAGAAGACATTGCTATAATTTATGGAGACGAGTTTTGATAAGTCAGTTGAGGCAATTTTTTTCTAGGGCCTTGAGGCCCGAAGGTTTAAAAGCATGAGTATTACATATGAAAAAGATAGGCAGAATATTCAATCTCAAGGATGGATGAAGATTTTGCAGCACATTTAAACAGCTCTTCAGAAGAATTATTTCAGAAATTGAAAATGATACTTCTTTGACTTTTGTGTTTTATATTTTACAAAGCTTTCTCCTACTCCCAACTCATTTGTTTCTCAGGCCATTCATTTGAAGAAAGCAATAATAATTGTTTTCCTTCTTTTTTTCAGGTAAGGAAATAAACACTGTGGGTTCTGTAATTAGTAACTGGCAGATTTAGGACTTAAACAGATGTCATTTGACTGAAAGCGCAATACCCCCTTTGCTACACTGTACAACTGGAGTGCTTATTCAATGTCACTATACTATGGGTTCAAAACAAAATGATATTATTTGGACGATATACAATTGAATAGTGATGGATTCTCAATTGCAGCCTTTAGAAACTATAAAGTCTAGCCTATAACAACACTTGAATACACTATGACCATTTTTGATAATCTCTGATAAATATTTAATAAGCATCTACTATATGCCAGAGACTGTGTTGGATAGAAGGGATACAAAGATGAAAGTAACCTGTCAAGTAGCCCTGTGTATTGTGAATGTTGGGTTCAGATAGTTGGAAGAGAATGGGAATTTGTGGGAAACATTTTTTTATAAGCGTGTTAAATTGTATGCTAGTGGTATGATTCAAGTGCTGTGAGAACACATGAGAGGATTCCTCTCCCTACCTTAAAGTTAGGAAAACAACCTCAAACACAGATAAAGTAGATAACACTACTGGGTCTCTGAAAGTACTGTTCTTATATAAATGTCTTTTACACAAAAAAAATAGCATATTAGATCATTTTACTAGGATTGCTTCAATTAGAAATTTTAATGCTAACCCCATAGGTAAACCAGCTGTATTTGTGTGAGAATCTTGAGATTTGAGAAGAAGGAGTTGAATTAAAGTGGAGTAGAAAGATAATATCTGGGAAGAGCTCTCCTGGAATATGCACTTCCTATCTATTCCTTTTAGGACCTGGACACAAGACAGCTCTTGAATTGCTTTTAGTCACATGCACCATGTATGTTTTGTTCCCCTAACGTCACTGTAAACTTCTGGAAGACAGGTGTCAAGAAACTTGTTTTGATAACCTAGATGCAATAATGTGCACATTAATAGTTGCTCAATAAATAAATGAATCATCAAATAAATATGAATCAATTAAAAAATGGTTGAACTAGGGTAGAAGGTGACATTAAATTAAATAGACATATATTAAGTCTTTACCCCAGGTCCTTCAAGAGCCTACCTTCTTTTTCCATCCAGGATAATCCAGGGGAGTAGTTTAATTTTTAAGATTAGTAAAGGGAGAGGAATATTTGGCTAGCTATCTATTGAAGAGCAAGAACTAACCATCACTCTTCTTTGCTGATGGTTTGTCAAGTTACTCATACAAAACCGAATAATTTTTAGTTATTTTTACAGACCATTACTTATCCTATCATCCTTCTTAGGTTACATAGATATGGTGTGTGAGGCAAGTGTTAAAAAAAAACTATTCATAATTAAGTGACAATTGATTACTGAAGCACTTGGAGCAGTAACTGGGCAGAGTAGTACTTCATTTCAATATACAAAGAGTAATACAGCAAATATAGAAAAGGGAGTAAAATATACTTTTTATATAGTTGACCTAAAGCTTGTTTCAAATTGATAAATGCCTTCTGTCCAAACAAAAAACTAAACAAAAGCAACTGAAAACTTGCTCTGAAGTAAACAGGTGAACAGTACGTAAGACAAAGCAGTTCCCTAAAGGCATTCTTAGTACATGGTCATTATTTAACCCCTGACTGAAAATAAACAATGCTGACAGAGTGTGTTGGGGAGCTATGATATATGAACAGTGTCAATGCTGTAGGCTGATAACCTATAGCTTGACATCCTTATCTATAAACTTTGACAGATACATCACTTTGTTATTGTCACTATATTAACTCGCTTCGTTGATAGCAAAAGATAATCTTTCCACTGTCTAAAACAGCAATACTTTACTGAGTGAAATGTTTGGGAAGCTGTCAATGATGTTCAGTTTTTACTAAGGAACAATCCTTTAAACTTGGATTCATATTAAATTGCTATTTCTCAATATGGGATTAAGTTGTTTACATTTCAACAGTAAACAATAAATTGTTTTGTCATATTGAATTATTTGTGCCAAATAATCATGACAGCTTCCTTTTAAAAATAATGCTTTGCTAGAAAATGTTGCTCTGGTTGCCTAAATTAAACATTGTTGCCTAATAAATTAATATTTTGGTCTTGTGAATTTTAATTGGAAAATAACAGCTGTTTCTAGTTGGAACTGACTACTTGCTTTCCTAATAGTCTTCTACTCTGTGGATACAGTGGGAATTATACAAGCCTCCACATTAACATGGGAAATTAAATTTGTTTCATCCTATTGTGTCTGGGAATTTGAAGAATAGTCTTCTAGTGACCCTTTTTCAACAGTTCAGTTTTTTAATTTTTTGCTTGATGTATTTTCTGCCATTAACCTGATATCATTCACTTGATATTAGATTAATGACTAATGTCAATTTGAAATTTGTTGCCTCAAATCCCAAACCAAACATGTTTGGAGATGGGATGCCGATCCTGATTGTGCTTATTCTTCTCACCTTTTCCTTTCCCAAGGAATATCCTAATTTACCCTATTTTCATTAAAGAACATCTTCCCTATCCTACCTCCACAATATCCTTGTTGTGTCCTGTCTCTAGGAATCTTTAATTGACAGTCCGGTCATCTTTCTGCCCCACTTGCTGGATCTGGCCATCAACATTAGTCATACAGTTTATTGTCAAAGTTGTACTTAGGACATGAGAATGGTTTCATGAGCTCTATGGCTTTGGCAAGTGTATGTATCAAGTGTTAGTCTACAAGAAGATGATCTTCTTCTTGTTGAGATTTATTGCCAATATGTGCTGAGCACATGTGTCTTATTAAATAGACCAGCGTTGATAGAAAAAAAATGAGACTTAAAAGCAGATTTAGATTATCATAGCTAGGAAAGAAAATCAATCTTTCTTTCTTTCTTTCTTCCTTCCTTCCTTTCTTCCTTCCTTCCTCCCTCCCCCTCTCCTCCCCTTCCTTCCTTTCCTTTTCTTTATTTCTTTCCCTTTCTTTCTTTCTTTCTTTCTTTCTTTCTTTCTTTCTTTCTTTCTTTCTTTCTTTCTTTCTTTTCTTTTCTTTCTTCTCAAGGAGCATTTATGGAGAACATGGTTAGAATTGCTTACTCAAGATCATGCAGTTTCCTCGTTGCTCTCTGTGGTGTGTATCAGTCCCTGGAGAACAGAGCCCTGTTGGAAGAAAACTAGTAACATTTGTTCTTATTTTGCTTAATTCTAAATTATCTTTTTCTTTGATTTTTTTGTGGTAAGAAAAAGGAAATTATGATTTTCCTCTATATTTTTATTCTATTTCTATAACAGCTTAATTTTAGACAACAGGCTCTCATGAATTTTTTATTTTACTCCAGGATGTTATCTTGCTTTTGAGTTTGGCTTGGTGCAGTTTTATCTTAAAGTTCTTCCTCATTCACTCTTTCCCTTCCCCTCCATTCTTGGTACTGACATTCAATTTTCTGCATCATATTAAAATACTTTTAAGAAGATTTCCCTCAAATTTATAAAAAATAAAATATTACTAGAGTGATTTGTACTCAACACAAAATTTCATCTGAAGAAAATGTGTGCTCCCACTGTACCTTGGCTCAAGTCCAGAATTTCCAGCAAGAGGGAAATTACAATATTTTCTCTAACAAGGAGGAAATTGTTAGTCAGAGGATGTCTGAGAGAGTTATCCACCTGATACACTGAGAAACTCTACCAAAATATTTTGTATATATAAGAAGATATCACTGCCTCTATAAACCACCAGGTTTCTTAGGGGAAGAAAGAAAATGGGCTCACTAGTTTTATTCCTCTTTTAAATATTCTCAATCCCTTTCTGTTTGTATTTCTGATTTGCAGTCAAACAATAAGTTTGCTGGCCCTTATTGAGAAGCTGGTGGACCAAAATGACAGTCGTGACTGGAAAATAGAGAAAAGTCAAGCAAAATGTGGGAGATTGAAGGACGTAGATTTAGGAATTTAACAAGATTGTATATACAGAAACCTCCTTCTTTTTGTCCCTGAAATGAGATTCCACAGAGGTATGAAGATAAATGTGACTTTGTACTTATTTGATGAAATGAGTGGTCGTTTTTTTTTTGGCGGGTGGGGATTGTGTTGGGTCTTTGTTGCTGCATGTGGGCTTTCTCTCTAGTTGTGGCGAGCAGGGGCTACTCATCGTTGCGGTGCACAGGCTTCTCATTGTGATGGCTTCTCTTGTTGCAGAGCACAGGGTCTAGGGTGCACAGGCTTCAGTAGTTGTGGCACACGGTCTCAGTAGATGTGGCTCGTGGGCTCTAGAGCACAGGCTCAGTGGTTGTGGTGCACAGGTTTAGTTGCTTCGCGGCATGTGGGATCTTCCCGGGCCAGGGCTCGAACCCATGTCCCCTGCATTAGCAGGCAGATTCACAACGACTGTGCCACCAGGGAAGTCCTGAATGGTTGGTTTAAGCTCTGAAGAGACTGACTGGGTAGGGTGGGAGGAGTACAGCTCAAAAAATTGACTCATAGTGAATGGATTCAAGTGACTTATCCTCTGGTTTTACTATTTTCATTGCCTTAATTGGAATATATATATAGTGTTTCTTGTTGCAGTTTATATGCGATATTTTTAAATATAAAAGAAAGGCTGTCTGAGGTCTGTGTGTGTAAACTCATTTATTATAAATGAGATTTCTATTACTTAACAGAGACGGGTTCCGTTAAATAGCATTTCTTGGTATAATAGTAGCAAAAAGATACAGAAATATCTGTTCATAAGGAAGGTGGGAATGCAGAACTCTAGATATACTTAATTGTTTAGAAGGCAACTTTCTGTTTAGCTTGTGCAATATTGAATGGGAATTTCATGAAAGTGTAGCTCTTGTGGGGTGGGTCTCAGAAAATTTTGTGGAACGGTAACACCAGTAAGTAGTTGCTTTTGTAAGTGAGCTCCTGATTCTTGGATTGAGGCAGGGCAGCCATAAGATCATACAGGTGATACCCAGCTTCAGGGAGGTAGCATGGTCTAATAGAAAAGGCATATATTTTGACATCAGAGAAATCTTGGTTCAAATCCATGTACTATTTCTTCTAGCTATTGGGAATTGGTAAAAATTTCTCACATTCTGTGAGCTCAGTGTCCTCAGCTGCGAAATGAAAATAATATTATCCTAAAGGGTCATTGTGTGGAGATTGAGACCTGACACATATCAGTGCTCAGTAAATGACAGTCTCACCTGCAATGAGCATTCCTAGTTGTACAGTTTTCCTATTGGCTTCAGTTCCTGATAGAGAACAAAAATAGTTAAGGAATAAAGCAGGGCATCTAGTCAATCATATTTACCTCAATGATAGGAAGCTGTGCCAGTAAGTGCATGGTGCCAGTACTATATGCCAGTTAAATAAACAACCGCACTTTCTGTGTCTATAATTTATTATGCTCTAGGTCTCTGAATAAGATACTTTTCTTTTGACCAGAAATAAACATCACTGATGACTTTATTGTCTTGTGATGCATAAATGAGGAGGCAGACTGTTAATAAATTTTTGTGACAGATGCAGACATGTACATTTTCTTTTCCTTGAAGAATTATAAATTAGCATCTTTAGAGAGGGCTTCCTTAAAATATTCCATGGAGTATATGCCTTGTCTAATAAAATCCCAAGTACTGTACATGTATTTGTGCCCAAGCATTTTTCTTTTTGTAATAGAACACATTTACATGAACAAAAAAACAGAACCTGTCACATTTTCCCAGCAGCTTATTTTTATTCTATAATTGCGTTACAGAAAATTTACCCTCTGTCTAACCCTTAATCATATTCACATGCACCTAAACTGTATTGCTTACTGTCATAAGTTAATAATAATAATATCTCTCATTTACATTAATGTAAAATTGAAAGAACACAAGAAATTATAAACATTTAAAGTTATTTGCTTCATTAAGGCGTAAATTAATAAAGGTTTTAAATTTATGAATTCAGTCTCCTAGATATCAGTAATTTTGATTACATTTTATTTTTTAACCATAGAACACTTTGAACAGTTTTAAAGAAGTTAGTATATTGTATGCTGCCCTTAAATTTTTAATGACATTTTACATAATCAATCACATACAAAGAAAAAATATAAATAATTATATATTATGTAGGAGTTTTTAGGAACTGATGGTCGAAGCTAATTTTCAGCCACTTATACAACTATAAAATGTATGTTTCTTCTCTAGACTTTCCCTTTTCACTCCATTTACCATGCACCAAAGCACACAATACTTTATAATGTACACTTGCACTCTGATTTTTAGTATAAGTAAATTGTAAATTATGAATGTAAGTTTTATGGCATATCCTTACAGAGATTGAAGATAAAATATTTCATGGATATGAGCAGATGCTTTCATACATGTACCCAGCAAGTACTTTTAGAGTGCTTACAACAATAGTTAACAATTGTATAGTGCTTCATAATTTAGTAAGTGGTTTAGCACGTGTTATTTCATTGATCTTTAAAGCAGCCCCAAGAGTTAGGTGGTGCTAAGTAAAGAGTCCCTTTAGAGCGACAGATTAAGGATGCCAGGATTATTAATGGCTGAGGGAAGATTTAAAACATAGTATTTGAGCAGTGCCTTGAAGGGTAATTGATTTGAATGGGTGTAGATTAGGATTAAGGATATTCCAGGTGGAGGGAATTGCACAAACAAGAGTGAAGTGATGAGAAAGCATAGGGTGTGTCTGAGAAATGCAGAACAATTCTGTTTGGCTATAAAGAGAAACAGGTTAAAGTTTTTTGAGTGAAGACCTGGTAAATAATTTTCTTTGCCTTGTTAATTTCTTTAAAGATAAATCCAAATTCCCAACACAGAAACTTTTGTTGTATGAATGTATTGGTATCATCTTCCTTTGTCAAATCAACTTCTATTATAAAATAATTCAATTTTTGGAATGCTACTTAGCTTTTAGCTAGAGGGGAAAAATTCTCAGTCATATGGAAGAAATACTTTGTTTATCCCAGCTGGTTGTACTGGAAAAAAAGTCCTGCTTAGTCATATAGGATAACATTTATAATACTTAAATTCTTATACCATTGACATTACAGCTATGTAAATAGCTTCATAGTTTAATGGAAAATGAGGGAAGCCCCCTGGGGAGGGTTGAGGCAACAGGCCAGAATAAAGTTGAAAAACTTAAACTTATGCCAATAATGTGCATGTAGGAACTACAATGAAAATCGGAGGAAAAAACTCTCACTGTGTAAATATAGTTCATTGTTTGTTAGAATTTAAGGATATGACATCCTTACAATTAAGAGGCTTTTTCTTAAGTTAGTGCAGAACAGAAAAGAACTGACATTTATAGTATGAATGGTGAAATGAGTCAAGTAAATACTCTACCGGGAAAAAAGTTACAGATCCAAGTTTCTATTTGATCTTTTTCTTTGTCTTTTCCCTGAATCAACTGACAGAATAGTTTTAAAAGACTAATTTGTCCTTGTTTTGTTTTATATTATGATTCCATTATTTATCTTCTTTGGCTATAGTTTTCCTTCCTCTTCTGGAGGAAGTTGACAGTGAGAATAGCATTGCCGTATTTGGAATCTTTTGTGATATTTAGGGGGAAGGTTACCTTGTAATTGATTGTCATTCATACATGAAAATCACCCTTTTGAGTCTTGCTTTTGATGTTTTCTAAAAAATTCTTTTGTTTTATTTTAGCTCAGTCTATGTTATCTCTTCTAGGCCACACCCTGTTTTCAATGGTATGCCTTTTCAGAAAGCTGACTTAGGAGACAATCTGTAATTGTTGGTCCACATAGGGATCAAAACCTTTGCTTTGGCCTAACCCAGTGTTCTAACTAACCAGTCTGTATTCATGACGAGTCAGATACTAAATTTCTAATCATCAGCCAACCATTATTACACTTGAGCTCTTATTTATTATACTGCCCTATTGTCCTCAAAGATTTCATGCAGCCTTCAGAAATAACTTCATACTCTTACGAATGGTGTATAATGGAAGAAAATCATAATGATTAGATTCATCATTTTTATCATATTAAATACCATCCAGTAAACACGTATTTACCATCATTTCATGCTAAGTAGAAGCTGTACAGATAATCTAAATATAGTGATGTCTTCCTGAAGGATTTTAAAATTGAAGGCAAATTTGATGCACATCAACACCTAAAGGATACACGGCAGGATGAAAACACTGAAGAAATGCAAATAGGTAAATTGTATACATTATATACATGGGAGGGCTAAATGTATTTTAGGTGAGAAGACAGTAGATAAATTCTTTTTTTAAGTAGAAAGAGGTACAGTTAATTTTGAGAGTTCCATATGTTGATTGTAGCTAGATACAGGAAGATGATCTCTCCTTCTTTGATCATTCCAGAAAGTTTCAAAAAGTGGAAGGATATTAAGGGGTTACAAGTAGGAATAGCAATGAAAATGTTTGGCAATCTTTGTAATCATAGGAGGAGCTTTTCTTGTGCCATTTGGGTGGAGCCCTTGAAGGAGAGGAAAGGAATTTGCCATACTCAACCTAAGTTACAATTAGGGGAATAGGGTTAAAAGATCAGCTTTACTTAGTGTAAAGAGTCCTGGTGAAGAACTATGAAGCACAGATTAAGTAAAGTGATAAGCTAGGGTTAGGTAAGGTTTAAGGTATGGTATGACCCAGATAATGAGCTAGGATGACAGCTTTCCTGAAGCAGCAAATAACTATGTTTAGTGGTAGTAAAGGGTTAAAGAACAAGTTAGAAATTATACTAGTTGGGATGAGCAGGTGTAAGATCAAAAAAAAAATAGTACAAAGGAATGCTTGTAATACTGAAACTGAATGCTTAGGAGACTGATATATTAGAAAAATTATGTAATAATGTTGTGATTTTAAAATAGCAAATATTTTAGCCATGGAATTGAATGATGAACATGGAGCTCTTCTTCCGTATTTGGACTTGGTGTGTGCATAGTTAGATAGGCAAAAGCATACTTATCAGAGTATTAAAGTTGATGGTACTAAAGTTTCCATCTGTTGATGGGTGTGATATTACTTATGTGGGGTGTGTGTGTGTGTGCACATGTGCATACGCACCTAGCAGGTTTCTCCCCCACTCCATGTGCACCCTCTTTTTCCTTTTGTAGCTATAGTTATTTCCTTAAAGTCTGACTTGCTTTCTCTCTCTACTTAAGAACGAGTTTTATCAGTTCTGAGGGTTGATTTGGCTGTGTTGTCTAGGGTGTTTCTCTACAAACTTTCTTTAAATTATCAGGAGTTCTTTTTTTAAGCTATAATTACTAAAGAAAAGCTTTTTGTTACAGATTCATTAGATAACTTTGTAATGTAATGTATTCTTAACTCTGAAAAACTTTGCTAAATTTATAGTTAAATAAACTTCCCCCCAGTTCTAGATGCTTATTGGCAGAATTAAAATAAATTGTGCCTTTATTTCCCTGTCTGCCTCCAGCTTTCTCTTTCAAACAGAGAGAGGATAATTTCTTGTCATTGTGATTAAAATATTTCAATTCATTATGCTAACTAGAGTGCTGGCTTGTAGAACTAGCATTCTGTCTAAGTCTCATTCTTCAGTCTAACCCCAAAAAGACAAGGTACAGATTTCCTCTAGGTATTTATGCATTTTGAATAATTCTGTTTGCCTTTACTTACAAAATAGGATAAAAATAATGAAAAATAAGCATAAATATGCAAATAAGTAACTAGAAAAATCATTTAATGAGAATAAATTATATCCAATTTAGACCCTTTAGAAGAGCTGATATATTTGCTTTTTTTTTTTTGCGGTACGCGGGCCTCTCACTGCTGTGGCCTCTCCCGCTGTGGAGAACAGGCTCCGGAGGCGCAGGCCCAGCGGCCACGGCTCACGGGCCCAGCCGCTTCGCGGCATGTGGGATCTTCCCGGACCGGGGCATGAACCCGCGTCTCCTGCATCGGCAGGCAGACTCTCAACCACTGCACCACCAGGGAAGCCCTATTTGCTTTTTTTAAAATAAATTTCACTTAGAGAGTGTCTATCAGCCAAAATGCAGGAGCAGCATTAAAATATTTAGAGTACATCCCTTTTTGTCAGTTTTCTTGTTATTTCTTTTGCCTGATGATTCCACTTATATCATTCAAAAGAATTCAATCCAGATGATAGGAGATCTTCGTTACATTTAATAACTTACAAGAACAATTTACTATTTTTTTCTCCACATCATAGGGTAGTCCTTTTTTTTATTTTAACATCTTATTGGAGTATAATTTCTTTACAATGGTGTGTTAGTTTCTGCTTTATAACAAAGTCAATTAGCTATACATATACATATATCCCCATATCTTCTCCCTCTTGTGTCTCCCTACCACCCTCCCTATCCCTCCCCTCTAGGTGGACACAAAACACCAAGCTGATCTCCCTGTGCTATGTGGCTGCTTCCCACTAGCTATCTATTTTCCATTTGGTGGAGTATATGTATGTCCATGCCACTCTCTCACTTCATCCCAGCTTACCCTTCCCCCTCCCCGCGTCCTCAAGTCCATTCTCTACATCTGCGTCTTTATTCTTGTCCTGCCCCTAAGTTCATCAGAACCATTTTTTTTTTTTAGATTCCAGACATATGTGTTAGCATATGGTATTTGTTTTTCTCTTTCTGACTTACTTCACTCTGTACGACAGTCTCTAGGTCCATCCACCTCACTACAAATAACTCAATTTCGTTTCTTTTTATGGCTGAGTAATATTCCATTGTATATATGTGCCACATCTTCTTTATTCATTCATCTGTCAATGGACACTTAGGTTGTTTCCATGTCTTGGTTAAACAATTTACTCTTACCTTAACGAGTCTGCCCTTTTTCTTTAAAGACAGGCTGTGCTGTAGATTGAAGTCTAGGGTTGGTTGTATATTGAACATGGATCATTCCTTTTAATTGGTTCACAAAGTATTGTCTCATGTTTGAGGGAGAGATGCAGGTTTTATATTTTTTAAAAAAAAATAACACTGCAAATTGGGCAAAATCTTTTATAAATTCAGGATTTGAGATTCTGGTCAATAGAAAATTTTGGCAGATTAGTTCTACCACTCCAGGGAAAGATTTTTGCTTCTTTTTCTTATCAGTGATTTATTTCTATGAAATAAATTTGGTCTCAGTATATGATGGATTGTCTGCAGAAAAAAGAATTCCATTCTGGGACTACAAATGTTAGGAATGTCAGTTGTTCTGCAGTCTCTTGGAAGTATTTCCACAGGTTTAGACTATGGGTGGCTTGATACTTGGAAATTCTCTAAACTTTAGGTTTTTCTTTGCTGAAACTGAAGCTGATTCTAGATCCCTGAGAAAAATTTGTTTATAAAAAGAAGTGTTCTTCTAGCCACAGTTGTCAAAAATAATGGTAAATCTTTCCAATATAAATGAAAAGTCTTAAATATATAATATATAAGAAGCAAATACCATTAAATATTTACTAACTTGATTCAGGAAATGGAAATAAAAACAACCAAGGCTAGAGAAATCTGAATCAAATGACCTACTTGATAATATAAGGGAAATTTTTACATATATGTTTGGATTTAAGTTTCTTTGCTCTACTTCCAGAAAAGATAATGGTTGGAGGTTTATTTTAGAAAGCAAAAGGTTGATGTAGTATAAGTATTTCTTGAATTTCAAAAACTGACCTTGACAATTTTTTAGGTTGAGTGATAAAAAGATTTGGAGGATTCTTCAAATCCCAATGCATCTAAACACAAGTTTGTACATTATTTAAAAGTTAGAACACTATTTGTTTATTTCAAAACTGTGATGAAATTTATACTAACTACAGTGAGATTGTTAAATTCAGAATATGCAAAAAATTTAGCAAGAGAGATGAAATAGAACTGTTAGATCCCATATTATACAATTTACAAATTAATAAGACAGTAGCTTAAATATAATGTAGATATATTGTATAAAATCCCAAATAAAAGCAGAAAATTTAAGATTAAAAAATAGCCACTGAAACTGATAGCATACATATACTCTTCAAGAAATGTCAGTACAAAAATTCACACAAAATAATGAATATAAATACAGATTATTAAATTTATAATTTATAGATGCATATTTTCATAATGTTACTGAATTCAGTTGTTAAAATGCTGTTTTGCTTGGTTTTTATTTTTACAAAAGCCACCACTGCCAATGCCTATTTGATTGTTGGCCTGCTTGAGGTGAATGGCTAATTACTATTGATGATATTATGAGATTATGGGCTATTTTAATTCTACAAATACAATTCCTGCAGCCAACTGAAAGTGCCTATTTATTAGAACTGGAAAACAGTCAAATGAGTGGCCTAGAGTGAAAGGCTATATTAAAACTGTCCTCTAGCTATTTTAAAAACTTTTTTTGATATCTAATTTAGTTGATATAGAATTTTCATTCCAGACAAAAATAGTATATTCTTTAATTTGTATTCTTAAATTCCTTATTCACTTTTTTTTGAAAAAATTATCAAAATCTTTAATAACCTGAACTTGTCTAGAAATTCATGTATCAATGCTATGAGAGCTGGTCCCTAAACTTGTTATTTTTAAAGTGTTTTATAATGTTAAGACAATATTGAGTGATAATTGTCCCCTTTTATACAAATGAAAGATAGGTTGGAGACTTAAGAGCCAAGTATCTAGCTACAGACTCCATTAATTCAGGGCCAGATCTAGCTTGCTTTTTATTGTACCCTTAGCACCTGGTATGGTGCATTGCATAAACAGGTTGTTGAATATATAAAGGCCAGATTAGAGTCTCTGAATTTGTCCTTTACAAAATTCAAAATTTTGTGGACTTTTGAAAATGCAGAGGAGACATTTATACATTTTTCTGATGATCACAAAAATTGAGAAGCTAACAAACCTGTATAAATAGAGTGGAGAATCTTTCTCTGTGAATTCACTTTCATTTGGTCCTATTATATTTTTCTTTTTCCCATTGCATGTTCCCCCATACTTTCTATAAATTGTGTCCACTAAGATTCAAGTAAGCAAAATTTTATTTTGACTTGGGGAAAGAAAAACACTTGGGGTATTGAAATAAATACTGATTTCAAATGTAACCTACAGGTGTTTCAGAGGATTAAGTTCTATTTTTTAATACTATAATAATGTAACTCAAAAGCTATCCATAAATTCCAACCAATAGTGATAAGAAACATGCTAAGAGTCACTTATGTGATGTTGAAGCCTGAGTTTTGCTACCTAGGAACCTTAGCTTGTGGTCCTATTCAATGTAGCAGCCTCTGTGCATATTCCCTTCTGTGTAAGCATTAACTCTGTTATGAGTGACTAAACTCTATTGTCTGCTGCCTTGAAGTTGTCTAAATTTTATCTATCCATTGAGTAAATTTCCTCTGCTATTTTGGGCTTGCAAGTGAATAAACTAGGTATACCAATCATATATAGTGACTTTTTATAGGTTCATAGTTCCTTTAAGTAGAGAACAGAAGCTGAAGAAAGGAAAATTATATTACTCTCATGATGGTTTTTATGAGTTAAAAGCGTGTAGCCACCGTTACGTAAATTTTGTGTCCCTGGGAAAATTGAGGTCATTATTTAGCCAAATTGGTTTTATTGAATTATTTAAGGATGAAGTAATGGGTTATGTAATGCTCAGAATCATTTTTAAAGCAAATTGAAGAAAATAGGTGAAAAAGAAAAATGAAACAAATGGTGTCTCCTTTAGAAAGTAATATTCAAATGGATTTAATTACCACAAAATTTTTCACAATACATAGTCAGCGATTATAGGGAAGAATAATATGAGCTTTTGAAAACTTGTATCCACCTGAGAACATGAAAGATCAGACAGTGAATGTGAATGTGATGATTGGTGCAAGTAGTGTAGTGGTAGAAATGATACAATTATTTAAATGCATGAGTCTGAGTATTGTACACAGAGTGACTCAGCTCCCCTGTTATAATACCATTACTGCCACCACAGAATCATAACAATAATAATAAAAACAGCATAATAACAGTGTAATGAGAGTAATACCAGTGGTCATTTGTACAGTCTCTTAAAATTTCAGGTTCTGAATCATTAGATTATTTACTCAAGACTAGTTGTATAATTTGTACCACCAGTAGACAATGGCTGTTTTGAATTTTGTACTAGTCATCCATTTGACTTCACATTCTTTTTTTTTCTTAATTTTTCTTTGAACAGCTCATAAAAGCTGAACCTGTATAGGTACCATTGATCATTCTATTTGTGATAAAAAGATGATATTTGGGCAAAAGGCTTGGATTAATAAAGACTTTTCTATATTTAGTTTGAGTTTTTCTGGTCTTAGTGAAAAAAATTATTTTTTCTTTCTGGATTGTCAAGTCTATAATAAAAAGGAAGTTTTAGGGTCCAGAGAAAACCCACTTAAAAAAAAACTATCTGCTAGTTTTATTTGGATTGACAAGTGTGCCCAGGATACACTGTTGGCTGCCACTGAAACATGCTTCATCAGAGAAGTCCGCAAAATCCCAAGTCAGCTGAAATGCTAAATAACTTAGACTATTGGAATCTTGGAAAAGTTTGAGTGACAGGAAACAAACTGGGTGTTTGTTTTCCGTTCGTTTGTAGGTACAAAAAATAATTCGGTGAGTATTTACATCTTCCCATGACATTTTGTACTGCTACAGTTTTAAACAGATTAGAGTATAATATTAAATAAATACAACCAAATGAGCTCAGGGTTCTGTTTTCCCTGGTACTGAGTGACAGTAATCCTCTCTGACAAAAGAGAGTTTCTGCCATTAGTAAAAGCTGTTATGTAGTTTCCTCTATAGCCTGTAATGCACATTGAGAAAGGAGGAATCAGAAATACCAGACTGAGAAGAAATACCATTCATCTGAAGCTTGGAAGAGTAGTCAAGTGTTCCAAATGTCCCAGGCAAATATACATTTTTCAAGCTTTATTGAGAAATAATTGCCATATAACGCTGTGTAAGTTTAAGGTGTACAATGTAATGAAATGATACTCATATAATTTGGGAAATGTTTACCATAATAAGATTAGTTAATACATCCTTCACCTCACATAATTACCATATTATTGTTGTTATGCTGAGAACATTAAAGCTTTTACTCCCATAACATTTTTCAAATATATAATATAGTATTGCTAATTATAATCACCATGCTGTACATTATACCCCTGGAAATTATTTATCTATAACTAAATGTTTGCACCCCTTTGACCAACATTTCTCCATTTCTCCAATACCTCTGCTGCTGTCAACCACCATTCTACTCTTTGTTTCTATGAGTTCAATGTTTTTAGATTCCACATATAAGTGAGATCATACAGTATTTTTCTTTCTCTGGTTTATTTCACTTAGAACAATCCAGGCAAATATCTTGTTTAACAGACATTATAGTTGTTGTGTACAACTTACACATAACAGTGTACACTGGAGACTCAAAATGATACATCTCATTTATAGAATGGAATTTGGTATAAGACAGGTCTGTTTTTCTCCATCCTGTGGGTTTATTACTATAAATATCTCTAAAGAACCTAATCTATGAAATTACTTCCATCTGGAGTATTAGTTTTAGGTTTACAGAATTTTGCTCTTGCGTGGCCAGATGAAAGTTGTACCCTAATTAAAAGTTGTGCTTGTGGATTTTGAATCACATTATGAAAGCAAAATTGTTGACTACAAGATACAATTCTGTTATATGAGAATTGGAGACAATCAGTAAAATCATACTTAGAAGAAGCATAGTGTTGTGGTTGAACACATGGACTCTGAAGCCAGATTGTGGAGACTCTCACCCTAGATTCAGCATTTGCTTGTTATGTGATCCTGTCCAAGTTGCTTAAATTGTCTCTTTCAGTTTCTGAATCTGTAAAACAGACATGGTGATGATAATAATAAGGCTGTTTTAAGAATTAAATGAGTCATTATTTGTAAAGTCCTTAGGACAATGCCTGGTACACTGGAAGAGTATATGTGTTTGTTAAATACATACGTAAAATTGGGGGAAGAAATTACTTCAGGCCTCATCCATGAAATTATAGGTTGATATTTCCTGTGGTGGTATCTAGAAAAACTTTTCTGATTAGGTCCACATGGTTAAACATATAAAGCTCAAATACAGTATTATTATGATTTCTTTGATAAATATACTGGGTGTTTCAGATTTCCCAGGATAAGTCTTATAGTACATGCAACTAAAATAATGTCCACTGGTAAGAAAAAGAATAGGTAATTCTCAATAATTTAGGGGCTGTTTATAATATTCCTTTTCTTATTTCTTTTTTTTTTGTTCACCTTTTGTATACCAGGCTGTGTGCCAGGCATTTAAAACTTTCACTAGAGCATGGGTAGATAATATAAAAGGAGATGAAACTTCATTTTTAAAGTTATCAGTAGCTATGATAGATGGTTTGGCTGAAGGAACCATTTAGGCTGCAATTGTGGTAACAAATGCATGGTTTCATTTCAATTATTATGTCTTTATTTTGGAATTATGTAGCTAGATAATTTAACTGTTCTGTAAAATTAGGCTAGGAAGTTAACCCATTTAATTTCTCATTGGCGGCAGATTATCAGGTATTTACTGTACTAAGAACAAAGAATGAAGAAAAATGATCAGGAGTTTATTGTATTTAACAATGAAGGTCCAAGCAATGCAGAAAAATATCACATATATTCTTGGGTCAAAGTGAGAACCGGCTTGTGAATGATGCAGTGCTCATGGAAGGTAATCTGCAGCATCAAGTGACATGACACAGAGAAAAGCATTAATTAATTGGGACTGTGCTATGCAGGGTGTAATTCTTTACTCATTTGGTGTTTTGGTCAAGAGCTTACCTGTATGAGAGAAAAAAAAATCTACCTTTTAACATGCAGAATTTGATTTGTTAGCTTTTAGTGCTTTCATGTATATGATAGCAACTTCACCATTTTTTTCCTCCTCATGTACATGCAATTTTATGCCTACTTTAAAAACTGTGCCTTTTCAAAACTTAAGCTAATTTCTTCACTTATGATTTCCTGATTGGCTACTGTATAATATTTTCTCAATCTTTTCCAGAATAAAAAAATTCATTTATCTTGATGGTTCATTTATCCATCATGATATACTAATATAACTGTGATTCAAGTAAAAGTATAGAAGCATATTGTATTATACAAACTCATTTTGCAATCTGACAAGATTAAACGATAGTTGCAGAAATTCCTAAGCTATCTACATCATGTGTGACCAGGTTCCAGTTTGTTTTTGTCATGTGTATCCATGGAAATCCCTTCCTCTCACTACGTTTTTATTTTCTTGAATTCTCTTCAAATGGAATTTAGTGAAAAAATATCATTTCTTAGTGAGGGCTAAATTAAAGGAGTGTCATTTGGATAAATCAGTTGTGACTTATAAGCTGATGACTGATATACATCTTTGAAAAACATTTAACTTCTTGATTCTAGCCTCTGTTGTGGCAATTACTTTCCACATCTGTCAAGGTCTTTTAGCATCAAGGTTTTCACATTTTGATTAAATATAGGGTTGTTACAGAAATGGTTAGCAGCTTATATTGAAAACCTGTGTATTTCCAAGCTTATATCAATTTGAAACTTTTAATTCTGTTTGTACATTAGCAGAAACTTAAGTTAAATAATAAAATATTAAAATTTAAATTTGATTTGAGCCAGAGCAAATGTGACTAACAAATATTATGATGTATTCAATATTAAGTTCTCAAAAACATATGAAGTGTGACTTCAAAAAATTTTCCCAACTGCTTTTTTGGTTTGGCATCCCCAGATAGGGACTATTTTGGATAAATTCTAAAAAGAAAATACAATAGCAGATTTGGATGGAAGGTTGAATGTATTATTTTTAAAGGTCTAGGACCCTGTATCAGTGTACACAAATGAGTTTACATTAGTAGAATGTCAGTTTGTATACTCTACTTCCAGAAAACTGGCTAGAAATGGCAGCACAAGATTGTGCATTCATTCTTAAAGCAATTCTACTCTTTTTACAAATAAATGACACACTCTGAATGTACAAAACAGCATTAAGTGGAAAATGACTGTTTTAACATGGGATTAGTGATCCAAAGAAGTGAAATCTGTTTCCACTCACTTTGTGGCATTTTGCATTTATGAATATCTTTATTCCATGGCAATTTTAAAGAGGATTGACTGATTTCAACTGAATTTGATACACTAGGAAATAGATTGTAGAATATCTCAATATGCATATCTTCTGTAATTGTCCTGAGGGAGAACTATAGTTCATTAATTAATCAAATTTTATTATCTTACAATGTATTCTGAAATATGAACAGTCCTTTGAATTATAGACTTCCCACTGAGCTATACCATAATCTTGAAATCTCTATTGATGTACCATTAAAAATTCAGAAGTTATGCTCATAAGAAAAATTTTATCAACTATTATTTTAATTCAAGGATGTAACTGGAACTGTTCAGTAGCATCAAAAATCAGTCAACTCTTTTGTTTTCGCCTTTTTCAAGACTAAATTTCTGTGGCAAAGTGGAACTGAGACCAGGTGCATTTTCCTCTCCCTGAGGTTGTTTGTAAATAGAGAAAACATAGTTAAGAATAGAATACATATAGTTTTTTCTTAGCCTGTTATGTGATGGAGTATATAAATTCATTTTCTTTTATTTATGTTTTTAACTGAAGTATAGTTGATATACAATGTTATATTAGTTTCAGGAGTACAGCATAGTGATTCAGTATATTTGGAGATTATGCTCCATTAAAAGTTTATACAAGATAATGGCTGTAATTCCATGTGCTATACAATATACTCCTGTTGCTTATTGATTTCATACCTAGAAGTTTGTGTATCTTAATCCCATACCCCTATCTTGTCCCTCCCCATTCCCTTGCCCCTTTGGTAACCACAAGTTTGTTTTCTGTATCTGTGAGTCTGTTCTGTTTTGCATATACATTCATTTGTATTATTTTTTAGATTCCACATATGATATTTGTACTTCTCTGACTTACTTCACTTAGTATGATAAACTCTGGGTCCATCCATGTTGCTGCAGATGGCACTATTTTATTCTTTTTTATGGCTGAGTAATATTCCATTTCATATATATATACCACATCTTCTTAGTCCAGCTGTCTATTGGTGGGCACTTGGTCTGATTCCATGCCTTGGTGATTGTAGATAGTGCTGCTGTGAACACTGGGGTGCATGTATCTTTTCAAATTAGTGTTTTCATTTTCTTTGGATACATATACAGGAGTGGAATTGCTGGATCATATGGTAGTTCTATTTTCAGTTTTTCGAGGAACTTCCATACTGTTTTGCATACTGGCTGCACCAGTTTACATTCCCACCAACAGTGTACAGGGATTCCCTTTTCTCCACATTCTTGACACATTTGTTATTTGCAGACTTTTTTTTTTTACATGTTTATTGGAGTATAATTGCTTTACAATGGTGTGTTAGTTTCTGCTTCATAACAAAGTGAATCAGTTATACATATACATATGTTCCCATATCTCTTCCCTCTTGCGTCTCCCTCCCTCCCACCCTCCCTATCCCACCCCTCCAGGCGGTCACAAAGCACCGAGCTGAACTCCCTGTGCTATGCGGCTGCTTCCCACTAGCTATCTACCTTACGTTTGGTAGTGTATATATGTCCATGCCTCTCTCTCGCTTTGTCACAGCTTACCCTTCCTGCTCCCCATATCCTCAAGTCCATTCTCTAGTAGGTCTGTGTCTTTATTCCTGTCTTACCCCTAGGTTCTTCATGACATTTTTTTTCTTAAATTCCATATATATGTGTTAGCATACGGTATTTGTCTTTCTCTTTCTGACTTACTTCACTCTGTATGACAGACCCTAGGTCTATCCACCTCATTACAAATAGCTCAATTTCGTTTCTTTTTATGGCTGAGTAATATTCCATTGTATATATGTGCCACATCTTCTTTATCCATTCATCTGATGATGGGCACTTAGGTTGTTACCATGTCTGGGCTATTGTAACTAGAGCTGCAATGAACATTTTGGTACATGACTCTTTTTGAATTATGGTTTTCTCAGGGTATATGCCCAGTAGTGGGATTGCTGGGTCATATGGTAGTTCTATTTGTAGTTTTTAAGGAAACTCCATACTGTTCTCCATAGTGGCTGTACCAATTCACAGTTCCACCAGCAGTGCAACAGTGTTCTCTTTTCTCCACATCATCTCCAGCATTTATTGTTTCTAGATTTTTTGATGATGGCCATTCTGACTGGTGTGAGATGATATTTCCTTGTAGTTTTGATTTGCATTCTCTAATGATTAATGATGTTGAGCATTCTTTCATGTGTTTGTTGGCAATCTGTATATCTTCTTTGGAGAAATGTCTATTTAGGTCTTCTGCAATCCCTATCAAACTACCACTGGCATTTTTCACAGAACTAGAACAAAAATTTCACAATTTGTATGGAAACACAAAAAGACCCTGAATAGCCAAAGCAATCTTGAGAACGAAAAACAGAGCTGGAGGAATCAGGCTCCCTGACTTCAGATTATACTACAAAGCTACAGTAATCAAGACAGTATGGTACTGGCACAAACACAGAAAGATAGATCAATGGAACAGGATAGAAAGCCCAGAGATAAGCCCACGCACATATGGTCACCTTATCTTTGATAAAGGAGGCAGGAATGTACAGTGGAGAAAGGACAGCCTGTTTACTAAGTGGTGCTGGGAAAACTGGACAGGTACATGTAAAAGTATAAGATTAGATCACTCCCTAACACCATACACAAAAATAAGCTCAAAATGGATTAAAGACCTAAATGTAAGGCCAGAAACTATCAAACTCTTAGAGGAAAACATAGGCAGAACACTCTATGACATAAATCACAGCAAGATCCATTTTGACCCACCTCCTAGAGAAATGGAAATAAAAACAAAAATAGACAAATGGGAACTAATGAAACTTCAAAGCTTTTGCACAGCAAAGGAAACTATAAACAAGACCAAAAGACAACCCTCAGAATGGGAGAAAATATTTGCAAATGAAGCAACTGACAAAGGATTAATCCCCAAAATTTGTAAGCAGCTCATGCAGCTCAATAACAGAAAGACAAAGAACCCAATCCAAAAATGGGCAGAAGATTTGCAGACTTTTTGATAATAACCATCTGACTGGTGTGAGGTGATATCTCATTGCTGTCTTGATTTGCTTTTCTCTAATAATTAGTGGTGTTGAGCTATGCCTGTTAACCAGCTGTATATCTTCTTTGGAAAAATGTCAATTCAGGTCTTCTTCCCATTTTCTGATTGGGTTGTTTGTTTTTTGCTATTGAGTTGTATGAGACGTTTTTGTATTTTGGATATTAACCCCTTGTCAATCACATCATTTGTTATATTTTCTCCCATTCAGTAGGTTGTGTTTTCATTTTTTTTTTAAAGATGATGGGGGTAGGAGTTTATTAATTAATTAATTTATTTTTGCTCTGTTGGGTCTTCGTTTCTGTGTGAGGGCTTTCTCTAGTTGTGGCAAACGGGGGCCACTGTTCATCGCGGTGCGCGGGCCTGTCACTATCGTGGCCTCTCTTGTTGTGGAGCACGGGCTCCAGACACGCAGGCTCAGTAGTTGTGGCTCATGAGCCTAGTTGCTCCACGACATGTGGGATCTTCCCGGACCGGGGCTCATACCCGTGTCCCCTGCATTGGCAGGCAGATTCTCAACCACTCTGCCACCAGGGAAGCCCTGTGTTTTCATTTTGTCAGTGGTTTCCTTTGCTGTATAAAAGCTTTTAAATTCAATTAGGTCCCATTTATTTATTTCTGCTTTTATTTCTTTTGCCTTAGGAGACTGATTCAAAAAATATTGCTACAATTTATGTCAAAGAGTGTTCTGCCTATGTTCTCTTCTAGGAGTTTTATGACTTTAATTTAGGTCTTTAAACAATTTTGAGTTTATTTTTGTACATGATGTTAGGGAATGTTCCAATCTCATTGCTTTACATATTACTGTGTAGTTTTTCCCAGCAACACTTGTTGAAGAGACTGTTTTTTTCTCCATTGTATATTCTTGCCTCCTTTGTTGTAGATTAATTAACCATAAGTGAGTGGGTATATTTCTGGGCTCTCTACTCCATTCCATTGATCTATGTGTCTGTTTTTGTGCTAGTACAATGCTGTTTTGATTACTGTAGGTTTGTAGTATATTCCGATGTCTGGAAGGGTTAAACCTCCACCTTTGCTCTTTTTTCTCATATTCCTTTGGAAATTCAGGGTCTTTGTTGTTCCATATGAATTTGAACATCATTTGTTCTAGTTCTGCAAAAAATGTCATGGGTATTTTATAAGGGTTGCATTAACTCTGTAGATTGCTTTGGGTAATATGATCATTTTAACAATATTAATTCTTCCAATCCAAGAGCACCAGATATCTTCCCATTTCTTTGTATCATCTTTAATTTCCTTCAACAATATTTTCTAGTTTTCAGTGTATAGGTCTTTCTCCTCCTTGGTTAAGTTTATTCCTAGGTATCTTACCCTTTTTGATGTGATTTTTAAAAAGCTTTTTTTTTTTTTTTTTACTTTCTCTTTCAGATATTTCAGTATTGGTGCATAGAAGTACAATGGATTTCTATATATTAATCTTGAATCCTGCAACCTTACTGAATTCATTTATTAATTCACATAGTTTTTGGGTGGAGGCTTTAAGGTTCTCGTTATAAATTGTCATGTCCTCTGCAAATGGTGAGAGTTTTACCTCTTTCCTTCCAAATAGGATACTTTTTATTCCTTTTTCTTATCTGATAGCTGTGGCTAGGATTTCCAATGCTATGTTAAATAGAAATGGAAAGAGTAGTCATCCTCTTCTTGCTTCTGAATTTGGTGGGGAAACTATCAGCTTTTGTGTTGAGGATTTTTGCCTCTATATTCATCAAAGATGTTGGCCTGTAATTTTCTTTTTTTGTAGTGTCTTTGTCTGGTTTTGGTACCTAGATAATGTTGGCCTCACAGAATTAATTTCAAAGTGTTCCCTCCTCTTCAATTTTTTTGGAATGGTCTGAGAAGGATAGGTATTAGTTCTTCTTTATGTGTTTGGTAGAATTCCCCTGTGAAGCTGTCCAGCCCTGGACTTTTGTTTGCTGGGATTTTTTTTATTATTATTATTACAAATTCAATTTCAATTCTAGTGTTTGGTCAGTTCAAATTGTCTGTTTCATCTTGATTCAGTTTTGGCAGGCTATATGTTTCTAGGAATTTGTCCATTTCTTCTACGTTGTCCAATTTGCTGGCATATAACTGTTTATTACTTTCTCTTATGATTCATTCAAGAAGACATAATTCAGTATGAGACTTGTTTTGTGGCCTCGTATGTGACCTATCCTGGAGAATGTTGCATGTGCGCTTGAAAAGAATGTGTATGCTGCTGTTTTTGGATGTAGTATCCTGTAAATATCTATTAAGTCCAACTGGTCTATAGTGTCATTTAAGACTGTTGTTGCCTTATTGATTTTCTGTCTCAGTGATCTGTCCGATGATGTCAGTGAGGTATTAAAGTCCTCTACTATTATTTTATGATTATCAATTTCTCCCTTTATGTATACTAGTTTTTGCTTTATATGTTTAGGTGCTCCCATATTGGGTGTGTATATGTTAATGAGTGTAATATTTTTCTTGTATTGATCCTTTTATAGTTACATATGCCCTTCTTTGTCTTTTGTTATAGCCTTTATTTTGAAGTCTATTTTGTCTGGTATGAGTATTGCTACACCCGCTTTCTTGTCATTGCTGTTTGCATGAAATATTTGTTTCTATCCCCTCACTTTCAGTCTGTTTCTTTAGCCTTGAAGTGAGTCTCTTGTAGGCAGCATATTGAAAAGTCTTGTTTTTTTAATCCAATCAGCTACCTTTATCTTTTGATTGGAACATTTAATCCATTGATAGTTAAAGTAATTATTGATAGGTATGTACTTATTGCCATTTTATCACTTGTATTCCACTTGTTTTTGTAGTCTTTCTCTGTTCATTTCTTTTTCTTTTTGTTTTGCCCATTTTGGTTTAATGATTTTCCTTAGTAGTATGCTTGGATTTCTTTCATTTTGATTTTTGTGTATCTATTATAGGTTTTTGATGTGTGGTTACCTTGGGATTCATATACTGACTTATAATTATATCTACTTGATTTAAACTGATAGTCACTTAAGTTCAAATACATTCTAAAAGATCTACAGTTTTTCTCCTTTCCCTCACATTTTGTGTTTTTGATGTCATAGTTTACATTTTCATGCTTATCTCTTCACTGATATTATAGTTATCATTGCTTTTACAATTTTATGTCTTTTAATCCACATAATGGCTTATTTAAGTAATCTTCAATCCTTACTACATATATGGCTTTTCTAGTGGGATTTACTCTTTCATATAGATTCTTACTTTTTTTCCATTTAGAGAAGACACTTAAACATTTCTTTTAGGGTACGTTAGTATTGCTGAATTCTTTTAGAGTTTGCTTGTCTGAGAATTTCTTTTTCTCTCCTTCCATTCTAAATGATAATCCTGCTGAGTGGAATATCTTAGGTTTCAGGTTTTTCCTTTTCAGCACTTGGACTATATCATGACACTCCCATTTGACCTGCAAAGTTTCTGCAGAAAAATCAGCTGATACCCTTATGGGTATTCCCTTGACATGACTCTTTGCTTTTCTCTTGCTGCCTTTAGAATTCTCTTTTTATTCTTAACTTTTGGCATTTCAATTTATATATATCTTCCTGTGGGTCTGTTTTGGTTCATCTTGTTTGGGAACCTCTGTTCTTCCCATACCTGGATATCTTTTTCCTTCTTTAGGTTTGGGACGTTTTGAGCCACAATTTCTTCAAATACATTTCTATACCTTCTCCCTCTCTTCTCCTTCTGGAACCCTTATAATGCGAATTTTGGCATGTTGAATGATATGCCAAAGATCTCATAGATTTCTTTCATTTTTTTTCATTTTGTTTGTGGCACGGAGTGAGCAGGGCCTGGGTATTCACTCAGCTCAGACTGGGGAGTGTTATGAGGCAGCAGCTGCTATGGCAGATCTCTCTCTGCCTTGCCTGGGGTCAAGTCCAGTACCTGTGCCCTCCTCACAAGTGGAGTCTGTGCTTCTCCAGCCTTTCTATCTGTCACAGTGGTTCTCCAATCAGCCAAACGGGCTTGTCTCCCACATGTAGGACCCCAGGACTGGGATGCCTAGTCTGTGGCTCGACCCGCTCACTCTCCAGAGTGTCCAGTCATGTAGTTTCCCTTTTCCTTTGAGTCCCCTTCCGGGGTACAGGTCCTGACCTGATCTCTTTTCTTCCAGTCCTACCTGATCACATGTGTATCTTTCTTACAGTCTCAGTTTTACATGAGTCCTTCTGGTGGTTTCCAGTTAGTTTTCCAGGAAAATTGTTCCACATGTAGATGTATTTTTGTAGTGTTTGTTAGGGAGGTGAGCTCCATATCCTCTTAGTCTGCCAGCTTGATCACCCTCTCCACTTCACATTAATTTATTTTTGAAAGTTGAACCAGACTTGCATACCTGGAATAAATCCCATTTGGTCTTGGTGTAAAATTATTTTTATACATTGTTGGATTTGATATGCTAATATTTTGTTGAGTATATTTGCATCTATGATTATGAGATTTAGTCTTTTTTTTTTTTTTGTAATGTTTTTGTCTGGTTGTGATGTTAGGGTAATGCTGGCCTCTTAGAATGAGTTATTGAGTTATTTCCTCTGCTTCTATCTTCTGAAAGAAATACTGGAATATTTATATAATTTCTTCCTTAAATATTTGGTAGAATTCACCGGTGAACCCACCTCAGCCTGGTGCTTTCTATTTTGCAAGTTTATTAATTCTTGATCAACTCCTTAATAGATGTAGGTCTATTCAGATTATCTATTTCTTTTTGTAAGAGATTTGCAGATTGTGTTTTTTAATGAATTGGTCTATTTCATACAAGTTATCAAAGTTATAGGCATAGAGTTGTTTATAATATTCCTTTTTTTATCCTTTTATTAAACTTTTTTATGTCCATGACATCTGTAGTGATGTCTCCTCTTTCATTTCTCATATCAGTTAAGTTGTGTCTTCTTTTTCCTTAGTTCACCTGGTTAGAGGCTTATTGATATTATTGAACTTTTCAAAAAGCCAACTTTTGATTTCATTGATTTTCTCTATTGATTTAATCTCTTTCAATTTCTTTTATTTCAACTTTACTTATAATTATTTTTTATGTTTTGCTTACATTAGTTTTAATTTGCTGTTTTTCTAGCTTCATAAAGTGGAAACTTAGATGATTGATTTTAAATCTTTACTTTTTAAAAATATATGCTTTCAGTGCTCTAAATTTCCCTCTGAACAATGCAGTCACTGCATCTCACGTAATTTGTTAAGTTGTATTTTCATTTTCATTCAGTTTAAAATATTTTTACATTTCTCTGGAGACTTCTTCATTGACACGTGTTATTTGGAAGCATGTTGTTTAATCTCTAAGTAGTTTGGAATTTTCCAGCTGTCTTTCTGTTATTGACTTCTACTTTAAATCCATTATGGTCTGAGAGCTGATATTGCATGATTTCTCTACTTTTAAATTTGTTAAGGTGTATTTTATGGCCCCAAATGTGGTCTATCTTGGTGAATCTTCTATGTGAGCTTGAGAAGAATGTGTATTCTGCTGTTGTTGGATGAAATAGTCTATAGATGTTCATTATATCCAGTTGATTGTTGGTGCTGTTGAGTTCAACTATGTACTTATTGATTTTCTGCCTGCAGGATCTGTCCATTTCTCATAAAGGGGTGTTGAGGTCTATGACTATAATAATGTATTCATTTATTTCTTCTTGCAGTTCTATCAGTTTTTGCCTCACATATTTTGATACTCTGTTGTTAGGGTTAGGTACATATACATTAAGTATTATTATGTTTTCTTGGACAATTGACACTTTTATCATCTTGTAATGGCCCTCTTTATCACTAATAATTTTCCTTGCTCTGGAGTCTCTTCTGCCTGAAATTTATATAGTGACTCCACCTCTTTTTTGGTTAGTGTTTGCATGGTATAACTTTCTCCATCCTTTTACTTTTAATCTACATATGTCTTTATATTTAAAGTACATTTCTTGTAGACAACATATAGTTCGGTCTTATTCTTTGATTCACTGTGACAATCTCTTTTACTTGACATATTTTAGATCATTGACCTTTAAAGTGATTAGTGATATAGTTGGATTAATATCTGCCATATTTGTAACTGTTTTCTGTTTGTTGTCCTTGTTACTTGTTCCTATTTTTGTCTTTCACCCTTCTTCTGCATTCTCTGGTTTACATCGAGCACTTTATTTTTTTTTATTTTTTATAAATTTATTTATTTATTTTTGGCTGTGTTGTGTCTTTGTTGCTGCATGCAGGATTTCTCTAGTTGTGACGAGCAGGGGTTACTCTTTGTTGCAGTGTGCGGGCTTCTCCTTGCAGTGGCTTCTCTTGTTGTTGAGCACTGGCTCTGGGTGTGCAGGCTTCGGTAGTTGTGACACATGGGCTCAGTAGTTGTGGCCCTTGGGTTCTAGAGTGCAGGCTCAGTAGTTGTGGCACACAGGCTTAGTTGCTCTGTGGCATGTGGGATCTTCCCAGAGCAGGGATTGAACCCATGTCCCCTGCATTGGCTGGTGGATTCTTAACCACTGCACCACCAGGGAAGTCCCTTTATTGAGCACTTTATATCATTTAATTTTCTCTCCTCTTTTGCAAATCAATTATACTTTTTTTAAACATCATTTAGCAGTTGTTCTAGTGTAATGGAACATACATTTTAAACAAACCCAACTCTACTTTCAAATAACATTGTACTACTTCCTAGGTAGGGCAACTACCTTATAATAACAAAATATTTCTAATTCCTTCCTCCTGTCCCTTGTATTATTACTGTCATTCATTTCAGTTATATATAAGCTATAGTCATTGAATGCATTGTTATTATTTTGAACAAACTGTTATCTATTAGCTAAATTAAGAATAAGAAGTGTTAAGGTTTTATATTACCTTCATTTATTCCTTCTCTAATACTTATCTTTTCTATATGTAGACTGAATTTCTGACCTACATAATTTTCTTTCTTTCTGATTAACCTATTTTAACTTTTTTGCAAGCCAGGTCTACTGGCAGCAAATTTCCTCAATTTTTGTTTGTCTGAGAAAGTCTATTTCTCCTTTACTTTTGAAGGATAATTTTACAGAATACAGAATTCTAGTTTGGTGGGCTTTTTCTTTCAACACTTCAAATATTTCACTTCACTCTCTGCTTGCTTGCATGACTTCTGAGCAGAAGTCAGATGTAACTCTTTGCTGTTCTACAGGCAAGTTTTTTTGCAACCTGACATATCCAGGTATCTTTCTTAATCTCTGGTTTTCTGCAGTTTGAATATTATATGATATGTAGTCAAATGTAGTTATAACACCACTGTCTTCTGCCTCCCTATACCTATGGAATTGAATATGAGGATGAGAGCTTGAGAGTTTCAATAATTTATTCAGAATGCAGACTTATGCTTATGGAAAAAGGAGGAGGGAGTAAGATGTCATCTCAGCAGCCTGTGGCACTCAAGGAATTCTGCATCAGGAGGACAGATAGCAATTCTGTAAGTAACAGAAGTGGTTGGGATCAGAGTACTACATGGCCTGTTATCTCAGCCAGACTGTGAGAAAGCTTCGTGAGGCATGGCCTGTTACAGGATTAACTGTGCTTAGTTATGACTGATTGAGAGCAGCTAGACATTCAGGGACAAGGTCACCTACATGCAAGAATCTCACAATCAGTTTAACTTATACTATTGTGTAAATTTAAGTGTAGGATGTACCTAAAGAAAACCTACTAAATTCAAGTTTACTTATTTACTAGTTAAAATTATCTATTGATTGCATGTGCTAGGTTTAGTTCTAGGCACAGAAATGTAATAATGAACAAAACAAAATTATATTTACATTATAGTTGAGGGAGACAAATGATAAATGAGTAAACAAATAACTTATAAGTCATGTGAGATAAGTACTATGAGGAAAAATAAGGCAGAGAAAAATGAAAATGTCTTTGGAATAGTTTTTCAATTAGGTGGTTAGAGAAGGCTTTTCTGATGAGGTAGCATTTGAGCCTGAATAAAATGAGTGGCAAGCAGCCTAAATATTGGGTAAGAATATTTTAGGCAGAGACAGCAGAAAGTACAAAGATTCTGAAGCTAACACTTTAAGGCTTAGTCTGGTGAGAGAAGGGTGAACATTTTATACCCATTGGTGTTTTTTGGGGGGATGGCAGATCCCCAAAGTGGATTGTCCCCAGCAATACTTACCAATATGAAACTACACAGTGATCAGTTTTAAATAAAACACCTCATTTCATTTAGTAATTATATTTTAGTCCATTCCAAATCATTCCAGTAAATTTGATTGACAAATTACATGAAAGAGAAATTTTGGTTTTAGACTCTCTTTCTTATACGTTTGCTCTTTTTACTGTATCAGAGTCTAAACTTATAATTGAACTATCCAAACTCTTCTTACTTTTCAGGATATTTTATACTTTATGCTCTTTTTGTGTCATATTTTACATAATAAAGTTTTCATTAAAAAGCTAAATATTGGAAAAAGCTCCAAGTCAAAAAAGATTTTTCAATTTGACATTCATGATAGGATTTGTAAGTCTTTAAACAGGACTAGATTAAGACCCTGTGAGTAATGTGAAAGGGTAACATGCAATCTGGAAATCAAGCTGCTCACCCAGTCAGGGGCTGATAGAATGTGATTGATGAAGGAGATAATGGACTGAAGAAATATAGCAAAAAAGTACATTTGTCTTGGTTGTGGCCTGTTTTTTGATGCAAGCTAAAGAATACAGTTTTATTCCTGAGGGGAAACTAATAGTAGGTCGTCTTAGGACTTCTGACAGGGATGATATGGTCATGAAATAATACAGCGTTTTGGTTCTCAATTAATATTCAGCTTCTGTAAATGAGATATTTATTATAATGGGTTGTAGAAGTTGGTTTCATGTTCAAGTCTGTACCAAAGAATTTGTAATAGAAAGAGCCAGATATAGTATAATTGGAAACAATTATAAAGATTTCTTTGAAGATAAAGGGTTAAGCATGTGAGGCAAAATTTACTATATAGATGCATTACTTATTATATAAGGGCTTAAACAATTTTAAAGTAAAAGAAATAAGAGGGATGGTTTTCATCACAAATAATTGGTTTCAAGTCGTGTAAATATTCCAAAAATAAACATTTTTTTCACCACAGACATGAAAGTAACATGCTATTTTGTTCTTCAGTTGTTTTACAACACAAGTTTTACCCTGTAAAACTTGCTTCCCTAAGAAGCTTAAGTTGTAGATTGGAAGAGATATTTATAGAAGCTGTATAAACTTTTTATTTTATTTTCCATTTTTTTACTGGAGTATAGTTGTTTTACAATGTTATGTTAGTTTCTATTGTACAGCGAAGTGAATCAGCCATATGTATACATATATACCCTCTTTTTTGGATTTCCTTCCCCTTTAGGTCACCACAGAGCACTAAGTAGAGTATCCTGTGCTAATATAGCAGGTTCTCATTAGTTATCCATTTTATACATATTAGTGTATATATGTCAATCCCAATCTCCCAAATCATCCCACCCCACCTTTTCCCCCTTGGTGTCCATATGTTTGTTCTCTACTTCTGTGTCTCTAATTCTGCCTTGCAAACAGGTTCATCTGTACCATTTTTCTAGATTCCACATATATGCATTAATATATGATATTTGTTTTAATCCTTCTGACTTACTTCATTCTGTATGACAGTCTCTAGGTCCATCCACATTTCTGCAAATGATCAAGTTTCATTCCTTTTTATGGCTTTATCCACTCCTCTGTGGATGGGCATTTAGGTTGCTTCCATGAGTTGGCTATTGTAAATAATATTGCAATGAACATTGGGGTGCATGTGTCTTTTTGAATTATGGATTTCTCTGGGTATATGCCCAGTACTGGGATTGCTGGGTCATATGGTAATTCTATTTTTAGTTTTTTAAAGAACCTCCATATTGTTCTCCATAGTGGCTATATCAATTTACATTCCCACCCTCAATGCAAGAGGGTTCCCTTTTCTCCACACCCTCTCCAGCATTTACTGTTTGTAGATTTTTTGATGATGGCCATTCTGACTGGTGTGAAGTGATACCTCATTATAGTTTTAGTTTGCATTTCTCTAATAATTAGTGATGTTTAGCATCTTTTCAAGTGTTTGTTGCCCATCTGTGTGTCTTCTTTGGAGAAATGTCTTTTTGATCTTCCACCCATTTTTTGATTCGGTAATTTGTTTTTTGATATTGACTTGCATGAGCTGTTCGTATGTTTTAGAGATTAATCCCTTGTCCATTGATTCGTTTGCAAATATTTTCTACCATTCTAAGGGTTGTGTTTTCGTCTTGTTTATGGTTTCCACTCCTTAACACCATACACAAAAATAAACTCAAACTGGATTAGAGACCTAAATGTAAGACTGGACACTATAAAAGTCTTAGAGGAAAACATAGGAAGAACACTCTTTGACATAAATCACAGCAAGATCCTTTTTGACCCACCACCGAGAGTAATGAAAATAAAAACTAAAATAAACAAATGAGACCTAATGAAACTTAGAAGCTGTATAAACTCTTAAGGACCATTATAAGGCATCTGGATGCTTCTCAAAAATATTTATGAAAAGATTAATTATACTTTTCCAAGAATTTTAACTGTTTCTTTAAAATGCTTTCTGAGAGAATCCTTCAGTTATTTAAAAACAACCTTTGAGCACTCACTGTGTACCTGACACCATGCTGTAGGCTTTATATGTTTGCTCATTTGGATTCATGAGGATTCAAACATATTTTACTAACCTCTAAGTTTGTGTGACAAATTAATGTCGGATACAGATATATTTCACTGACTTTTAACTTAGCAAACTTAACTTGTAAATATTAAAGATAATGAAAATGCCCTGGTTCATTCTTTGTAGTTTCTGCTTTCTTAGATAATGTTCAGTTTTACTTGAAATAAGAGTCTCCTAAATTTCATTTTAGCACGTTTAATGATTAGAATTGCAACACTTTTGTAATGAAACCATCACTGATATGATAGTAAGTGTGCAGATCTGGTGCTATTAAGTAGCATACTTAGCTATTTCTAGTCCCAAAGTTAAGGTCCTTTACTCAAAAATTTTTTTGATAAAATAAAAATGCCATGCACAAGATAATGAATGTCTTTTTATATATAGAAATATAATAAGAAGCTGCCTTTGTATGATATTAATAATGTCCTCATTACTTACTCTTTACTGTAAAATTGTCCAGTGATTCTCAAAATGTGTTTGTGCAATTGAATTGCTAGTCAAGACTTAATTTGAAAATCAAGTTTGCTCCCCCTTCAATTTTAACAACTCAGAAACTTCTCTGTTTTTTTTCTTTTCAATCCACACATATGATTTTACTTGAGCATATTCATTACTTTGAAGACATTTATAGAATTATAATAGATCCTTCTTTTGATATGTAACTTTTAGTGTACCATTACTTTGATATAATTACTTTTTTTTAAACAACTTTATTGGAGTATAATTGCTCTACAATGGTGTGTTAGTTTCTGCTTTATAAAAAAGTGAATCAACCATACATATACATATACCCCTATATCTCTTCCCTCTTGTGTCTCCCTCTCACCATCCCTATCCCATCCCTCTAGGTGGTCACAAAGCACCGAGCTGATCTCCCTGTGCTATGTGGCTGCTTCCCACTACCTATCGATTTTACATTTGGTAGTGTATATATGTCCATGTCACACTCTCACTTCGTCCCAGCTTACCCTTCCCCTGTTCCTGTCCTCAAGTCCATTCTCTACATCTGCATGTTTATTCCTGTCCTGCCTCTAGGTACATCAGAACCATTTTTGTTTTTTTAGATTCCATATATATGTATTAGCATATGGCATTTGTTTTTCTCTTTCTGACTTACTTCACACTGTATGACAGCCTCTAGGTCCATCCACCTCACTACAAATAACTCAATTTCGTTTCTTTTTATGGCTGAGTAGTATTCCATTGTATATATGTGCCACATCTTCTTTATCCATTCTTCTGTCGATGGACACTTAGGTTGCTTCCATGTCTTGGCTATTGTAAATAGAGCTGCAATGAACATTTTGATACATGGCTCTTTTTCAATTATGGTTTTCTCAGGGTATATGCCCAGTACTGGGATTGCTGTGTCGTATAGTAGTTCCATTTTTTGTTTTTTAAGGAACCTCCATACTGTTCTCCATAGTGGCTGTATCAATTTACATTCCCACCAACAGTGCAAGAGGGTTCCCTTTTCTCCACACCCTCTCCAGCATTTACTGTTTGTAGATTTTTTGATGATGGCCATTCTGACAGGTGTGAGGTGATACCTCACTGTAGTTTTGTTTTGCATTTCTCTAATGATTAGTGATGTTGAGCATCCTTTCATGTGTTTGTTGGGAATCTGTATATCTTCTTTGGAGAAATGTCTATTTAGGTCTTCTGCTCATTTTTGGATTGGGTTGTTTGTTTTTTTGATATTGGGCTGCATGAGCGGCTTGTATATTTTGGAGATTAATCCTTTGTCAGTTGCTTCATTTGCAAATATTTTCTCCCATTCTGAGGGTTGTCTTTTGGTCTTGTTTACAGTTTCCTTTGCTGTGCAAAAGCTTTTAAGTTTCATTAGGTCCAATTTGTTTATTTTTGTTTTTATTTCCATTTCTGTAGGAGTTGGGTCAAAAAGGATGTTGCTGTGATTTATATCATAGAGCATTCTGACTATATTTTCTTCTAAGAGATAAACTTCTCCCTTGATTTCATAACAAATGAAGATCTGGTTACTTAAAAATAAAAGAGAATCAAAAGCCCAAAACCTCAGCCTACTGTCACATGAGTAAAACATGTTAGAGATCATAGTGGTTTCTTAAAGAAAGAAACTTACAAAAAAGATATTTGCACAAAATGTGTAACAATAATTTAGTAAATGTTATCAGAGGAGAAATTTAACCTTTGAAATAGAAAAAGATTTTTTACATATCTCTGTATACAATATTATTTAATTACTATAAGTTTACTAAATTTTAAACTGCTATGTGTAAACAAATTATGAATGCTCTGTTTAAAATATAAGCTTTCTCTGGGCTTTCTTTTCATAAAGAATGCTTAGTGTACTCTAGCCAATTATAGAATTGAATTCTAGTATAATAGAGCTTATTTTTAAAACACATATGTGATTATACAACAGGTCAAATGTCATCTTTAGAAACATAACCAGTACATGCCTTAATACTGAATAAATAGTATGCATTTAACTATGCAAAATATTGTACTAAGCATCTATATTCTTGGGTTCTAGCATGTATTGTTTACTATCTTAAATATAAGCATCTGAAATTTTAGATTATAAATTATTCATTATCAGAGTGTATCCGTGTTTTACAGGCAACAAAACTCAGTGATCTGAAAGATTTTAAATTTTTCCTGAGAATTGATAGCAAAGGAAATATCTCAGCAAATATCAATAGATCATTAGGCAAGGAAACTTACAAGGGAGTCTAGAACAGTACCACAATTTGGAATTATATTCTAAATTAGTAATTTTCAACAAATTCACATGTAAAATGAAAAAAAAATGAGATCCATGATGTTAACAAAATCTTTATTGCCTACTCTCCCACCACAATGAGATATATAATTGTGAACATAACATGGCTTCATTATTGTTTGCCTACTAGAGCCTCAGCCTCTAGACTTAGACTTACTTTACAAGTCTAAGTCAAAGTAATACCCATTTTTAATTTCATAAAAAAAACAAACAACAAAACTAGCCAGGTGCTTAAGGCAGCTGCTAGCTTAAAATTAAATTAAGTGGTCTCATATTGTAATTATTCATGCTAAAAAAAATCTGTGAATTCCAGTGTAGCTTTTACACTGAATTCCAGTGTAACCCTCTTGCACTTGAATGCCTCAATAATGTGTGAGGAATACTTTGTGTCATTTTTGTCATCATATACCATCCAATTCAAAATACAATATTCAAGTGTTTGAGAGAAGCACTTGTTTGCATGAATGGATTAAGGAGTCATATTTATTTAATTATTCTTTAGTGATAAATTTTGAATGCTGTTAACTTACATGTAATATTTCTTAAAATGGGATCAATGCATAACCATTAAATCTAAGGAGCATTGAATTGAGATGGTTCTCTTTCCCACTCCCACCTTCTATGTTTGGAAGAAGAATGTTATGCAAATAAAAGTATGGGAGAAAGGGATTTTTTTTTGCTTTCTTTACTTATTGCTAGAAAAGCTTAGTGGTATTTTCAAAGTGATATTACCCCTCAGAAAAGGAGTAATGCATCTTTAAAAGCTAAACTACATCTTCTTTACTTTTATCAAATTCTCTATAAATCTTTCATGACAGTTTATTTAACAAAGTGTCATTGAAACTGTATAGATGATTGATGTGACCCATGTAAGATCAACATGAAATGTTTGTAAATGTCAGCAAAATGTGGCCATCTAAAAGCATATAGTGATGGAGTTTCTGTGAAAGTGAAAAACAAACAGAAAAATGTTTATCTTATTCTATACTTTCTGGTATGCAATTACACATTCATAGAAGAAGTATTGTATTTGATTTTCCTTGGAGTTCATGTCATCAGAGGTCTAATTTGCTTTTGACATTTACCCTTTCAAATCTTTGGTCTCTTATTCAGTGGATAAGTTTTCTCTATCATGTATGAAAAAATAATATAGACTCAGAACTTCTTAGCAAAAAGATAATTATTTTGGAAAGTATTAGCATGACCTTGACCAAAAACCTTTATGTACAGATTATGGGAGATTATCCACATAGAGATGTTATTGAAGAGATCCCATCTATATGTGTAGACAAAAAAGTGTTGTTCATTTTCCATTTAATTGAAAAACATTTATGATATAAAAACAAATGTTATAAGATAGAGAATGAAAGAGAAGGAAAATAACAGATTAAACTATAAATATATGAGTAACTCAGTAGCTCACTCTGACTTGAATAGTTTCTTTATATTTCTCATAAATGTATTTTTGTATAAAACAAACATTATCCTTAGAATAAATTCCTTCCTTGGGAGTGATGTTTTGGTTGTTATATTTTTGCATTATATTGACACAAAAGCAGAATGAATAGAGTGAAATTAATGCAGATGATGAATGGGAAATGAATAGTAGAGAATACAAAACAGAAATTTGAAAATCAGTTGTCATTGTGAGATTTTCCCATTGAAATGAGAGCATTTTTGCAGGATGGGGATTGTACATGTATTGTTCACCTAATTAATACATTCTTCACTCATTTTGGCAAATAAATTCACAAGTCCACAATACAATGAAGAATTGCAGAATGCTTATTCATCATTATAAGCTGTTTCCTATCATAATGGTTTTGAATGATTTTGTATATATATATATGTATTTATATTATATGTTTTTGTATATATATGTATTTATACATTTTTAAATTTTGTATATATGTATTTATGCATTTATAAGTTTATATACATATATACTTGCATAGTATTTATTTTTAAATGGTATATGGATGCCTTGCTCATTCTGTAGAGCTGGTTGGAAATGCTTGGTAATGTTACAGCAGAACCATGATTAACTGAAAAACAACTACTTTAAATCCTCAATTAAACAAATTTCTCTGGGGAGTTGTACTTAACTTTGAGGAGAATATGGCAAGATAAGGCAATTCAAGAAGTATCTTGGCATCAGTACACATTTCATTTCAATTTTATTTGCTCTCTGCATCTTTATGGCACAATGTTTAGTTATGTTCAGAGTGATGACACTAAGCTATAGCAAGATCTCTGGTCATCTGAGAAAGATTCCATTTTATTTATAAGCTTGTATTTGCAAAAGTAGGAAATTGTTCTAACATATTTCTAAAGATATTAAACTATAGGACTTTAAGTATAATTTAAATAGTCATTTTGAGCAGATTCAGCAAAGCTCTATGACATACTATCTATAATATTCCATTCCCTGAACAATTCTGTTAATTATTATACCTTGAAAAACACATTAACTATCTTTAAGCCTATTATATGTGTATGATTTTATTTTCATGTATATGATAATATTGAAAGAACTGTACTGGACATTATAGAAGTATATGGAGGCACATGTTTTTCCTGCTTGCCCCTTGAATCTAATATGAGAAATAATTCATGTATTTCTGTATTGATTAAATAAAAGGTAAGAAATGTAAATGCCTTAAGACAGGTATAGAAAAAGATAGAGAATAGCGTGGCCTCAGAAGGGTGAAAGGCTTTTAGCTACTAAGAATAGGAAGGCTTACAATGAATAAGAATGACTGAAAGTCAAAGTGTCAATAAGAAAAGAAATATATATTATTAAGAAAAGAACAGAGCTGAGCTCAGTATTATGCTTTTTCTTGACTCCTAAATTTCTACAAATCATAATTCAAAACCAAACAATTTTTATGAATTTACATTACTGTTTTTCTCTGAAAGAAAAAGTATGGATAGTTTTTCTTCCATGACAATATTTGATTTGTTACTCTAGTGAAAATATAAAACTTGAAATATACTACAGCTTTAAATTCAGAGAAAGAGAGACAAACAACAAAATATTTGATAATGTCATAAAGTTCAACTTAATCAAAATGCACAAATGGAAATTTTTAGTATATTTGGAACTCTTCTATCCTTTCAGAAAAGAGGTATGGACAGAGATTTCCATGTCCAAAAAAGAGGTGAGCTATATTTGCTTCCTTTGCAAACCCTCTGTCTTGATACTGTCAGGGATACTTGCATGATCCCAGCAGCTCCGTTTTGAAAGGAACCTGTGGTGTCCATCAGATCATGCTTAAATGCATGGAGCACCCAAGACTATGGCTTTGAATTTGTGACATTCTTGACTAGCAGCATACACTTCCAGATACCATAGTTTCTGACAGATATCTGTAGGTTCTTTGAAGTAAAAGGCACCAGATCCAATGAAACTGGCCATAATTTTGACAACCTGGAAGAGATGTGTACATAATGTTGTGGGATATCACATTGATGCCTTAAGTGTTCTGTGCCCTGGCTTGATTCCTACAAGCTTTAAAAAGGTGGTTTAGAGTATCTGTTACTTCAAAAAGAATTACCTACTTTTAATCTCAATACATAGAAAGATTGCTTTAATGTATTCATTTTCAATGTTTTTTTCAGAATGAATGACCTGAAGAGCTTTGCAGTTGGGGCTCTCTGTATAGTAAACACAAAAATGGGATAATGCATTTGTTTTGCCTGTATGTTACTGATTTCCTATACTATGACCTTTGAAGACCTTGATAAATTCATTTTATTTTGCCAATTTGGGTCAAGGAAGCTGGAGGTGTTAAAGACTGTGCTATATGGTTCCCCATGGCTGCACAATCTAAATGCAAATCTAACATTGCTGATGAAAGTAGTAGGCTACATGGATAAGTTGTTGAATGGTAGAAGCGGGGTTGGTACTTTATAGTGATAGACAGAATATGGTTGGTGAGGCTTCTTCAAGCTCATAAGGCTATTTTACACGTTGGGGTAACTGGCTTCAAATACCTAACCTTGTAATTTAGAAAATGTTCTAAGGGTGAAATCATGGTGTCAGCAGAAATGATGCTGAACTCTCTTTTCTTTTTTCCTAAGTAATACCTTATTGTTTCTTGTTATCAGCAACCAGAAGTGGTTAGAAAGTTCCAATTCTGCTTAAGAATGAAAGATGTGAAAGAATTACCAGAGCAAGCCTTGGTTACTGCATTCTTATTTGGACAGTATTTTCAATCTAGAAGTATATAGTAACTGTCAATGGTTATGAGTCAAGTTCATTTGTGCTTGAATAATAAAATAGAATATAAGCAGAACACCATGAAATATATAGAGCTGTATGTTTACATTTTGGTGTTAGAGTATTGCTGACTACAGTAATGTTCTAAGTACTTGGATGTCATTTAGGGAGGTCTCCTCTTCATTTGCCTACATTTGTAACTTTGTAAGCTATTGCCCATTTTATTCATCTTATTATTTTCTTGTTATTATTTATTGGTATGCCATTTATCATTTGTCCTTATTCCATTTTTAACTGAGCATGTCTTCACTTATTTAATTCTAACTCCTTCTTTTAAGATGTCAGGGACTCTCTTCATTATGTCAGTTGAAAGCTAGTGGGCATATTACCAATTCTTTTTTGAGTTTTTGCTAAAGATATGAACTCATTTCTAGTTAAGCCATCTGTAAAATACCACTCTATATGCTGATTCCAAGCTTGTTACTCCTAGAAATTAATGCACCCACCAAACAAGGTTAGGGAGTGTGTCTTGTCATCATGTTAAAGACTTGTATTCAAAATCCAACAAAACCCAAAAGACAGTTATAATGTGATATTGTCTAATATGTTGGAAGTTAAAGACTTAGCTGTTTATTTAGCCTGTGTGGCTTAGGAAGGGAAGGGTAAGGACAAAGCGATAAGGACCAGCAGTTGGAAGAAGACATATTTAATGTCCTCCATTTTAACCCCCAGTCCGCAGTAAGCCTCACAGAGATAACATTGTTGGTAGAAGAGATGTGACAATACATTTTTAGGGAGTTACCTGTGGAAAATTAAAGTGGATTAAATCATTACATCATTCAATAAACATTTATTAAGTGTTTACCATGTGCCATGAATTCTACTAGGTTCTAGTGATGTGGAAATGTATATACACACATATATACATATTTTATGCATGCACCTATGTTTTTGTGTAAAGTTTCCAAATTCTACTAGATTGATAATGAGTGCTAACCAATGGTAAATATTAATAATTCAATAAGCATTTGCTATATCAAATTGAATGAATTGAGATTGTTATTGCCTTATTCTCCAACTTTGAAAATGGGAACTTAACAGTGTTTCCTACCGAAACTCTGTCTCTTTCTATCCTGACAGATGCTCTCAGTAAGTTAGATATTTCATTGATATTCTACTGTGGCACTGTTAATCTTATTTTGATTGAAACAACATTCTGGACAGCAAAATTGATGAGTGCTTATGGTGAGGCTGTTGCAAAAAAGTAGTAAGAAGGTTTCATATTTAGGTGTGCCTGGGGCAAGAATTATGACCTTCTTTAAAGTTATAATTTAGAAAATATTCTGCTTATTGTGCTTCTTTTAGCACAGTATGGATTATCAATATATGTATTTAAGGATTTTTAATATCTATATTTTGATTGACATATCTTCTGTCATTTTCAATGACTTTCTTGCCTAAACAACATATAATAGAGTTTCACAGAGGACAGGACATTTATCTTTCTTGTTAGGTGATACCTTTTCCAACACAGAAGTCACACTGCCAGCCATATGTCATATAATAACATCATCAGATTCTTGAAGACCACTATCATGTAGCATATTTGTTGCACAAGTTAATTTTAGGACAGTTTTGTTAGATAGAAAATATAAAGAGGAAGTAAAATAAAAATTAATACAATGTGGAAGATATTATACTTAACTTAAAATACACATTATATGTCAAAAGGTAAGAGATATTTTTGCACAGTGCTATAATTTAGTCATTAGTCTAGCTCTTTGCTATTATCTAAAATAAGGATTTGAGCTAAACTAAATTATGATCTAAAAATGCAGTAAGCCTTACTAGTTGGTGGAATCCAAACCTCCAAATTATTATCATTATTATTTTTACTAAATCACAAGCTGAGCTAAAATTTTTTAATCCAATGACTCAGAACTGGAAATGAATTTATAGATTTTCTATAACTATTGAACTAGAACAAAACCAGTATATCAAAATAGCCTCTAAACTGAGCAGATATCTCATTCAGTTCACTCATTCCTAGAATAAAATATTTTTATACTATACCTATCCTTAAGATATGTTTAAAAATAAACTTAGAACACTGACAACCTTGTGAGTTTTGCCACTTTAATATTTTATTTATAGTGATTGTTTGTGAGACTTTTTTCCCTCTTTATTTCTGGCTTAAAATACCTTTTAATTCACTAGTTAGTTTTAATTAATGTTTAGAATAATGAGTAACTTAGGATGGAGTGTTATATATCTGGTAAAATGTCAGCCTTGTTTTTTGGATTTATGGCAGTTTTATTTATTAACAAAACTTGAATTCTCTTTGGTTTGAATTCTGCTATGATTTTTCACCTAGGAAACATTTTCCTCCCTCTATGAAATAAGGATTTTACCACAGTAAGCATAGGAAATGTAACAAAGAAGAACTATTTTCTAATCATTCAATAAGACATTATTCAGTATTAGGGCTGTGTTCGTCTGAAGAAATAAAGTTGTTGAGGTATAGTCTTTTTTTTTCCTGAAAGAAGGGAGAAATATTTCTTGAAAAGAGACATATGGCAGCATGATACATTATTCTTCACTTAGGGAGAGATAGTGTAATAAGACAACTTTCAGTTGTAAATAGCAGTTAAGATTTAAGTAAAGACCTGTTTTTGTCCTGTAAGGCAAAAACATTATAACAGTAAATGATCACTAACTGTTCAGATATAATCACCTTATGTTGTACATGTCCCCACTACACTGCATTATTTAAAATAACATATTTCAGACATTATTTAATTAGTTGAATTGTTACAATGAATAATTAGTTATTCTAAAAATCTGTCCATATAGATTTTTTCTGACAGCTTCTTGATCATAATTAAAACCCATGTAGGTTTTACAGGGTTCAGAGATGGAGGATTTGAAGAAAGCTTGTAAAACTGAATGCTAGAGCATTGGACACATTGAATATCAGTTGTTTTGCTAACATTGTTAACTGAACCTGGTAACTCATGACAGATATTTTTCATTCAGAACCAAACTCAAATACTTTTCCTCAGGGTTAAATTGCAGCCAGAGAGAGTGACATTACACACACACACACACACACACACACACACACACACACACACACACTTAATCTTCTATTCTACAGTACTATTTACTCCCATTCCAGATACTAAACATACTGCCTCTTATAGGAATGTTTTACATTAAATTTATATGACAAAAGTAATACACACTTAATACTATTACCTGTTGGGGGAAATCAGGATTTTGAAAATTGAAGAGGATGATAGGAATAAAAGGCAGATATTGTTTTCTGGTAGAATAAATCCACTATTATTGCTGTCTTTATATTCCAACTAATGTTCAGCAACAAGTTAATACCCAATGGCAATTGACATTAAGACTGGCTAATGGTCAATGTTTGATATATGTAAAAGCACAGTTTATACTAAACCAACTGTATGTACCATGGAAAATAGTATATAATTAGAAGATACAATGTTTATCTCATATATTCGTGTTGGTTTTTTTCCTGCTTTGAACACTAGCTGGATTCTCAAGCTAGTTTTGATTATGTGTTTTTTTTCTATCAATACATATACTAAAATTGGAATGATACACAGAAAGATTAGCATGGCCTCTCTACAAGGCATGCACATTTATGAAACAATCTTCACATTTTTCATACTCATCTTTAAGGATCAGATCAAATGCCACCCCCTTTGGTCTCCTCAGGATGAATATTTCTCTCTTTTTGTCCTCAAAATGCATTGTTTATGTCAGTATTTTAGTCCTTAGTGTACATGTATATTTTTCTTATATTATTTTGAGTTCTGACCATGTATAATGCATCTTTATACTCCCCACAACATCTAACACAGTGCCTTGTGCATAGTGGGCACTCAAAACATCCTTACAGAGTTGAATTTTTATGAGTCATTTGCTGAACATTAGCTGCAGTATGCACATGTGCAAGTACACAGGCTTATAACTTATATAAAATAAATGAGAGAAGATCATTTAAATTTACCAGTTGCTCTAAGTTTTGGAAGTTTTCTGGATGTCTAAACGATAAAGGAATTGGTGACAGATTTTAGAAAGAGGGGAGAAGGCATTGCGTATGAAAGGAGAAATGTCCCTGGTTCAGGCCTCACTTTTTAAAGCAAGCAGTTGTTTGGAATTCTAAAACAATTATACTGACTATTAAGGAATAGGTTCATGTAAAATATTGTGGCAGTAGCTGAGCTTACCCCATTATGTCATTTGGCTTCTGTGTTTCTTTTTCTTATATATCGTGCCTTATAAAGTGTACCATTTTCCCTTTGGGACTACTAGAGTGACCTCTTTTCTCAGTATGTATAAAAAGTTAAAGGTATCTTGTAACAGCTTATAGCTCATGGGGAAAATGTGTCTTTGCATCTGTTTGCTTGTAGACATTGTGCTATTAAAGAGTTGCCATTTTTTCCCAAAAATAGTATTTAGGAAAAAACACAGTCTGGAAACGTTATGGGCATTTTATTTTCGCCACATCTAAAGCTTTCCAAGTGTTCTGAATGAGCCACTGCACACTTTGATATTTTCACCTTCAAGTCTCTCTGTCTCTCTGTGTGTATGTGTATCTATGTATTATGTATGTATGCACACACACAGGTATATATTTGTTACATTTTTTTTACCTTTCTCAAATATGCCATGCTAAACAAATGGTTGCCTTCTATCAACTTGCAGAGAATATTAGTTTAACTGTTTTGACTGGTGATGCTGAAGCTCAGCAACGATTCTGTATCTTTACTGCAATCTTAAAACTTGCCATGAGCGGAAGAAGGGTTGTTGAATTGCCACCGCTATACAATTGCACCAAGATTAAGTAAAATGTTCATCTCTGTCGAATTTAGCTGAATAGAATCCATCAAACCATGGTCATATTTTTCTAAGTGTGCTTGGAGCTCTGTGGATGTGCAAATGAAAGACCATATGGAGGTGGCTTTCTCCAAGGTACCAGTAGGTATGGTTTTGTGGGTTGCACGTGCCTGTTGGCACTGTTGGCAGTTCAGCACCCTGGGAAAAGCATTGCTTTCAAACATGAGTAATTGATGAATTGTACGTAATATGCAAATGTGAATGCATAAATCTCCTGAATGACAGCTTAATTTATGTGAGCTTTTAAGAATGTGGGATTAGATTTTAATTAAATATCTTCAAAGGCACCCTGACTTATTCAGTTTTTTGGCTGCTGTCTTTAGAAAGAAGTGGGGGAAGGTTTAAATCAAAATTTTACACACACTATTCACATTTTCCAACTAAGTGGTCATTGTTTAATAGAAAAATCAAGGTATTTAAAGCAGAAAAGCATTTGTCTTTAATTATAAGAACACTGCCATTATATTACAATGGTTGCAGTTTGTCATATATGATAGATAGATATAGAAAAATATATGTGGTTTGAAAATTAATGTCTTAAACTTTAAATTTAATTCTTAAACATATTTCAGATACTACCATATATCTTAGTATGCCAAATTGAACAATGGTAATTGTGGATAACACTTCTTAGTATAGATTGTTGGGATAGTAATACTGTATATCACCTCCTACATGTTATTATCTTAAAATTACCTAAAATAAAGAGTCAATGGAGACAGAGCTGACTACCCACCTTTGCTCTTAAATATGTAGTGTGTATAGATGTAGCTGTGTGTGTGCATAGTTTTAACCTCTGTTTAATAATAGTATATCAAACTTTATGTAATATGAAGATTAGGATAAAAAGGGTAATTAAAAATCTTTGAAATTTTCCACTTAATCTTTCTAAGTGATCAGATTATGAACTAAAAGGATATAAATTTAATAGGTCCACTTAAAGTGTGTTGTAAGTGCTGTTAATTCTTTTAAAGTATAGCACAGGGAACTCTACTTAATGCACTGTGGTGACCTAAATGGGAAGGAAATCCAAAAAAGAGGGAATATATATATATGTATAGCTGATTCATTTTGCTGTACAGCAGAAACTAACACAACATTGTAAAGAAATATACTCCAATAAAAATTAATTAAAATATATTTCAATTTATTTATAGTTTATAGTAAATCACATTGCCCATAAGTAATAAATTTTATAAATCTCGACCAGTTATAGGCTATGCCTAGTTTTTACCTATTTTTCCTACATATTCGTTTTCTCTTAATTTGCATTGAAAAGCTTAATTATTGACTACAGAGAAGTGGTACCTATATGTCTTTGCTTGAATATACTTTTCCTTTAATGTATCATTGTAGTGGTTAATTGAACAAACTCTGGAATCATACTTCATAGGTTCCAAATCCCAGCTCTAACACTACCTGTTGTGTGACTTTGGGCAGATCATTTAACTGTGCTTAAGTTTCAGAATTTCTGCCAGAATGTGGTGACAATATAAATCACTTAGAAATGTGCCTGGTACTTGGTAAGCCCCATGCAACTTATTGTTATTATTTATTTTCACTGTTCCCATCATACTCTCATTTTTACCTTGCAGGCCTGTCTCCTCTCTGGTCCCAAGACAGCTTCATTCTTATCTCTGTGATTTAGTCTGGAATGGGTGTACCATGCATCTTCTTGTCCAGGTCCCATCCAAATTGAGACCTGGCTAAGGGCTCCTTTTCTCCATAAAATCTTCACTGACTCCTTCCTCTGAAACAGCTCCACTTTTTCTTAGTTTTCCTCTGTCACAGTCTTTGTTGTTTAATCGTTTCCTAATCTCTTTTGTTTGCACCAGATTTACAGTTGTGAAACCTATAGTCCACTTATTTGGTTTCTGTCATGCAACCTAAAAATTACTCCTAGTGTGAAGTACTAGCCCCCTTTATCTTTTTTGCCTTTATCCAAGTTTGGTAAATCGTGGAGATGCAAGATGTATGAAGCCTCAAGTGAGATGAGATGACCAGGCACAACTCCGCCCTTCAGGCCCTGCTTATTCTATTCTGTTATGGTTGAGTTTGTTTCTTCCACTGTGAGGAGGTGCTCTTCTGTTTATCAGAAATTAAGGAAGGGTCATTTGTCCTACACTAGGTCAAGAAATACATGCATATGATATAGTGTATTTAGAGTCAGACAGATGAGACCTACAATTTGGATCTCTTGGCTGGACTTCAGCAAGTTAGCCTTTCTGAGGGTTAGCTTCTGGTCTTAAAATAGGGATAATAGTACCCATCTTATGGAATTATTCAGAGAATTAAATTAAGTTGATGTGAACTTTAGCATAATGCTCAGCACATAGTAGGTGTTCATTTGTCAGTACTTTTCCTTCCTTTTAATCATCCAACAACAGTAACAGAACTCATAATAATGGGCTATGCAATGGAATTAAAGCTCTTCCTTAACTGAGATCTGGGAAAGGAACAGTGGAGAGTTTGTCCAGGAGCAGTATGTGACTAAATTTTCAAATTTCTTCTCTGCAGGGACCAGAATGTATAGATGCCTAATTTTAACACATACTATTATTTTTTAAAGGAAATAAAAAGGACCAAAATCACGATGCAGCTGTTTAGGATTTTTCAGTCAGAATATGGACTTAGGTTTTTCCAGGTCTCAGAGAAGACAAACTTTACTCCACTGTGGGCTCATAATTGGATTCACTTTAAATATAATTTCTCTGGCTGTAGTCATTTCAACTCTTTGAAACAGCCTATTATATACTCTTTCTTGTTTGATTTTGTGAACTGGGTATACTTTTTCTGTAGTCTAACTCAAACTACATTTGTGTGTAAGGTACTATGCCAGGAACTGTGGTGGGCTCAATGATGAAATCGGTAAGCCTCACACAAAACTGGCCATGTGGGCCTAGTATGGTGAGGAGATCTTGCAGAGCACTTTGCACTAGCTAGGGTCTCACTAAATATCTATTTAATTTGCTATTTCAATTCCTAGAGAATAGAACTCTTTCATAGAACATGCATGTAAAACTGTTTACCTGTATTCCTCTTTCAAGCTCACTTTTTTTTTATAAATGACAGTTCTATATTGAAAATACTCAATGACAGTTTAGGTTAAAATTTTCTCTTCCACACCATAACATACATTTTAGTAAAAATAACTTTTTTTTTTATTTTTGCGGTATGCGGGCCTCTCACTGTTGTGGCCTCTCCCGTTGCAGAGCACAGGCTCCGGACGCGCAGGCTCAGCAGCCATGGCTCACGGGCGCAGCCACTCCGTGGCATGTGGGATCTTCCCGGACCGGGGCATGAACCCGTGTCCCCTGCATCGGCAGGCGGACTCTCAACCACTGCGCCACCAGGGAATCCCAACTTTTTAAAAATAATAAAATGTCTAATTATAAATTAAAACCATTCTTATCAACTACCCGTAAATTAGAAAAATAAATTATGATCTTTGTTATAAAAGAAAAGCACACAAAGTTTTTTTCTCCATGGGGTAAAAGTTGTAAAGTATTTTCATATTGCAACCACTACTCAGATAGTACAAATAACATAGGAGTTTAAAGTCAAGCAGACCTGATTTTGAATTTACTTACTAGCTGTGTGACATTAGGCTGGTTAGCTGATCTCTATGAGCCTCAGATTCCTAATCTGTAAATTGAGGACAATAATATCTACTAGCAGAGTTTTGGTAGTTATTACATATGTTATATCCATATATCTATATTATCTATATCTCATTCTATCCATCTATCTCTCATCTATCTTACTTTATATATCACACTTTATATCTCAGTGTTTCCATTTACTTTTGCTTGTATACAGTCAAATTCAACTCAGATAATTATAGACATGCATCATTTTTAATAGTCCAGATTGGAAAAATGAAGCAAAGGAGAAATGCTTAAAGGGATTATAATGATTATTATGGAAAGATCCATGGGCTGGAAATCAGTAAGTGTGGGTTGCAATCATGGTTTCTTTCTAACTAGCTGTGTGATCATAGATAGGCAAGCCATTTCATCTCTTTGAGCTTTAGTTTCCCTATGTGTATGAGGAAGAATTTGCACTGTCTCCTAAGGTTCCTTATAGCTTTAACTTTTTAGGATTCTTTAGGTTCTTTGACTCTTGAGTTAGCATAGCATGGCAAGTCAGTGTGTGGGAACAAGATTCAGATTGCCTGGGCTCTAATCTCAATTACCCAATATAACAGCTGTATGACTTGGGAAAGTCACTTAATCCCTTGAGCCACAGTTTCCTGATATTTAAAATGAGCAGGACAATAATCATATACACTTTGTAATGTTGTTAAGATTATTAAATGATTTGACATACATAAAGAACTTAGAAGAATTCCTGATACATAGTAAGTACCCACTAAAAATTACATGTTATTATTACACAAAACTGCAGAGGAGGTATACTAATGAAATATGTCCTGCTAATCTCAAATCCTGATGATGCAAGAATATATTCATAAGGCCAGTGAGTATAGCCAGTAATCCAGCAGGATAGTTCACCCATCTATTTCAATATTGAGATCTTACTTTGAATCTGTACAGAACTGAATAACCTGTATTTAGGTCTAATATTATATTTCCCTATATTGTTAGATATCCCTTCATGAATTCATATCTTACATTTGTAAAGTACTTGAGAGCAAAATTCACATCTTATACTTTCTATTGTCCTTCATTCAGATCATCTGACATTGGACCTTACCGCTAGTAGATGCTCATCAATAGTTGACTGATGATACAGGTTTTAATCCTTCCCAGAGTAGCTGCATTAAGAAAACTCCACAGTTCTCATTTTAAGTTTAATATGACTCTAGATACATATTTATGGAAGAATGCACCCTGAATCATGATGAGCAAATAACAATATTGGGCAGTATGGATCATAAAGATTACAGATGACCTCACTTCATAAATTACATTTTAGGCTAGACTACTTTCACCATCACATTTCTGACTGATTTTTTCCGAAATAATGTATCCTTGTATATTATATTTCTAGATGTTAAATGCTCACTGTTGTGCTATAAGATTGGAAAAATATTGTCTTATTGTTAGAAGAAGAAAATTCTGCTGATTAAAAGAGTTAGAAAGTCTCTTTAAATCTATTCTTTATAATTATTTAGAATGTTTACTTAGTATGGTTTTCATGAGGCTTTAAAACAAATAGACTAGAAAATTACTAGAAAATAGCCTCTTTGGGCAACAATATTTGCTCTGTCATTAATGTTTACTTAAGGAAAAGCTATGTAATTAAAGTCAGGAAGTCACAGTATACTTTAGAAGGAATCTTAGACTCTTTTTGCCTGCTACCATTTGGACATAGTTGCAGAGTGCATCCATGTATTCTGTTATTCATTTTGCAATTTATTTATTTCCTTTCTGTTTGTTTTAATTTTCAGAACACTCACATTACGTGCACTGTAAAATGGAGACAAGTTGTTTTGTATTCTTTATTCCTAAGTAGAAAAAATAACAAGTACAGACATCTCCTTAAAATATTGTATGTCTCATTCTAAAAACAAACCAAGCCCAGGCTAATTTTGTAGAATGCAATAGTGAACGAAAAAGGGTAAACTTCCATTACTGATCCCTGTGCTGGGGCAGTTGTGGATCTTAGAGCAATGCACCATCACTGGTCTCATAATCTGGAAGCAATACAGGAGATGGCTCTCAGAAACAAAAATAGAATGTCAGATAGTCTGATTATATCTGAATAATAATGCCAAGAAATGTAATGCTGGTTACCAGCAATCGACCTAGGTCAAGTTTGTTCATTTCTAGTAGAATCAGACCAAACCCAGATACTTCAGTCCCTTTTAGTTATCCGAGTTTGAGGTAGCTATGTGCTGGATAGGTCCTATAATGATTTTCTGTGGCTTAAAACTCACCTTTAAAAGAAATTCAGCAGGTCTAGAGTAAGGCCTAGGCAGTTGTAATTTTTAAAAGCCTCACAGGTGATTCTGATATGTTTCCCGGATTGAGAATCACCAGGTTACTCTTTTCTATGATAAAAATTGTCTCCCAGGCTTCCCTGGTGGCGCAGTGGTTGAGAGTCTGCCTGCCGATGCAGGGGACGCAGGTTCGTATCCCGGTCCGGGAGGATCCCGCGTGCTGCGGAGCGGCTGGGCCTGTGAGCCATGACCGCTGGGCCTGCGTGTCCGGAGCCTGTGCTCTGCAACGGGAGAGGCCATAGCAGTGAGAGGCCCGCGTACGGCAAAAAAAAAAAATAATAATAATTGTCTCCCTTTTCCATTTTCTTCAGGATGAACTGCTTTCCCAGTGAGACTATAAATTAAGTGAGCAAAGGTTTGCTGTAATCATTAGTCTTAACACTGGTAGATTTTTATAGGTATTGAATTGTAACCCATCTCTTATAGACGTAGGCAGGTCCTTTCAATTGATGTGTGTATAGATTCATGAATACAGTTGTATGTGACTTGATTTGGAGGATTGGAGTTGAAGACCATTAGCTAAAATGGTAACATAAAATACGTTAAAATCAGCCTAGATACAGAAATAAACTCCAAGTAGAAGCAAATTGAGTTTCTTAATATGTATTATGCACTCAGTAGACAGAAATCCTTAGAATACAGAATAATTCCACAAAAAAATACAACTATAGCCTAAAATGTAAAAAGTTTAGTCAACCAGTCTGTCTTCTGGCTATTTGATGTACACAATACCTTGTACTCCAGATGTTTTACTTACATGAACATAACCATTGTACAAGACAAACTTCTTAACAGGATAACTGAATTTCTCATTACTCATGTAGGTATTTTGTTGCAATACAGTTGCCACTTCAGAATGTTAAATCTGTTTTTAAATACAAGTGTCCCTAATTTCTTTACAAAACAAACTCTATGCACAATGATGTCACTAAGAGTGGCCATAATCAATATTCAAATAATGTATACAATAATACAAAATATTTCATTTAACAATGTTTGCTTCTATACGAAAAAAGAAACAAAGCTTTATTTTGGCAGCAAGCATTTCCAAAGGAAGCAAATGTTTTAGTCACTGTGGCCAAAATAAATGTTTTCTTTAAGGCTGTTAAGGCAGCCAAATGTTTTCATAGCATTTTCAAAATGTTTCCACCCTTTATTTTCACAAAGAGAGTCTCTCTGCTTCCCACCCATCACCCTATGGAAATATTTTGAGAATGTAATTTGACCATGAAAACAGCAAAAACATTTTGAAAATGTTGTCTTTGCAAGTGTTAGAAGGATGCTCTCAAAGTTTAAACAAAAATGACAGTATAGTGCAGTTGAAAGAATACTAGAAGCGATGGAAATAGATACTGGGTTTGACTCTGTAGCTTACTTGTTAGGTCATCTTTAACTGATCACCTGACCTCTCTCAGCTTTCAGTTTATTAATCAGCAAGAGAAGGGAGTTTTACTAAATGCCATATAATCTGCATTTTGCATTTCAGTAAAATATCTATTGAATACATTGCGACAGGCAGGGACCTGGGACCTGGGACCCATTGCTGCAGTGCTGCAATGCTTGCACCTGGACAAATCTCTCCTTGAGCAACAAAATACAAAGAAACTATAGGGTCTAAAAATAACTGCGCACATGCCCAGTTGGGGCAATTTCTAGACAGAAAGATACAAAAGACTAAAAAACCCAACTGCCACTTCTGAAGAGCCCAAGGCAAAAACTGGGCGTTGGGAGCAAAAGCAGGGTACTGTGCATGACCCCTGCACACACCACCACCTAAGGGGTGGGCACACCACCTAAGCCACCCCTCCAGCCTGACCCCTGCACACACCCCTACCCTCACCCCATATAAGGAACAAGCTCGCCCCCCCCACTCAGGGAGCCAGTGAGTGAGCAAGGGAACCTGTTACTTGTTCTTGCTCCCCACTGCTGCAGCAGGGGCCCCAATAAAGCCTTTCCTGAATTTCTTGTCTGGCCTCTGATCAACTTCTATTGATTGGGGAAGACCAAGAACCCTGGTCAGTATCAACATGAGTCTTCAGAGATCTAAGTATCTTCTATATTTTTAAATAAAACGCGACCCATATCATAATTTTATTTTTATAATGGTAAATTCTCTTGCCTTTGTGTTTTATTTAAATAAAAACAAAGAAACAAATAAAACAAGCATAGTATTCTGAGACCTGAATTAAGTATTTCCAGTTTTGTATAGGTACTATAAACCTGAGCAGCTATGGATGGTTTCAAGTGTTTTCCAGCACAATACAACCATCTCTAAAACCAGTTTAAATGATTTTCCTCTTTGCCTCAGTTTCCCGGACTGGGCAAGTAAAAATACCTGTATCTGTCTTAAGTTTGACAAAGAGGAAAAAAAGTGAATATAAACACTAAATGAACCATGAGTTGTATTTTTTTCATTGTTCTGTCACTGTGGTTTAAAACTTTAGGCTGCTTATGGAGTTCTAAGGAGGTTTAACTCAGACAATATGGATAAGAAATTTGAGAAAAGCAAAATATGATGCTCATTATGTACTATACTACAGTGAAAGAAAAATGTTATACCAATTAAATAAACTGTATCAATTTAACAGTTCTAAGGTTCTTAATTACAACACTACTACCAATAATAGCTGTCAAGTTGTTAAGCACAATTATTAAAGACTGTGTACCAGGCACCACTCTGCAGACATACTTTGTCTCTCATGTGTGCTCATGTGTGTGTGTGTGTGTGTGTGTGTGTGTGTGTGTGTGTGTTTTCTATAACTCTGAGAGGTAGGTGTTAGTAATTCTAATTTGCAGATTAAGAATCGGAGACACATAGAGGTTAAATGACTTGCTTAGTATCAAATCACTTGCCTAGGTACAGCTGGCAATAGGCTCAAAACCTGATCTACATGATATTAAAGGAATTAAAACATCTGTGTTTCTTTGTCATACAACTGCTGCAACTAACAGCCTTTATAATAGTAATGCAATAGATAGGTGAAGGGTATGAGCTGGACAGTTTCATCAGTTCCTAGAGACCTTTTCTCTTGGACTTTAGAATGAGACTAAGACAGAGGCAATTTTGATTGTCCTGACAAATGATCTGTCCAAAGCAAGGCCCCAAAGTCAAACTCTGGTCATAATTCTTGGAGGTCTATTTCATGCCTTTTGACTTAGAAGGCCACAAGGTGCTTTCAGCCCGTTAGTGTGGCCTAAATGGAGAGGGTGCTAGCCCTGCTCTAGTACGGCCATGAATGTTATCTCTGCCTAATTCTGAATGGCAGTGAAATCCATATGGCTGCAGGTGAGCAAATAGTATAACAAACTTACAGGAAGATGTAGCCGTGACATTTTGCATACATGGAGCAAGGCTTTAGCAACTGAAGAAAGGTATCTGGAGGTGCATTTTAAAAATTTATTTATTTGTAAGGACTGCTCTTGATTTGTAGTTGTTCCTAAATTAGAAATTTTCCTTTCTGGGTCAACTTTTAAGACTCACAAATAGTGAGTGACTGCTAATACCCCAACAATTTTTTAGCATCAATAATGTATGTAAATAAATATAAAGATGCAGGGATCCTCAAGGAACTTGAAATACAGCTAGGGAAATAAAACATTAGTTAAATTTTTAAATTGGAGAGACATGAGCACATCTGACTAAGATATAAGAAATGTCACAATGAAGATGAGTGGAATGAACGAATAAAGCAACTTCAGAGCTGTGATTGGGCACCTAACTCCCAACCTCAACATCTTCCAATCAATATGTTTAATCTTGTATTTTTTTCCGGAATAAGCCACTATGTGTATTTCTTTTCTACTGCCGAATCACCAAGTGACACCTTTATCTCTCTTGGTTTCATCTTGTCCTTTTCAGACTCTTTTTTTAATATCAATGAAATTAGGTTTAAAAGACAAAGATCATTTGATGCACCAATATTTACAGATGACTATATATATTCTAGACCAGTGTTGTCCAATAGAAGTATGATGAGCCACAAATGTGATCCCCATGTGTAATTTTGTTTTCTAGTTTCCACATTTAAAAACTAAAAATAAATAGGCAAAATTAATTTTAATACATTTTATCAATCCCAATATATCCAAAGTAATATCACTATAACATGTAATAATATAAAAATATTAATGATATATTTTACATTATTAATTTTTTGTACCAAGATTTCAAAATCCAGTGTGTATTTTAGTTACACAACAACTCAATTTGCACTCACCATGTTTCAGGTGCTCAATAACCACATGGGGCTACATAATATTATAAGGCATATTTTGATGTATAAATTTCTATATTTCAGCTGTAATTATTGTTATAATTAAAGAACAGTTTAAATGAAAGAAGTGCAATGCTTATAAAAGCTAGAACTATGATAAATTATTTCTTCAATACCAAAATCCATTCTTATTAAACAGGCAAATAAAAGTGAGTGACCATAGTTTTAGCATATGGCTGAACAGTGACACTGCAAATATAGTTTGCATTACAGGTAGATGATCTACCGAAACATCGATAGCTAGGTTGCTAGCATAGATATGGTATTAGCATGTTATTAGCATTAAATGTTTTGGAAATGCTTTTAATTGCTGCACATCACATTATCTGTACTTTCCACCATGGGAACATACATATTGTGAATCATTCCTTAGAACTGTCCCTGCTTAGGAGACTGGCAGTTACTTAGCAGTCAACTTAGACTTTTTTTTTATGTTGGATTTTTACTTTAGGTAAGAATCATACCTGTTTTATAGTTATGACTTGCCATAAATTATCATGAATTATCACTAAATATGGAGATGGCCTAAACCAATTTATTCATATGCCAATATTTTCTCTTTAGCACTTGAATGTATACTTTTTGGCCTGCCTGTTGAATAGCATTTTTCTCAAAAGTTTATAAACTCAAAGTCTGAAATATTAAATCAATTTGTTCTTGTCTTTGTCACTCCAAATCTAGTCAATTTTGATTTATATATTACTTATAAATATTTGTTTCTGGTTAAAGGCTGATAACTTACTTGCTTTGTGTTTCTTTGCAGATATATATTATACTTAGAGAGCTTTAAAAAATCATCACCATTTTAAACATTTGCTTCATATCAAAAAATTAATGTTAAAAAAATTAATGTATTAACATTGTACATTAACTACCAATGTGTACATAGGCAGCTTATTTCTTTTGAAATATCCTACTCAGATTACAAAAAACAATTTTGGATTTGAAATAGTTAATTTTAACTGGAAGTAAGGACATTGTTGCTCAGAATGCAGTTGGTTTAGTTTGCTACCCATTTACCCTTGTGTATAGTTAATGTACAGAAAAGAAGAATTCTTGATAATGTAGGAAGATCCAATAAAAAACCTCAAGACTCTGAAGGGTGAGAGTTGCTATTGAATTCTTCATAAGCCATGCTGACTGTTATTGCCCCCCCACAAAAAGACAGGAAAATTTGACCCATATGGAGGCAAGTGAAGGCTCCTTGGTATTATCCCAAAGATCTATAATATTAAATAGAAGGAACAGAAGTCATTTAAGCTGACATCTTCAGCTTACGAATATAGAGGAATGGTGTCCAAGGGGTGGGGTAACTCACTCAAGATTGTGGAGATTATAATGGCAGTTCCAAATCTGTTGTAATACTCTTATGCTTCTAAATATGCTCATTTCCAGGACTACTAAATGTTTAAGAAAATAGCTTTCCATATCTTTTGGTATATAGATTTGTTTCTCATAGTTAAATTTTGCTAAAATCAGATACTTTACACTGTGTTTCTTCATGATTTTTCATTGCAGATATAATAGTTTTATCTTCAATTATATAAAATATGAAAATGGCAAGGTCAAATGAAGAATTATTTGATTTAGAAAACATGACCACCATGGTTTCCTTTCAGAGAGTTATGTTCTGGTAAATGTTTAACAACTGGCTGCAGGTTAGGGTAGGAGTGGAGCCCTGATTTGTAGTATTGGCTGATTTCTGTGGTGTAAATAATCCCAGCACGGCCTATGTCAAGCTACTGACATGAGATCCTCAATGTGAAGTTAGAAGTTGATGCACATAATTGGTGCTCGAAAGCTGGTAAAAATTGGTTCCGGCACATCACTGCTTTCAGAGCCCAAATGACAGACTGGTGATCTGATTCAGGGTCTTTTTTTTCACTTGGGTTCTGAGTTTTAGTTTATATACTTATACACTCACTGATACATACATTCGACTTCTGAATTTCATGATTCTGTCTGTATTCTCTTTCAACCTGATACCGACCAGGGTTCTTGGCCTTCCCCAATCAATAGAAATTGAGGCTAGATAAGAAATTCAGGCAAGGCTTTATTGGGGCCCCTGCTGCAGCAGGGGGGGAGCAAGAACAAGTAACAGGTTCCCTTGCTCACTCACTGGCTCCCTGAGTGGGGGGTGAACTTGTTCCTTATATGGGGTGAGGGTAGGGGTGTGTGCAGGGGTCAGGCTGGAGGGGTGGCTTAGGTGGTGTGCCCACCCCTTAGGTGGTGGTGTGTGCAGGGGTCATGCACAGTACCCTGCTTTTGCTCCCAACACCCAGTTTTTGCCTTGGGCTCTTCAGAAGTGGCAGTTGGGTTTTTTAGTCTTTTGTATCTTTCTGTCTAGAATTTGCCCCAACTGGGCATGTGTGCAGTTATTTTTAGTCCCTTATAGTTTCTTTGTATTTTGTTGTTGGAGATGTGTGTCTCAGTGTAAGTATTTCAGTACTGCAGCAAAGGGCCCCAGGTCCCAGGCTGTCTCAAACCCAATATCTATCGCTTTGGTAATGGATTACTATTTCTCCATATATTAAAAATATTACCTTGAGTAGTAATAGATGCTTGCTCATAGGAGGATGTAAACCTTAACATTAATCAGGACATTTCTTGATTAAAAACAAAACAAAACAAAAGGAATTCCCCAACACTACAAGTAGCAGTATTTGAGCAAAACCCTCATGTCTTTGACTTTGACGTGAGGTCCTAAATAATATGACATACTTCCTCTAAGAACATCCTTTATTCATATGCCACATTACCATTCACTCCTTCAAGGAATGAAGTTGTAAAAAAACAATGCCATTTAAAGTAGAAATCTTGAAAAATAAACTATGAACTTCCAGTGTAATGTTTCAGAGGACGGAAACATCTTGTATTCATTGCAATTTATCTGGAACACAACTTACTTAGACTTTCTGTAGTACTCTTAGTCAGAGGTGATTAACCACCAATTTTAGAGCACTGACAGTTGCACAATGTTAATGTTTAATTAGCTAAAGGGAAACACCTGTAGTGTGGAGGAAGAGAGTAAGATTAAACTATATGCATTCAGGTTGTAACAAAAGGCAAATTAAATGAGCGTACTATTTATCTTCAGGGAAAACATAGTTGCTAAATTGTTGGACAGCCCCAACTCATGGGAAGTACAAGCAGTGAGTAACCTTTTGCATGTATATTTTGTTGCTGGCTTTTTATCAGTAAATTCCAATGAGGAATGTTTGTGAGTTTTCCTGTCCTTCCAGCACAAAGGCAGGCTGATTTTGTTTGGGACGTTTAGACAGATCTATCACACCTTCGGTTTAATGTTTCATGCCTTGCATTTGACATGTTACGTCTCACCCAAAGAATTGGTTTGCCTCCCTTCCCTTCTCTTCTTCATCAGCCTTCCTGTATTCAAATGGAGGAGATTATTCTAAGTGCTTTCTTAACACCTTTCCTTTGCTGCTACTTTCACATTTATAATTATCCTTTTACGAAAGGATAAAAAGATTTAAAATGATTATTCTTGGCAACAGGCCTAAGGTGAAACCCTGTTGTAGTTAACGTGTAAATTATGATGTGTGCAGTTGTGTAGATGGGTTTGTGAAATGCTCCTGTAAACGCAAGAATTTAAAGGAAGCTGTCAGAGAGTTTGTACTCTTCAACGGCTTATAGTCATTGAAAAGCATCTCAAGATATGTTATATCTGAAGGGTAAATGAATAGTTTAAGTTAAATACAACCACTAACTTTCTGGAAGACAGGAAGATAAAGGATACAATAGCCTCTCAGCAAGGGTTTAGGAAAATGCAAAACCCCTTCCTTCCTCACTGTTACTTTGAAGTTTATTTGGAATGATTAATTTTCCTGTGGCTTAATGTAAATTGAGAATTAAATAGAAACTGTGTTACCTCACTGACCTTGCTTCCCCAGTTTTTAAACTAAGCTTGTGGATGGCTTTTCTAACCAAGTACATTAGAAGCAGAACCAATCCTTTCATTTAAATAGGAAACTAAAGGAAAATACTTTTCGATTTTTATATCCTGCCAATTTTCAAAAAAGTTCTCTTTCAAAAGTTTAGATTGCAAAAAATATTCGGTGTGATTCTCTCCTGTTGCACTAATTGTAAACCTGCCACCTGTTAATTTTGGTATTTTAAGCCAGTTCTGGGAGAGTTCAGGAGCCAAATATATTTGACTCTTACTTCTGCCTCCAAAGCTCCAAAAGAATCTCACAAAAGCGCTTCCATAGCACAGTACAAAGTATCCTGATAAAACATGAAAAATAATTATCTTTCCCTCCCTCCATCTTTTCCTTCCTTCCTTCCTTCTCTCCTAGATGATGTTTACTTTGTACCAAGAATTTTGTTAGGCACAATCAAGCACTACATATTCAATAAGCTATATAGTCCCTATCAATAAGAAATTTAGAGTTAAGACAAGTAGCTATATTCTAGTTACATCTAATTTTTTTTTTTACAACAGGCAGAGTGGGACAAGTTGATAACTTTACCATGGTGCTGAGATGAATTTAATTTACATTTATACAATGCCTGAAAATATGAAAGTGTTGTACACATGAAATGCAAGGAAATGCCTTGCTGTTCCGAACATAGAAGGAGCGTTAGAGTGAGGGTTATCATCAGCTCTTTTGTGAGGTGGATATTACATTGCTCTCAGTACACCCCACTGATGGGGTTAACTTGCCAAGAGTGTGTTTAAGAATTTTAAATCTTCCGTGGTTTTGACCTTGATAAATGTTATTTTTTTCCCAAAAAGGAGAAGCAATCAACAGGTTTCGCTGCTTAGAGCAGGCTTTAAATTATATTTAATAATTATGTAATAGAAGCATGTTAGTTGAATTTATCTTGGAAAAAAATTATCAGTGATAAAACACTTCTTTTAGAAATACTTCTAATTTTAGGATATAAAAGTTTATTTCTATCTAATCCTCCTGCCTTGAGGCGAATGTTATTTTAACAGCATATTTGTTATTGTCTAGCCTGCTGTGCCAGAAAATAGCATTCTCTCAAAGAAGAAAACAACCCCCAGAAAGAGAAATTCCAAAGACAATGAATACATACACTATGAGATTATGTCACAAAAAGTATTTTCTAGTACAATAATTATAATAATACTAATATAAGAGTAATGGTCTAGATAATGGCATGAATCAAAAAACAAAAGCAAAATCACACAGAATAAATACATACTCTCATTTCTTATTTATAAATACAGTTCCCTCATGTAAACTTTGAAAAAGTTTCTAATGTTTTTTTACTCCATTTCCCTCCCTATATTTTGGGATAAATTTTGTCATTTCAAGTGTTAAACAGTGAACATAAGTGTGTATATATTCATTTTCTCACAGTAAAACTATGGTTTTCCATTTTGAGCTGTGTCAGGCATTTTTCTAACCTTGAACTGTGCTGTGGGTTTAGCCATCAGGAATGTGCCCACAACAACATATCCTACTCTTAGAGGCCTGTATAGGCTTTGAATCTAAATCTAACTTATGGATAAGCTGGTGAAGTTTGGTTTCAAGTTTATCTCACATTAGTTAGAAGTCAGTCTTAAGGACTTGTATCACATTGCCCTTTTTGCAACCTTGTCTTGTTGGTAGTAGGAGCTATAGGATCAAATTGTCATCAGTATTATCAAGAAATCTCATCTGAAATGGAGACCCACATTAGCCATGGGTGCTATTAAATTTCATTTTGCTTCGGAAAGTGGTAAAACATTCTAGTGAGAGTCAAATGTACTTATGAGGGAACATTAAAATATGCAAATTACATTTATTTTATTTTCCTATAGTTAAAGAAGAGATGTAAGTTTAGGTATGGGGGGAAATAACCATGTGTTTTGAAAAAGGTTCTCTTTTACAGGAAGAGTTTATTCACACTGGGTGAGGGGAACCTAGAAGGAAATAGGAAAATAATCTTTGCCAGCAGTTGGATTTGTTAAGTTTGTTTGCTTGAAGACAGTGAAATAAAAGGTTATTTTGAGAATTCCATACTGAAAGTGATAGTGTTTTTGACTTAGAACAGCTAATGAAGAAAAAATAGACAGCTTCAAGGATACCCCTATAAAAACATTATCAAAGTAATTGTATGCTGCACCACACCACTACTGTATAAAGTGAGAATCTGTTTAAATTGGAAAATTCTGCTCAAAGATGCTCACACATTAGCTGTTTATTTTCCCTTCTTGCATATTATTTTATTGTGGAGGATTTTACAGAGGGGAGTTTCCAATTCTTCATAATTCCTTGAATCAAATCATTTTGGTACCCATTTAGCAGATGATAAAACTGAAGCATAGAGAAGTTGAGTTTCTCAGGGTCACAAACTGGATCAATGGCACAGATAAATTCAGTTTCTGGGTTCATAGTCCCTTGTTGGGCTATTGAATTTTGCTGCCTCACGGGAACGATGATTTAGGAAGAAAAATGACTTTTAGAAAAGTGTGTTAATGTGTATCCAGGCCACATTGTGTCAGGATTTACTTGTGATATCTGAATCTACCCAAATTTACCTGACTTCAGAATGAAAGTGAGGGCGGGCAGGGAACCTTATAAATGCATGTCCACTGCCATGGCCACCTTGAAGATCTTCATGCCTATTTACTAAAGTTTAGCAACTTATCCATGACTATGCCACAGTCAGCAACAAAGAAAAATTAGAATTTAGTTCTCTATTTTCTAGTCAACTGCTATGAGCTACTCTGTCTTTGATGAAAATTTTCTTTATTATTTTGAAGCGGGAAAGAGATGGGGGCAAAGGTTTTTGGGGGGAGGAATACCTAAAAAAAACCCTGTTTTCCTATCAAAGTAAGGAATGGGGAAGGAAAATGAGAAAGAAATCTGTGTATAAACATGTATTACATGTATTACAGTTACCTTAAGGAAAAATTAGAGTTGTGAAATTAAAGTGTAAAGGTTGAGCTCTTGAATTTTGCCTTACAAGTAAGGACGTATCAGAACGTAAATTAAGTATGTAGTAGGAGATGGTTGGGAGAGTTGGAAATTCTTTCAGTACTATCATTCAGATGAGAAAACTACTTTTCTAACATGTAAACTGCAGAATATATCTCTCTGGCTAGACTTATTTTGGCCTTCAAAATTATTTCAGTGGAAATTTTAACTCAATAACTGCAAGCATAGTAATATTACCGTTGAATTTATATAGCACTTTAAAAATTGTGGTAAAATACATATAACATAAAATGTATCATCTTAAACATTTTATTTATTTTTAAAAAATTTGGTAAAATACATGTAATATACAACTTACCCTCTATACCATTTTAAGTGTATAGTTCAGTAATGTTAACTGTAATCACATTGTTATGCAACAGATCTCCAAAACTTTTTGATCTTGCAAAACTGAAACTCTATGCCCATTGAAGAACAACTCGCATTTCCCTCCCTCCTCACAGCCCCTGGCAAACACATTTCTACTTTCTGTTTCCATGAGTTTAATTACTCTAGATACCTCATATAATTGGAATCTTATAACATTTGTCTTTTTGTGACTGCCTTATTTCACTTAGTATAATGTCCTCAACGTTCATCCATGTTACAGTATGTGTCAGAATTTTCTTCCTTTTAAGTTGTGTAGCACTTTTAGCTTTTCAAACTGGTGTTCACATATATTGATTAATTATCTACACACAACTATAAGGTGAGGATAATGCTATAGTATTATGCACACATTTTGCCCTTTTTTGGAGTAATTTTCCATAGGACCAATCCAGCAGCTTTACTTAAAATATGAGCTAAAATAGACATATGAGAAAGTGGAAAACTATGTATACTTAGAAGTTAATGAATTATCTGCTTTTGACCAGAAATGTAGCATGATTCTAATGATCAGATTAATAGATTATTTAGTTTACATCTCTAATCATAAAATGAGGTAACATATTTAGAATAGTCATGTAATTTGCCTGAGGTCACACAGCTCAATAATGGCAAAACTGGTATATTAGTTTTCTGTTGCTGTGCAACTAATTGCCTCAAATTTAGCAACTTAAAATAACAACCATTTACTGTCTCAGAGTTCTGTCAGAAATCTAGAGGAGCTTGACTGTATTCACAGTCTTACAAGGCTGAAATCTAGGTGTTGGTCAGGATGGGCTCTTATCTGGAAGCTCTGCAGTAGAATCTGCTCACAAGCTCATTGACGTTGACAGAAGCTAGTTCATTTCAACTGTAAAACTTGTGTACCTGTTTTCTTGCTGGCTGTCAGCCCAGGGTTACTCTTGGCTTCTAGAAGCTACCTGCATTCCTTGACATATAACGCTGTCCATTTTCATACCAGCAATGTTGTGTTCTCTAATTTTCTGTTTTTAAAGGGTTCATATAATTAGATTGGATCCACCTAGATAATCTCCTTTTCAATTAGCTCATTCATGTGATTAGTTACCTTAATCACATGTAGAAAATCACCTTTGCCATGTAATATAACTTAATATCTCATTACATTCACAGTTTTAGCAGTTACGGCTGGAAATCTTGGGATGGAGGAGAATTCTGGAATTCTGCCTCCCACAACTGAGATTAGAACTCAAGTTTAAGTCCTAGTGCTTTCCACTGCATTACATTGAATATCTAAGATTGTTTAAAGTAGTTTTATTTTAATATGGGTTGCTAATATTTATCCATGTAGAGCAAAATTTTAAAAAGATTTTAAATCAGCAAGGAAACTGGCTTCTGTATTTATCCATTAAATATGTGCTTCCAGGCTGTATTCCTAACCATAGAGACTAATGCAGTCAGGTTAATAGTGATCAGCTTCCTAAAAATCTTACTCAACTTCCTAAGCTCTCCAGAGTTGTGATATTAACACAATACTCCTGCAGTTTCTGATTGACATTCAAACATGAAATGTTAACTCTTGAGATCATCATGGGATTATGCACAGACTGACAATTACCAATGGGACTTCATTTGCCAGACATGAAAAATAATATTTTGGCTAGTTGTAACATGCTCCCTTAATGCTGGTACTGAAGTTCCCTTTGTAATAATCATTAAAGAGAGCCTGTATGATGACACAAAGTAAAAGGCAGTGCCCTTTCAGAAAAACAGCACCGTTTACAGCAGGTTATACTGAAACCTTCCCAAGACAGTGGAGCTTAACAAAATTTTTCCCCAGGAACCCTAATACCTTGAAGATATTTCACAATGGAAGGGTTCTAGGGTCAAATACTACGCTTAGCAGATAGGGAATCTACTCATCCAGCTGGAGAAGGACATTCATTTAAGAAGTAATTAGAGAAAAGGGAAGAAAGATATATTGGGGCAGATTGCTAGACCAAGGCATTTAGAATTTATTTTGTATGCACTCAGGAAGTATTGAGGGTTCTAGAGCAAAAGATGACATAATGAAAGGATGTTTCACCAAAATTCAGATCACAGTTTATGTAGAATGTATTGGAACAATGAAACAACTTGTTGAACATAACCTGGGCATGAAGTGATGAGGGCCTGAAGTAGGGTGTTAGAGATAGGAATGGATAGAGATGGAAATTTGCAACATATATTACAATGGAACAAAAATATTGGAGACTGAAAATGAAGGGAGAGGTGGAGGGAGAATCAAAATTACCCTCAAGTTTATAGTTTTGGCAACGAAAAGCATGCCTATATTGCTGACAAAACAAGAGAAAGAAGGTGTGGGGAGTGGGATTTGGGGGAGGCATATTTTGAATTTGAGATGCCAGTGGAATGTATCCAAATGTGAATGTTAACTTCTTATCATTCTCTTAATATCAAATTTTTGAGCAGTGACACATTCTTTGAATTCAAGAATGCCTGTATTTTAAAAACATTGTGTCTGACAGTGGTAAGATACACTTTAGAAGGGGAAATGGTTATTTCTTTTTTAAACCTTTTATTTTATTATTTTTTAACATCTTTATTGGAGTATAATTGCTTTACATTGTTGTGTTACTTGCTGCTTTACAACAAAGTGAATCAGCCATATGTATACATATATCCCCATATCCCCTCCTGCTTGCGTCTCCCTCCCACCCTCCCTATCCCACCCTTCTAGGTGGTCACAAAGCACCTAACTGATCTCCCTGTGCTATGCGGCTGCTTCCCACTAGCTATCTATTTTACATTTGGTAGCGTATATATGTCAATGCAACTCTCTCACTTCATCCCAGTTTACCCTTCCCCCTCCTCGTGTCCTTAAGTCCACTCTCTACGTCTGCATCTTTAGGGAAATGGTTATTTAATTTGATTCACTCTAAGATTTACTAAGGTGCAATGATTCCATCGATGTTAATTGGAATTACATAAGCAGAACGAAAAGAGGCTACTAAGAATTTGTCATATACCAGCATTTCTGTTATACAATCTTTGTTAATTATACTAAGACATTTATTAGAATTCAGTCAATTTATGACAAAAACTAAACTTGTTTAAAGGTGCTAACACCAGGCTTAGAGCAAATTTAATTTAAATAGGGAGCAGAGTCAAGTAAATGAAGTATAAAATAGCTTCACATTTATACTTTCTAAGAAGTGAGTAGTCAACCCTTAAATTGTCTATTACATCAGATTTCTTTTTTTATTGAAGGAAAAATAGAAATTCAGCATTAGAAAAGGAAATTAAATATCACCATTTAAAATAATAACTATAAATTATCCAATTTATTACAGTCATAAGATTAATGCTAAACATGAATTATTCTACATGATCCTTGGTATTGTAAGACATGACCCTAACAAGGAAGATTTTTCCTCATCCTCTGAACCCCCTTATGTTAAAGATAATTTCCTTAACTTCCCTAACTCTAATGGAATGCTGGTATTGATGCTTTTAATGTATTCAAATTTAAGTTTTGGATATGCCTATGAGAGCTGAAAAAGGAAGTAAATGGTAATGGAATATAAATGACCTTGCCTCTGGTGTGTTTTTTTGTTCCTTGTGTTGATAACTCCTAGAGACATGATGAGCCACACTTTAAGTTCCCATAAACCAAGAGCTGATTGATGCCCAGTTTAACATAAGCACCATTTTATGAGAGTTACCATAGTGACCAGGTTCCAGTTATCAGCTTGAACAATTTCATATATGATTAATGTTAATTGCCCATTTTGCATGGATGACTTTTTCCCGGGTGCTGAATTGGTTGCTGCTGCCTTTGATCTGGTTGAGAATACAATCCAGTGCAATAGTTAGACAAGTGATCAGTTTGCTAACACTGAGAGAAGATGGATTTAAGTTGCTGTGAGGTCAGAGTTTGTTTCTCTTCATAAACACTGAAAGGTCAGGTAGAGTTTAACTACTATTGGCATCCTTGAAATGTTGTAATAAATGTCAGGCCTAAGAGATTATTATTAATCCGCAATGCAATTAAAAGTCTTATTGTTCTGATAGAAAGATTCTTATTTAATTTAACAAGCATATTGAAAAGTCAGAGCAGCATTCTCACAGTCAGGTAAACAACACCTTCAAAGCGAATGCCATTCTTGGTTTTCTTGGCTTCTAATGTAATTGAAAAAAATGACACATTCAGGGACTGTCCCAAGGGATTTTAAATATCAGTGATGGCTCTGAAAAGTGAATCCCAGGTCATGGCTTGCAGCTCCCACTTCAGGAATCCAATTGCAGCGATCTTTATAAGTTGCTGCTAATACCACAGTTAACTGCCACTATATCCTCAGTTTGTCCAAGAATGTTATGAGTGTTTCTTTAAAGAGTAGTAAACCAAACTTTCATTGAAGAGGATAACATGACTTGTGGTTCCTCGCTAAATCATGTGCTGATGATATACGGTTTACATTAAATATCTTGAAGTCTCATGACATCACTAATTAATTTATTAATAAGATTTTTTCTTTGAAATAAAATTACTCAATTGTTTACTCCTTGATTCATATACAAATGGCTGATGATACAAGATAAAAATAACTCCAACAGTGAAATTTCATATCTTAATGAGCAAAATATCAGCTACTTTATTACAACTTGGAATAGATATTTCACAGACTGTGTCATATCTTGTTGACACCAGAAGACCTACTGACTTTCTTTCTTAGGGACCTGTCAACTCTACAAAGTTTATAAACTTTGAGGTAATGCTCTGATGGTAATCCACTTTAACTGCAGAAAAATGAAATACTGTTGATACATATTTCAATTTGTTTTTTTCTTTAATCGCAGGAAGCTGAGTTACTATTTCATTTCTTCTGAAGAAGTTTACAGAGTGAAGGGTAAAATACATATCAGGATAAATTATGTTATGGGATGACCTGGACCCAGAGAAAATCATGATTCTTTGGTATAATTTCCTTCCAAACCACTTATAAATGTTACACCTAATGTTGATTTTATAAAGCTGATGATCTCAAAGATTTAGCTGAGCTTTTTAATAAGAGTTTTGCTATTTTGGCGGGTTGTTTGCCTTGTACCATAAAGTTTTGTTTATGATGCTCATGGGTGATATAACCACTGAGCCATTTGAGTGGGAACTTTAAAAAGGGCCTGTTTTATTTTACAGAGTACAAATAACCTTGTAATTAAACTGAAAACAAATAATTGCCAACAAGCAATTATCATTCATTTAAAGAGTAATTACATGGTTATTTGTGCCCTGTAAAATAAAGCATTACTGAAATCAGTAACACAATCAATATTTTAGCAGAAACAGGATGCTGCAATGATGAACCTTTCAACCTATGCTGATTAAATTGTCATCCAAATAACAGTTTTCTAGTTAAATCACCACATGTTTATTTGTCTTGATTAATATGTAAATATCTGCCTAATGCTAATAAAGCTCTTAAAAATAAGAAGTGTGGCAAGATCATCTATCAAGAATATTTCCCAACTTTCTACAGAGTCCTCCATAGTCTTTCATCATGTTGTCAGGCTTGTGTTCTTTGAAAAGAAATGCAAGAACTTTATTGCTAAGAATATCTTACTACTGAGGGTTATTTGGTCTAAAAGTAAGAATAAATCTACCTTGTATTAGTATGGAGCTCTATTGATTATAAAGCACCTTCACAAATTTTATTCTAATTAGTTTACCCTAGGGGCCCAAGTCTTCTTTCCAAGAGTATAAGCAAAAGCATCTGAATATGATTTTTCTCACTGATAAGTTTAAACAAGTTTGGAAGGATACATCACACAACCATACTCACTAAAGAGTTAATCATAAATTTTAAATAGCAGGTCAAACACACATCTCTATCACTAGACCTTAAGCTCTTCAAAGGCAGAAGCTGTTCTAGGTTCTCACAATACATCAATGAACAAACAGACCAAAACCCTTGCCCTTGTCAAGCTAACTTTTTAACCTTGTAACCCTGATACCTAGTTTCAATGCCAGATACACACTGAATGGGCACTTAGTGCATGTTTGTTTATTGGATGATTGAATAAGTGAAACTGTCATTACACATGAATAACTGCTGGAACCTTCAGCCCTTGAATGGGTCTTGAAGTTTGTAGGAACTTTCAGACATAAGACAGTATCTATCATCTACCCTTCTTTAACCTTGTAAATAGTCAGATTGGACTGGATCATATTTTGAAGCTCTTATAATTGCTGTAAAGTCCAAAGTTTAAAAGTGCTTACCTGATGATTAAATGATGGCTTTCTATTTATTTGGTCAATAATAGAGCAATCAAAGGAATATTTGGAAACTGTAGCCATGGCAAAATAATGTGTCCTATCATTACTCATTAACTGATTTTAATTAACCATTTACCAGCCCCTACTGTGTGCTAGACACCATGAGAATTGCTCAGGGTACAGTGACAAACAAAAACAGACATATGTGCTGCCTTCATGACCTTACATTTTAGTTGGGGAGGCTCACAATTAATCATACCAACATCATAAAATTATAAACTGAAAATAATGTTAGGATGGAGAATATGATCCTCTTGGCTTATAGCATTTGTAGTAAATACTACCAAGCCATTTGTGACATTAGCCATGAATTCCCCCATATAGATCTGATGGTGGGAAATTCGACCAAATTTTTCAAATCTTGGAATTTAAGGTAGAACCATCAGACTAAGAGGCCTGTAATCTAATGCCCCCCAAGCCTGAGTCAGCTTATTGGAAAAGAGCTACATCAAATTGTGAGATTGACCAATAAATTTGGAACAGAACTGTTTAAACCTTATAGCTTCCAAAGTATACTGTCAACAACTGTCTCAGGGAAGTAGAGTGAGCATCAGGCTGTTTTCTTCTGGAGACAGCCTGTCTGAAATTGATTATGAGCATAAAGACAGCACTGAAATTTTTATGCTGGAAAAGTACAAAGAGTTATCAGGTGGTCTTTAATAAAGTTAGTAGGCTTGAATTCTGACAAATAGAAAGATACAAAGAATCACTTGGAAAGTACAGACTTGGTGACGATTATTCAACAAAAAGTGCCTTTTTCTAATGACTGGATATAACCTGATGAATATTGTTCAGTGACCTTGGGATCCTTTAGGGCATTTGAAGTAAATTGGATATTTTTCTTATCAATATTCCTTCAAAGAGTTAGGAAGCCATAAAACAGGGCAAGGACAAACAGGATAACAACGCTGAATTAAAGAAAATAAATTATAGCCCAAACTTGAGTAGAAAGAGGGAGAGGAGATTCAGTTTATAAAATTGAAACATTAAATGAGAAAAAAAGAATCTTTCATGCTAGATTGATATACAATATTGATGTACAATGAAAGAAAATAACATCAGCACAGTGTATGAAAAATGAACTGGGTAATAGTACCTCTGTACAAGGTTGCTAGAAGTCGTCTTCATTTGAAAGCAGAGTTTGTCTTACATTGATGGAGCACTTTGCTACTGCAATGTTGATAGAGTGAGGTTTAACTTAAATTTCTTTGTGAACAAAAAGTCATTTTTGGAAATGTTCTCTACCTGAACCTTATACATTTTTGCAGCTTGGGTTATTTAATATAGTATTTTGCAGTATTTTGTCAAAATCCCTCTGATTCAGCTTTGTAAACTGCATTTCTACTAAGAAGCAACAGCAGTATTTTAAGTAACATTAAGAAAGTAATATTTGAAATATACTGCATGACTTGAGAATGACTTGATCCTAATGTTCAGTGACTTATAAGTCTGTTCATGTAGTGACAGCTTCTAAATGATATATTTAGTACACTGACTGTATTAGAGTACAAGATGGAAGCCTGATACTGACTTTCTATTTCATTATTTTATGGATTAATATTTGCAACTGCAAACTGTTCACACCTGGGTGAAGAATGTGCAAATAGAATAGGTTAGGTTAATGTTTTAAGTTTAGCATCAACTCATCAGTTAAAAATACCAATCAATCTGTGAGACAAAACAGCCTAGATTGCAAAGGTGGCAGGTTTCCTTAGTACAGCCACTCCAAGAGAGTGTACTGCTGGTTATACAGCCTGGTTTAAATAATAGGTATGAAAAAAACCTGAGGGCAGGGGTTCTTTGTTCCTTGTGGGCTCCCAGCAGCTGTGGAAATGCTAGTAAACATCAGGTCTTATTCTACATATCAGCTTTTTACCCCTCACCTCTGGCATGCTGAACAGAGACTTAATCACTTCATATTCTATACGATCCTAATTCTGTGAGCCCCTATCTCAGATCTCAGTTGCATGTATTAATACCAGGGATCAAGTGTACCTTTAAGAGCGGGGGTAACTTTGGGTTTCTCACAACAGGTAAGCTGTATTGCAAAGTGCTGGCTTGTAAATAGAATCTAAACTAGAAATTGATCTCTTATGGTTTTAATGCTTGCCATAGTTATTTTGGAAGTTTAGTATAAAGTATTGGTCCTTTAGTAATCAATGAAAATAGTCTTTAATATAAAAGTATATCATTCTTGGTAATTAAACAAGATTTAGGCGAATGTAGCAAGTGATGGTATTTCCAAAGAGCATGTTTTAACCTGATCTTTGTCTGTTTTTCAACAGTTCAAGGCCTGGCAGGCCTCCTAAGCGTTCTTTGGGAGTGTTGCAGGACAATGCTCGCCTTCTGCCCCATTCAGTTCCAGGCCTCTTATCACCAGGACTTATCACTCCGACAGGTAATAAAATCCATCCGATGATCAGCCTTGTCTCTTCATACTGCCCAGCATTTGAAATGAACTCATATTGATCTAACTGCCTTGTCCTTCAGAGCTTTTCAAGCTCTACTAGAGGTTACATTATTGAATTTTTTTGATTATTCATGAAAACAGTTTTGTTATTCCAGTGACTCAAATCAAATGGACATGACTTAAAAATTAATTGTCATTTCCTTGTAAGAAATCTCTTTCAAGGCCTTATTGTGTGTATGTATGTATGTTTTTGTGTGCTGTGGGCAGAGATGGCAGGGGGTGGGGGGGACTGGCCAAACTAGCATTTTCTCAAAGCCTCCTATGGGATGTAGTATACCTGCTTGTTGATATGTCTCAATAATATTCCTTTTGTTTCCAAAAGTTCTGGGCATCTGTGTATCTTTTCCATGTTATTACTCTAGGATAAAATGTAGAAATAATATGCATCATCCCTGGTAGTACCTTATGATTAGAAAAGAAGAAAGTACAAGTAGTCATTGTCTTGAATAATGATTCAGTGTTTTTCATCGAACACTGTGATAAACAGTACTCCCCTAAAAATACCAGTCTCATAAATTTGCATTTTTGATTCTCTAAAACAAAGAACATAAAAGCACATAAAACACTCAAAAATAAGCTTGCAACTATACCTCAATTTAAAAAAAGGAATTGAAAAAAAATAAGCTTGCTATTTCTCTAACTGAACCTTTAAAAATCATTAAAGCTACTATGTGGTAGAAAATGTATTTAATGACAATATGATCTTTGTATCTTCAATGATACATAAAACTAAAAAAACCTAATGTGTTTTGGGTATTAGATCCTAGGTAATGCAAAATTATATGAGTAGTAGTCCTTGTCACAGTAGAATTAGGGAGAAGGTAATGTAAACTAATAATTTCAATTTAATTAAAGTATGATAGAGACTATAATACAAGTACATACAAGGTGCTATAATATCACAGAATGAGAGCAACTAAATCAATTTGTTAAGTTGGGTAATGCTCATAGAGATTTGAGTTATGTCTTATAGGCTGAGTGTTGGACAGATGGAGAATCAGAGGAAAAACATCCTCTGTAGACAGATATACACTGATGAGAAAGGGCCTGGTATGCTAGGGGGAATAGCAATTAAGTGGAAGAGACGGGAGCAGAGATTTAAGATGGGAGACTTATAGGTGATACAGTTAGAGTTAGAGTTAGAGTTAGAAAGAGTGGGAAAAACCAGCTTGGGAAGCTATCTTGTTTAACAGTTTTTTCCCTATAGACCAATGGTTTTCCAAAGGGTCTTTCAAGGACTTTCCTTACTGGCTGACATGGGATTGGGGAAGTACTTCTAGGTTCCCCACTTCTGCCTCAGAATTTTACATGTTCTATTTCATATAGGATTTTGTTCAAATAAAAAAAAAAGCTGCTGTAGGTAAAAGGAACCACTGATAAGTAACTGAGTAAATGCTTTAAAAACAATTGCAGTTGAAGGTAAGTAGCAATGAAGGGAGAAATACTGAGGACCTGAATTGAGGAGAATTCAAGAGTAGAAAAGAGATTCATAGTTGCTTCATAATTAGAATTAATGACACTTGGTAACTGATCAAAATAGAGAGCGAGAGGATGAAATCTAGGATGATTCATGTCTAGCCTAGGTTATAAGTTGGATGATTATCTCATTAGCTAAGATAGAGAATTTAGGAAGAGACTCAGGCTTTGGGGATTAGATAATGATTTTTTAGACTTTAAATATTCATAAACAAATTCTGATATAAGAAGAAAGCAGCCCTGTGCATATAAATGAATATAGAGGTCATAATAGTACCTGAAATATATTACCTTGGTGCTCAATAAATGATAATCTATTTATTGACTTCTAAAATACATTGACAGAACCTAGAATCAGTACCATGTAAATGATCAGGTCTGTGTCCTGATGAAAGATGTATCCTGTGTAGATGGAAGAAAAAAAGGATTTTATAATTGCTTTGAGGCTAATGTACTCTTGAGTAAACTTCGGTACCTTATCTGTTGAGAAAAACCTATAATATATATTAAGTTTCTATTAGTACCAGACATGGGTGCTAAGTGTTTTATATACACTTCATTTAATCTTATAGTAACCTTATGAATATTGTCTTCATTTTTCAAGTAAACAATGTATGGCTCAGTGAGTTTAAATTAATTGCTTGAGGTTACAGAGCAACTGAGTGGCAGAACTGGGTTTCAGACCAGGTCTTTTAAAGTCCAGGGCCTATACTTTTTCCTCATCATCATGATGTCTTATAGTAAACGTTAAAATCCAGTTTGAGGTTTTCATCTCCTCCTAATTTACTTGGCATGTATGCTTCAATTCCTACAAGATAACGGAGCCTCCTTCCTTGGATTAGAGCCTTGGCCTTCCGTCTTACAACTTGGATTTACCACAATGAGAATTATTGGAACAAAAAAAGACTCCTCAATTCATAACCCTTTGCTTGTGCCTAGAATGAGATGATAGAGATAGATAAAGGATTGAGTAGGGAAAGGCGTGAATACTTCAGTCTAAATAGCAAACAGTAGAAAAATCATTAAACGGGAAGGAAGAGGAATCTGCACAGCTCTATAGTAATTTCTCTTCTTAGAATACATTAATTTATTTTACATGCTCAAGGATATCCTACTCACTTACAGTCATCTAAGAAGAAAAATGCTCTGTAAGCCAAGTAGAAATAATTCTGGGATTATGCATTATTTTGCATTAGACACACTTCTTCACTCCTCCATTAGTAAAGATAATTGAGATAGAATCAATTCTCAATTTAGCTATCAGTAAGTTTCATATTTGGCATTACACTTATTATCCATTAAAAACTTAACTTTCATTAATTTTACTTAAATATACTTTTGAAAAATTCAGTTGATGTTTTTAATATGATCTGTTATGGGTTGAGAATTATCCTATTTTTCCCAAATGATTGTTAAAATGCTTTACAGTATTTTCCTGTTTCAGGTCCCTATGTCTCAACATTTTCTTGTAAAGAAAGAGATAATATTTTACAGCTCTGTATAATTTTACATACAACTGTCAAATTAATTATTGATAAGAGTCTGCTGTTATCTTCTGTTTCAATGTCATATGTCTGGAGAAGCCTCTTTGAACCCTACTGAGTTTGCCTAAGTAAATGAAACTTGTTCTCCATTTGTTTATATTATTTCTTTGCATTTGCAATTTGAAAATGGGGTCTAAGGGTAACAAAATGCAATGATCATGACATCACTTTTTAAATATAGTGATGTTTTTGTATATTATTTTTGCCTTTAAATTGTTATTTTTCCCCCAACAGTTGCAAGCAAAAAAATGAAAGTAAAAAGGTTTAGAAATGGTTAAGTCATTTGAGAAGAGCGCTCTATTTATTCATATAGCTTGACATGTAAATTCTTAAAAATGCAGAATAATATCAGGTATGCCATATTGTTTTATCTGCTTAGCATAAAGGTATTTCAAATTTTCTACTTTATGTGATTTTATTTCCTTTTTTGATGTGTATCATTTTTCCATTTCAAAGATGTTTATTTTCCTCTTTGTTATATTTCCTCTGTATAATGGAAACTGATTCATTCAAACTCCACTAATTCAGATCTTGAGATAATTCAGAGAGTGGCTATGCTAAAGTGTCTGGTATTAATAAACGTATCTCATTTAGCAAATGAAAAGTATAAATAAAAATGTGTGTGTGTGTGTGTGTGTGTGTGTGTGTGTGTGCATTGGTGTAGGGTCATTAAAATACTTGGGAAATTTAAATGTACTTAGGTATCTAAAAATTACTCTAAAAATTAATTTCTATACATATAATCAACATACTAATTACTGATGATAATTCTTTTTTCACTAAGATAGGACCCACAGGTGCTATTCTTGACAATATTGTCTGATATCGATTTAGAGATTATATCTATGTAACTACAGACCAAGAGATATAGTATGTATATATATATGTATGTATCTATCATCAATTAATATCTGTCTATAGATAAAAATGTATATGAATTCATGATTTTCATTTAACATGTTTCTTTTTTAAATTGGAGTATAATTGCTTTACAATGTTTTGTTAGTTTCTGCTGTACAATGAAGTGAATCAGCTATATGTATACCTATATCCCCTCCTTCTTGGACCTCCCTCCCACACCCCCGCATCCCACCCATCTAGGTAGTGACAGAGCACTGAGCTGAGCTTCCTGTGCTTTATAGCATGTTCCCACTAGCTATCTATTTTACGCATAGTAGTGTATATATGTCAATCCTAATCTCCCAATTCATCCCACCCTCCCTTTCCCCTCCTGTGTCCACATATCCGTTCTCTATGTCTACGTCTCTATGCCCATCCTGCAATAGGTTCCTCTGTACCATTTTTCTAGATTCCACATATATGCATTAATATATGATATTTGTTTTGCTCTTTCTGACTTACTTCACTCTGTACGACAGACTCTAGCTCCATCAACGTCTCTACAAATAACCCAATTTCGTTCCTTTTTATGGCTGAGTAATATTCCGTTGTATATATGTACCACATCTTCTTTATCTATTCATCTGTTGTTGAACATTTAGATTGTTTCCATGCCCTGGCTATGTAAATAGTGCTGCAATGAACCTTGGGGTACATGTGCCCTTTTGAATTATGGTTTTCTCAGGGAATATGCCTAGTAGTGGGATTGCTGGGTCATATAGTAGTTCTATTTTTAGTTTTTTAAGGGACCTGCATACTGTTCTCCACAGTGGCTGTATCAATTTACATTCCCACCAACAGTGCAAGAGGATTCCCTTTTCTCTACACCATCTCCAGCATTTATTGTTTGTAGATTTTTTGATGCTGGCCATTCTGACCGGTGTGAGGTAATACCACATTGTAGTTTTGATTTGTATTTCTCTAATAATTAATGATGTTGAACATCTTTTCATGTGCTTCTTGTCCATATGTATGTCTTCTCTGGTGAAATGTCTATTTAGGTCTTCTGCCCATTTTTTAATTGGGTTGTTTGGGTTTTTCTAATATTGAGCTCCATGATCTGTTGTATATTTTGGAGATTAATCCTTTGTTGCTTCTTTTGCAAATATTTTCTCCCATTCTGAGGGTTGTCTTTTCATTAACATATGTTTCTTGAACATCTGTTCTGCACCAAACAATATGAGAAAACATTACAACACATTGAAATAAAATTCATTTTTTTTTTTTTTTTTTTTTTGTGGTACGCGGGCCTCTCACTGTTGTGGCCTCTCCCATTGCGGAGCACGGGCTCCGGACGCGCAGGCTCAGCGGCCACGGCTCACAGGCCTAGCCGCTCCATGGCATGTGGGATCTTCCTGGACCGGGGCACGAACCCGTGTCCCCTGCATTGGCAGGCGGACTCTCAACCACTGCACCACCAGGGAAGCCCTAAAATTCATTTTGTGAGTCATATTTTTCTCAAATTCCATCAGCCTTTTATTGAGTTACTAAAAAATGATGAAATTTAATTTTTTTTGCCTTCATATATTGCACTGCTGATATTCTCATCTCATGTTTCTGTCTCTGTTTCTATTGTACAATCTGTGTGTCTTAATTCCCTGATAGGTCATTAATACAAAATAATCCTATTACCTAGTATTTTCTGTAAAATATTTTGGGTTATAGAGGGAAAAAGAGGAAGGACTTTTATCCCCATCTTTCTCTGCAGATCTGGAGAAGTGCTGATATCCCTGGATAACATTCAAAGCATGGATTAGTCATGTGTGCCTTTGAATTTCCCAAAATATGACTACCCCCCTTTCCTCAGTTTATGAACTATTTCAAACAGACAGACATGGAATTTGGCCTCAGAGAGATTTAAACTGACAACTTACAAGGAAGTAATAAAGTGCTTCAAATGAAATTCCTGTAGTGTTCACTCTTTAAAAGCTAGCAGATTCTTCATCTGTTTGTTTTTTTTTTCTTCAAGTTCTATTGTGACAAAATATTTTTAGGAATTTCAGCTGCCATCCAACTCCTTGGGAAACTGAGCCTGTGAATATCCAATTCTGTAATAGTAGCTACAACAATCAACTCAGGATTGGCAGAGCCATAAGTAGAATCCTGCCAGGTCTTTGCAGTGAGATGTTAGCTTCATGATATGGTATAATGCCAGTTAGCCTGATAGCATGATTGGAATCAGCACCCTTCCCTTTTCAAGATGCATTTCATATTCTTACTCAGTTGGCTTGGATGCTAAGAAGTGGTCATAAGGAGGACAGAGTGGTCCTAGGCCTTTCTTCTGTGAGTGTAAGACAGGAGAGATCTATCTAGAAAGAACCAAACCAACCTTTTTAACGGTCAACTTAAGACATTTCTGTTTCTGTGACTATCTTTGACTTTTTCAATGAGTAATATTGTAAAGCATGCTTCATGTCACACAAATGGTAACTGCTTTCATGTCATTGCATTTTCTTTATTTTTTGTGTGTCCAGGAAGAACCATTGGCCTAATAGGAGCCAGAGTTGAATGACTAAATTTTCTAATATAGAGTTTAGACTAACATACAATTTCGGTATCTCCACTAAACAAAAAGATTAACTACATCAGTTTAATAACAGGAACTTCATTCATTATATTAGCTAAATCTGGGTTTCCAAAACACTGATTTATATTTAAATATTTGTCAGTGCTTTTTTTCTATATATATTATAATTATCCTAACCTAAAAATGTCTCCACCCAATGTTTTTAGATACCTGCGAATCATTTTTGTATTATATTGATGGCTCATAGAGCAAAAGCCATTGCTTATTTCCAATGTAGATGGAGGAGAAAACTTGGAATTTAAGCAAACCTTACAGGATGATGATGGTGATGATGATGATGATAAGCTTTATAGTGCTTTATTAAGCACTCCCAAATCTTTAATGTGTGTCTATGTGTATGTAGGTAGCTAAACTTTAAGTTTTAAAAAAGAACACTTTTCAAGGTCCATCCATGTTGTCATGAATGATGGGATTTTATTCTTTTTTATGGCTGAGTAGTATTCCATTTTATATGTATACCACTTCTTCATTATGCATTCATCTATTGATGGGAACATAGGTTTATTCCATATCTTGGCTATTGTAAATAATGCTGCAATGAATATAGGGGAATAAATATCTTTTCAAAATAGTGGTTTTGTTTTCTTTGGATAAATCTCCAGTAGTGGAATTGCTGGATCATATGGTAGTTCTATTTTTAATTTTTTGAGGAACCTTCATACTATTTTCCATAATGGCTACACCAATTACATTCACACCAACAACGCAAAGGGGTTTGCTATTCTCCACATCCTTGCCAATACTCGTTTTCTGTTGTCTTTTTCATAATATCCATCCTGATAGGTGTGAGGTGATACCTCATTGTGATTTTGATTTGAGTTTCCCTGATGAATAGTGGTGTTGAGCATTTTCTCATGTGCTTGTTGGCAGCTGTATGTCTTCCTTGGAAAAATGTCTACTCAGATTTAATCAGGTTTTTTGTTCTTTTGATGTTGAATTGTATGAATTTTTTGTATATTTTTGGATATGAACTCCTTATCAGATACATCCTTTGAAAATATGTTCTCCCGTTCAGTAGGTGACATTTACGTTCTGTTGATAGTTCCCATCACTGTACAAAAGTTTTTTACTTCGATGTAGTCCCATGTATTTATTTTGCTTTTGTTTCCCTTGCCCGAGGAGATGTATCAAAAAAATATTATCAAAACCGATGTCAAAGAGTTTATTGCCTGTGTTTTCTTCTAGGAGTTTTATAGTTTCAGGTCCTACATTTAAGTCTTCAATCCATTTTGAATTTATATTTGTGGTGTGAGATAGTAATCCAGTTTAATTCCTTTGCAAGTAACTGTTACGTTTCCCACACTATTTACTGAAGAGCTTGTCTTTTCACCATTGTATGTTCTTACATTCTCTGTTGTAGATTAATTGATCATAAGTGTGTGGGTTTATTTCTGGGCTCTCTATTCTGTACCACTGATCTACGTTTCTGTATTTGTGCCAGTACCATACAGATAGGATTACTATAGTTTCGTAGTATAGTTTGAAATCAGGAGTGTGACATCTCCAGTTTTGTACTTTTTTTCCTTAATATTGGTTTAGCTATTTGGGGTCATTTGTGTTTCCATACAAAGTTTAGAATTTGTAATCCAAACGAGGAATTATTTATTACACTTCTATGAAAAATGCCATTCGTATTTTGAAAGGGATTGCATTGAATCTGTAGATTGCCTTGGGTAGTATGGTTGTTTTAACAATATTAATTCTTCCAGTCCATGAACATGGTATATTTTCCATCTGTTTGTGTCATCTTCAGTCTTGTTCATCAGTGTCTTATAGCTTCTTTGAACAGGTCTTTTCCTACTTAGATTTATTCCTTGGCATTTTATACTTTTTAATGCGATTGTAAATGGGACTGTTTTCTTAATTTCTCTTTCTGATAGTTCATTGTTAGTGTCTAGAAATGCAACAGATTTCTATATATTAATTTTATATCCTGCAACTTTACTGAATTCACTGATGAGTTCTAGTATTTTGGTGGTATCTTTAGGATTTTCTATATGTATTATAATGCCATCTGCATAGTAACAGTGACAGTTTTATTTCTTCCATTCCAATTTGGATTCCTTATATTTCTTTTTCTTGTCTGGTTGCAGTGGCTAGGACTTCCAAAACTATGTTGCATAAAATTGGTGAGAGTGGGCATCCTTGTCTTGTTCCTGATTTTAGAGGATATACTTTCAGTTTTTCACTGTTGAGTATGATGTTAGCTGTGGGCTTGTCATATAAGGCCTTTATTAGGTCAAGGTTTGTTGCCTCTATGCCCATTTTGTGGAGAGTTCTTATAGTAAATGGATGTTGACTTTTTAAAAAAATATTTCATTGAAGTTTAGGTGATTTATGTTTTCTGTATTTTTACTGTAGAGCTAAGTGATTCAGTTATATATATACATATGTATATATATATATGTATATATATATATATATATATATAATTTATTTTTCATATTCGTTTCCAGGATGGTTTATCACAGTATATTGAATATAGTTCCCTGTGCTATAAAGTAGGACCTTGCTGTTTGTTTGTTTTTCTTTTTTTAACATCTTTATTGGAGTATAATTCCTTTACAATGGTGTGTTAGTTTCTGCTTTATAACAAAGTGAATCAGCTATAAATATACATATATCCCCATATTGCCCCCCTCTTGCATCTCCCTCCCACCCTCCATAACTCACCCCTCTAGATGGTCACGAAGCACTGAGCTGATCTCCCTGTGCTATGCGGCTGCTTCCCACTACCTATCTATTTTATATTTGGAGGTATATATAAATACATGTCACACTCTCACTTCTTCCCAGCTTACCATTCCACCTCCCCATGTCCTCAAGTCCATTCTCTACATCTGCATCTTTATTCCTGTCCTGCCCCTAGATTCTTCAGAACCATTTTTGTTTCAGATTCCATATATAATGTTAACATATGATATTTGTTTTTCTCTTTCTGACTTACTTCACCCTATATGACAGACTCTAGGTCCATCCACCTCACTACAAATAAATCAATATCATTTCTTTTTATGGCTGAATAATATTACATTGTATATATGTGCCACATCTTCTTTATCCATTCATCTGTTAATGGACACTTAGGTTGCTTCCATGTGCTGGCTATTGTAAATAGAGCTGCAATGAACATTGTGGTACATGACACGTTTTGAATTATGGTTTTCTCAGGGTATATGCCCAGTAGTGGGATTGCTGGGTTGTATGGTAGTTCTAGTTTTAGTTTTTTAAGGACCTTTCATACTGTTCTCCATAGTGACTGTATCAATGTACATTCCCACCAAAAGTGTATGAGGGTTCCCTTCTCTCCACACCCTCTCCACCATTTATTGTTTGTAGATATTTTGATGATGGCCATTCTGACAACTGTGAGATGATATCGCATTGTAGTTTTGATTTGCATTTCCCTAATGATTAATGATGTTGAACATTCTTTCATGAGTTTGTTGGCAATCTGTATATCTTCTTTGGAGAAATGTCTATTTATGTCTTCTGTCCATTTTTGGACTGCATTGTTTGTTTATTTTATATTGAGCTGCATGAGCTGCTTGTAAATTTTGGAGATTAATCCTTTGTCAGTTGCTTCATTTGCAAATATTTTCACCCATTCAGAGGGTTGTCTTTTCACCTTGTTTATGGTTTCCTTTGCTGTGCAAAACCTTTTAAGTTTCATTAGATCCCATTTGTTTATTTCTGTTTTTATTTCCATTTCTCTAGGAGGTGGGCCAAAAAAGGATCTTGCTGTGTTTTATGTCAGAGTGTTCTGCCTATGTTTTCTTCTAAGAGTTTGATAGTGTCTGGCCTTACATTTAGGTCTTTAATCCATTTTTATTTTTTTTTTTATTTTTATTTTTTTTGCGGTATGCGGGCCTCTCACTGTTGTGGCCTCTCCCATTGCGGAGCACAGGCTCCGGACGCGCAGGCTCAGTGGCCATGGCTCACTGGCCCAGCCGCTCCGCGGCATGTGGGATCCTCCCAGACCGGGGCACGAACCCGTGTCCCCTGCATCGGCAGGCGGACCCCCAACCACTGCACCACCAGGGAAGCCCTGAGTTTATTTTTATGTATGGTGTTAGGGAGTGTTCTAATTTTATTCTTTTACATGTAGCTCTCCAGGTTTCCCAGCAGCAATTATTGAAGATGCTGTCTTTTCTCCATTGTATATTCTTGTCTCCTTTATCAAAGATAGGGTGACCATATGTGTGTGGGTTTATCTCTGGGTTTTCTATTCTGTTCCATTGATCTATATTTCTGTTTTTGTGCCAGTACCATACTGTCTTGATTACTGTAGCTTTGTAGTATAGTCTGAGGTCCAGGAGCCTGATTCCTCCAGCTCCGTTTTTCTTTCTCAAGATTGCTTTGGCTCTTTGGGGTCTTTTGTGTTTTCATACAAATTGTGAATTTTTTTGTTCTAGTTCTGTGAAAAATGCCAGTGGTAGTTTGATAGGGATTGTGTTGAATCTGTAGATTGCTTTGAGTCGTATAGTTATTTTCACAATGTTGATTCTTCCAATCCAAGTACATGTTATATCGCTCCATCTATTTGTATCATCTTTAATTTCTTTCTTCAGTGTCTTATAATTTTCTGTATACAGGTCTTTTTTCTCCCGTGGTAGGTTTATTCCTAGGTATTTTATTCTTTTTGTTGCAATGGTAAATGGGAGTGTTTTCTTGATTTCACTTTCAGATTTTTCATCATTAGTGTACAAGAATGCAAGAGATTTCTGTGCATTAATTTTGTATCCTGCTGCTTTACCAAAGGCATTGATTAGCTCTAGGAGTTTTCTGGTAGCATCTTTAGGATTCTCTATGTATACTATCATGTCATCGGCAAACAGTGACAGTTTAATTCTTTTCCGTTTTGGATTCCTTTTATTTCTTTTTCTTCTCTGAATGCTGTGGTAAAACTTCCAAAACTATGTTGAATAATAATGGTGAGAGTGGATACCCTTGTCTTCTTCCTGATCTTAGAGGAAGTGGTTTCAGTTTTTCACCATTGAGAACATTGTTGGCTGTGGGTTTTTCATATATGGCCTTTATTATGTTGAGGTAAGTTCCCTCTATGCCTACTTTCTGGAGCGTTTTTATCACACATGGGTGTTGAATTTTGTCAAAAGCTTTCTCTGCATCTCTTGAGATGATCATATGGTTTTTCTCCTTCAATTTGTTAATATGGTGTATCACAGTGATTGATTTGCATATATTGAAGAATCCTTGCATTCCTGGGATAAACCCCAGTTGACCATGTTGTACGATCCTTTTAATGTGCTGTTGGATTCTGTTTGCTAATATTTTGTTGAGGATTTTTGCATCTATGTTCATCAGTGCTATTGGCCTGTAGTTTTCTTTTTTGTGTGACATGTTTGTCTGGTTTTGGTATCAGGGTGATGGTGGCCTCGCAGAATGTGTTTGGGAGTGTTCCTCCCTCTGCTATATTTTGGAAGAGTTTGAGAAGGATAGGTGTTAGCTCTTCTGAAAATGTTTGATAGAATTCAACTCTGAAGCCTTCTGGTCCTGGGCTTTTGTTTGTTGGAAGATTTTTAATCACAGTTTCGATTTCAGTGCCTGCATTGGTCTTTTTATATTTTCTGTTTCTTCCTGGTTCAGTCTTGGAAGGTTGTGCATTTCTAAGATTTTGTCCATTTCTTTCAGGTTGTCCAGTTTATTGGCATATAGTTGCTTATAGTAATCTCTCATGATCCTTTGGCTTTCTGCAGTGTCAGTTGTTACTTCTCCTTTTTCATTTCTAATTCTATTGATTTGAGACTTCTCCCCGTTTTTCTTGATGAGTCTGGCTAATGGTTTATCAATCTTGTTTATCTTCTCAAAGAGCGAACTTTTAGTTTTATTGATGTTTGCTATAGTTTTCCACATTTCCTTTTCATTTATTTCTGGTCTGATATTTATGATTTCTTTCCTTCTGCTAACTTTGGGGTTTCTTTTGTTCTTCTTTCTCTAAGTGCTTTGGGTGTAAGTTTAGGTTGTTTATTTGAGATGTTTCTTGTTTCTTGAGTTAGGATTGTACTGCTATAAACTTCCCTCTTAGAACTGCTTTTGCTGCATCCCATCGGTTTTGGGTCATCGTGTTTTCATTGTAATTTGTTTCTAGGTATTTTCTGAGTTACTCTTTGATTTATTCAGTGATCTCTTGGTTATTTAGTAGTGTATTGTTTAGCCTCTATGTGTTTGTATTTCCTCCAGAATTTTTCCTGTAATTGATATGTAGTCTCATAGCATTGTGGTCAGAAAAGACACTTGATACAATTTCAATTTTCTGAAATTTACAAAGGCTTGATTTGTGACCAAGGTATGATCTATCCTGGAGAATGTTCCATGAGCACTTGAGAAGAAACCATATTCTGTTGTTTTTGGATGGAATGTCCTATAAATATCAATTAAGTCCATCTTGTTTAATGTGTCATTTAAAGCTTGTGTTTCCTTATTTATTTTCATATTGGATGATCTGTCCATTGGTGAAAGTGGGGTGTTAAAGTCCCCTACTATGATTGTGTTACTGTCAATTTCCCCTTTTTATGGCTGTTAGCATTTGCTTTATGTATTGAGGTCCTTCTTTGTTGGGTGCATAAATATTTACATTTGCTAAATCTTCTTGGATTGATCCCTTGATCATTATGTAGTTTCCTTCTTTGTCTCTTGTAATAGTCTTTATTTTAAAGTCTATTTTTTCTGATATGAGTTTTGCTACTCCAGCTTTCTTTTGATTTCCATTTGCATGAAATACCTTTTTCCATCCCCTCGCTTTCAGTCTGTATGTGTCCCTAGGTCTGAAGTGGGTCTCTTGTAGACAGTATATATATGGGTCTTGTTTTTGTATCCATTCAGCCAGTCTTTGTCTTTTTGTTGGAGCATTTAATGCATTTACATTTAAGGTAATTATCAATATGTGTGTCCCTATTACCATTTTCTTAATTCATTTAGGTTTGTTATTGTAGGTCTTTTCCTTCTCTTGTGTTTCCTGCCTAGAATAGTTCCTTTAGCATGCGTTGTAAAGCCCGTTTGGTGGTGCTGAATTCTCCTATCTTTTGCTTGCCTGTAACAGTTTTAATTTCTCTGTCATATCTGAATGAGATCCTTGCTGGGCAGAGTAATCTTGGTTTTAGGTTTTTCCCTTTATTCACTTTATATGTGTCCTGCCACTCCTCTCTGTCGTGCAGAGTTTCTGCTGAAAAATCAGCTGTTAACCTTATGGGAATTCCCTTGGATGTTATTTGTTGCTTTTCCCTTGCTGTTTTTAAATTTTTTTCTTTTTATTTAATTTTTGATAGCCTGATTAATATGTGTGTTGGAGAGTTTCTCCTTGCATTTGTCCTTTATGGGACTCTGTGCACTTCCTGTACTTGATTAACTATTTCTTTCCCTTATTAGGGACGTTTTCAACTACAATCTCTTCAAATATTTTCTCAGTCCCTTTCTTTTTCTCTTCTTCTTCTGGGACACCTATCATTCAAATGTTGGTGCTTTTAATGTTGTCCCAGAGGTCTCTGAGACTCTCCACGATTCTTTTCATTCTTTTTTTTTTTTTTTATTCTGCTCTGTGGTAGTTATTTCCACTATTGTATCTTCCAGGTTACTTACCCATTCTTCTGCCTCAGTTATTCTGCTGTAGATTTCTTCTAGAGAATTTTTAATTTCATTTATTGTGCTGTTCATCCCTGTTTGTTCACTCTTTATTTCTTCTAGGTCCTTGTTAAACCTTTCTTGAATTTTCTCCATTCTATTTCCAAGATTTTTGATCGTCTTTACTGTCATTACTCTGATTTCTTTTTCAGGTAGGCTGCTTATTTCCTCTTTATTTTTTTGTTTTGATGGGGTTTTACCTGCTCCTTCATCTGCTGTGTGTTTCTCTGTCTTCTCATTTTGCTTAACTTACTGTGTTTTGGGGTCTCCTTTTTGCAGGCTGCAGGTTCATAGTTCCCATTGTTTTTAGTGTTTGCCCCAAGTGGTTAAGGTTTCTTCAGTGGGTTGTGTAGGCTTCCTGGTGGAGGGGACTAGTGCCTATGTTCTGGTGGATGAGGCTGGATCTTGTCTTTTGGTGTGCGGGACCGCATCTGTTGGTGCGTTTTGGGTTGCCTGTGACAGTATTATGGTTTTAGGCAGCCTCTCTGCTAATAGGTGGTGTTGTTTACGGTCTTGCTAGTTGTTTGGCATAGGTTGTCCAGCACTGTAGCTTGCTGGTCATTGAGTAGAGCTAGGTCTTAGCATTCACATGGAGATCTCTGGGAGGGCTTTCGCCGTTTGTTATTTCATGGAGCCAGGAGGTCTCTGGTGGACCAATGTCCTGAACGTGGTTCTCCCATTTCAGAGGCTCAGGCTTTACTCCCGGCTGTATCACCAAGACCCTGTCAGCCACATGGCTCAGAATAAAAGGGAGTAAAAAAGAAAAAAAGAAAGAAAATAATAAAATAAAGTTATGAAAATAAAAAATTATTAATAATTAAACAAATTAAAAAGTAATAAAGAAATAGAGAGAAGAAAAGAAAGAAGAGAGCAACCAAACTAAAAAACAAATTCACCAATGTTAACAAGCGCTAAAAACTATCCTAGAAAACAAACAAATGAAACAAAACAAAAAAATGAACAGACAGAACCCCAGGACAAATGGTAAATGCAAAGTTATACAGACAAAATCATGCAAAGAAGCACACACATACAGACCCACAAAAAGAGAAAAAGGAAAAAAAATATATATATATATATAATAAAAGGAAGAGAGCAACCAGATCAATAAACAAATCTACCAATCATAATACACTCTAAATACTAAACTAAGATAAACATAAAAACAGAAACAAATTAGATGCAGAAAGCTAAACCCAAGTCTACAGTTGCTCCCAAAATACACCACCTCAATTTTGGGATTATTCGTTGTCTACTCAGGTATTCCAGAGATGCAGGGTACATCAAGTTGATTTTGGAGATTTAATCCACTGCTCCTGAGGCTGCTGGGAGAAATTTCCCTTTCTCTTCTTTGTTCACACAGCTCCTGGGGTTAATCTTTGGATTTGGCCCCGCTTCTGCGTGTACGTCACCTGAGGGTGTCTATTCTTCGTTCAGAGAGGATGGGGTTAATGTAGCAGCTGATTAGGGGGCTCTGGCTCACTCTGGCTGGGGGCAAGGAGGGGTACGGAATGTGGGGTGAGCCTGTGGCAGCAGAAACCGGCGTGACATTGCAACAGCCTGAGGCGCCCTCTATGTTCTCCCGGGGAAGTTGTCCCTGGATCACAGGACCCTGGCAGTGGCGGGCAGCATAGACTCCCAGGAGGGGAGGTGTGGAGAGTGACCTGTGCTTGTACACAGGTTTCTTGGTGGCTGCAGCAACAGCCTTAGTGTTTCATGCCTGTCTCTAGTGTCTGGGCTGATAGCCGTGGCTCACGCCCATCTCTGGGGCTCGTTTAGGCGGTGCTCTGAATCCCCTCTCCTCTCACACCCTGAAACAATGGTCTCTTGCCTCTTAGGCAGGCCCAGACTCTTTCCCGGGCTCTTTCCCAGCTAGCCATGGTGCACTAGCCCCCTTCAGGCTGTGTTCACACAGCCAACCCCAGTCCTCTCCCTGGGATCTGACCTCCAAAGCCCGAGCCTAAGCTCCCAGCCCACCCCCACCACCCCCCTGGAGGGTGAGCAGACAAGCTTCTCAGGCTGGTGAGTGCTGGTCACCACTGATCCTCTGTGCAGGAACCTCTCCGCTTTGCCCTCTGCACCCTTGTTGCTGCACTCTCCTCCATGGTTCTGAAGTTTCCCTCCCCCTCCACCCACCCCCTGTCTCCACCAGTGAAGGGGCTTCCTAGTGTGTGGAAATGTTTCCTTCTTCACAGCTCCCTTCCAGAAGTGCATATCCCATCCCTATTTTTTTGTCTGTTTTTTCTTTTTTCTTTTGCCCTACCCTGGTACATGAGGAGTTTCTTGCCTTTTGGGAGGTCTGGGGTGTTCTGCCAGCATTCAGTAGGTGTTCTATAGAAGTTGTTCCATATGCATATGTATTTCTGATGTATTTGTCGGGAGGAAGGTGATCTCCATGTCTTACTCCTCCGCCATCTTGAAGGTCTCTCCCGGACCTTGCTGTTTGGGTGTTGAATTTGTCAAAGGCTTTTCTGCAACTATTGAGATGATTATACGATTTTTATTTTTTAATTTGTTAATATGGGGTATCTCATTGATTGATTTGCAGATTTTGATCCATTTTTGTATCCCTGGGATAAATCCCACTTGATCATATTGTATTACCCTTTTAATATATTGTTTAATGTATTGTTGTGGATTTTTGCATCTATAATTATTAGTGATATTGGCCTGTGATTTTCTTTTTTTAGATATCTTTGTCTGGTTTTGGCCTCATAAAATGAAATTTGAAGCATTCGTTCTTCAGCAGTTTTTTGGAATAGTTTGAGAAAGATGGGTGTTAACTCTTCTTTAAATGTTTATTAGAATTCACCTGTGAAGATATCTGGTCCTTGAATTTTGTTCATTTTTGTTTATTACAGAGTCTATTTTATTACTTGTAATTGGTCTGTTGGTATTTTCTATTTCTTTCTGGTTCAGTCTTGAGGGATGGTACATTTCTTGGAATTTGTCTATTTGTTATAGGTTGTCCATTTTATTTGTGTATAAATGTTTGTAGAAATCTCTTATTATCATTTGTATTTCTGTGGTGTCAGTTGTGTCTTATCCTTTTTCATTTCTAATTTTATTGATTTCAGCTCTCTCTGTTTCTTGATGAGTATCTCTAAAAGTTTATCAATTCTGTGTATCTTTTCAAAGAACAAGCTCTTAGTTTCATTGATCTTTTCTATTTGTTTTAGTCTCTATTTAGTTTATTTCTATTCTGATCTTTATGATATCTTTCTTTCATTTAACTTTGAGTTTTGTTTGTTCTTTTTCTTGTTACTTTAGGTGTGAGGTTATGTTGTTTGATATTTTTCTTTTTTCCTGAGTTAGGCTTGTATCACTATACAATTCCTTTTAGAAGTGCTTTTGCTGTGTTCCATAGTTTTTAGATTGTTCTGTTATAATTTTCATTTGTCTCCTGGTGTTTTATGATTTCTTCAGTGATCTATTGGTTGTTTAGTAGCATATTGTGTAGCCTCCATGTGTTTGTGTTTTTGCAGTCTTTTTTTCTCAAAGGTGATTTCTAGTCTCATAGTGTTGTGGTCGGACAAGTTACTTGATATAATTTCAGTTTTATCTAATTTAATGAGACATTTTGTGGCCTGGCATGTGATATATCCTGGAGAATTGTTCCATGTTTACTTGAAAAAATATGTATTCTGCTGCTTTTGGGTAGAATAGTGTATATATATTTCTTAAGTCCTTCTGGCCTAATGTGTCTTTTTTTTTTTTTTTTTTTTTTTTTTTTTGTGGTACGTGGGCCTCTCACCATTGTGGCCTCTCCCGTTGTGGAGCACAGGCTCCGGACGCGCAGTCTCAGCAGCCATGGCTCACGGGCCCAGCTGCTCCGCGGCATGTGGGATCTTCCCAGACCGGGGCACGAACATATGTCCCCTGCATCGGCAGGCGGACTCTCAACCACTGCGCCACCAGGGAAGCCCTGGCCTAATGTGGCTTTTAAGGCCAGTGTTTCCTTATTGATTTTCTTTGTGGATGTTGTGTCCATTGATGTACTAGGGGTGTTAAAATCCCCTACTATTATTGTACTATTATTGTCTTATTGTGAACTTCTCTCATTATATCTGTTAATATTTGTTTTATGTGTTTAGGTGCACCTTTGTTGGATGTATATATACTTACAATTGTTATATCTTCTTGGATCAATGCCTTGATCATTGTGTAATGTCCACCTTTGTCTCTCGTTATTCTTTGTTTTAAAGTCTACTTTTATGGATATAAGTATTGCTACCCTGTCTTTCTTTTCATTCCCATTAGCTGTAATAACTTTTTCCATTCCCTTACTTTCAGCATGTGTGTGTCTTTAGATCTGAAGTGAGTCTCTTGTACACAGCATATATATGGGTCTTGTTTTTGTATCCATTTAGCCACTCTGTGTCTTTTGATTGGAGCATTTAGTTCATTGACATTTAAAGTGATTATTGATAAGTATGTATTTAGAGTTATTGGTTTGTTTTTGTAGTTCTTTTTTGTTCCTTTCTTCTTCTTTTGCTCTCTTCCCTTGTGATTTGATGACTATCTTGAGTGTTATGCTTGGATTTCTTTCTTTCTGTGTGTGTGTGTGCGTGTGTGTGTGTGTGTCTATTATAGATTTTTGGTTTCTGGTTACTATGAGGTTTGTATATTGCAGTCTGTCTCTCTCTGTCTCTCTCTCTCTGTCTCTCTCTCTCTCTCTCTCTCTCTCTCTGATTATTTAAGTTTCTGATTTCATAAGTTTAAACACATTTTAACAACCTTGCATTTTTACTCCACCCCTCCATGTTTACCATTTTTGATATCATATTTTACATCTTTTTTTGTGTATCCCTTAACTATGTATTGTATATATAGATGATTTCATTCCTTTTCTCTTTTAACCTTTCTACTAGCTTTATACATGCTTGATTTTTTACCTTTACTGTATATTTGCCTTTACCCATGATATTTTTCCTTTTATAATTTTCATATTTCTACTGTATCCTTTTGTTTTTCATTTAAAGAGGTCTGTTTATTTCTTGCAAAGCTGCTTTTATGGTGCTGAACTCTTTTAGCTTTTGCTTGTCTGTAAAACTTCTGTAAAACTGTTCTTTCCATCAAATCTGAATGAAAGCTTTGTTGGGTAGAGTATTCTTGGCTGTAGGTTTTTCCTTTTCATCAGTTCAAATATTTCATGCCATTCCCTTCTAGTCTTTAGATTTTCTGCTGAAAAGTCAGTTGATAGCCTTATGGCCATTTCCTTGTACCTAACTGACTGCTTTTTCCCTCACTGCTTTTTAATATTCTCTCTTTATCTTTACTTTTTGCTATCTTAATTACAAAGTGTCTTGGTGTTGTCCTCTTTGGATTGACCCTGTTTTGGACTCTCTCTGCTTCCTGGACATGGATGTCTGTTTCCTTTCCCAGTTTAAGGAGCTTTTCAGCTAGTATGTCTTCAGATATATTCTCTGCCACTTTCTCTTCTCTTCCTGGGACCCCTATAATGCAAATGTTAATATGCTTGATGTTGTAAATGTTTCTTAAACAGTCCTTATTTCTTTTTATTCCTTTTCCTTTTTTTTGTTCAGCTTCAGTGATTTATGCTAATCTGTCTTCCCACTCACTGATCAGTTCCTCTATATCATCTGAACTATTGATTATTCCTTCTAGTGTATTTAAATATTTCAGTTATTGTATTCTTCATCTCAGTTTGGTTCTTCTTTATATTTTCTAACACTTTATTAAAAACTTCTGTCTTCTCACTCTGCTCATCCATTCTTCTCTTGAGTTCTTTGAGCACCTCTATGATCATTACGTTGAACTCTTTATTGGGTAGATTGCTTATCTCCACTTCACTTAGTTCTTCTTCTGGGATTTTATCTTTTTTCTTCAGTAGGAACATATTTCTCTGTTGCCTCAGTTTGCCTAAATTGTTGTTTTTATTTCTATGTATTGGTAGGTTGATTACTCTTCTAGACCTTGGAGAAGTTGCCTTTTATAAGAGACCTCCTATGCTTCCCAGTAGCACACTCCTCTCTGCTCATTAGAGTTATATGCTCTAGGGTGTCCCCTATGTGGACTGTGTGGATCCTTCTGTTATGACAGGCTGCCTACTGTGGTTGGTCTGGTAGGTGTGACTGACCCCCATTCCAGTTGGTTGCCAGGCCTTACCTTGTGCAGAGGCTGTCAGTGCTGGTGGGCAGGGCTGGGTTTGGAGCCGCTGCTGGGCAGAGACATGTTCCAGAGTAAATGGTTGTGGCTCTTGGAGTTCTGGATCTACCGTTGGCCTGCTGGTGGATGGGACTGGTTTCTGACATGGTTGGCTGCAGGTTCCATAGTGTTGAAAGCTGGTGGTGGCTTCCTGGTGAGTGGGACTGGATCCTGGGCCAGATGGCTGTGGGATCCAAGGTGTCTCAGAGCTGGCATTGGCCTGCTGGTGGGTGGGGCATTGCGAAGACATGTCCTGAGACTGGTGTCAGCCTGTTGGTAGGGGCAGGGGCTGAGGCCCATGGCATCCCAGAGCTAGAGCTTGCCTGCTGGTGGGGTTTTTGGCTGCAAGACCCTGCGGTCCTGGAGCTGGTGTTGGTCTGCTGGTGGGTACAGCCAGATCCCAGGGTGGCTGCCTGAGGGGCCCAAGGTTGCCAAATCTCCTGTTGGCATGCTGTTGAGCAGAGCTGGGTCCCAGAAAGTCCCAGAGTTGGTGCTACCCTGCTGGTGTCTGGGCTATTTCCTGACATAGTAAGCTATGTGGCTATGGTGGTCCTAGGGCTGGTGCCTGCCCACTGGTGGGTGAGGCTGTTCCCAGGACTAGTTCTGGTCCATTGGTGGGTGGAGCTGCGTCCTGAGGTCTCTGGCTATAGGGTCCTCAGAGTCCCGGTGCTAGTGCCATTGTACTAGTGTGTGAGCCCAGGTCTTATGACCTCTGATGGGCAAGGCTGGGTCCTGGCGCTAGTAAGCTAGAGTGAGGATTCCAAAAAGGCACTTGCCAGCACTGGAGTCCTTGTTGTAGAACAAGCTTCCAAAAATAGCTGTCTCTGGTGTCTGTATCCTCAGGGTGAGCTCCATTTGCCTCCTGCTTCTCCTGGAGGCTCTCCACGATAAGCAGGTAGGTCTGACCCAAGCTCCTGTCAAATTACTGCTTTTGCCCTGTGTCCTGGAGCACATGAGGTTTTATGTGAGTCCTTTAAGTGTGGAGTTCATTTCCCACAACCCGCTGGCTCTCCCAAAAGTAAGCTCTCCTGGCCTTCAAAGTCAAATGTTCTGGGGGTTCTTCTTCCAAGTGCAAGACCCTTGAGCTGGAGAGTCTAATGTGGGGCTCAGAACCCTCACTCCTTGGGGAGAACCTCTGCAATTGTAATTATCCTCCTGCTCATGGGTCACACACCTGGGGGTATGGGTCTTGATTATACTGTGTCTCTACCCCTCCTACCCCTTTCATTGTGGTTCCTTTTTTATATGTTTAGTGGTAGAATATCTCTTTTGCTAGTCTTTTGATCCTTCTCATCAATAGTCATTCTGTAAATAGTTGTAATTTTTGTGTGCCTGTGGGAGGAGGTGAGCTCAGGGTTTTCCTGTTCTGCCATGTTGGCCACTCCCCCATACTACATTTTCTTTAACCATTTCTCCATCGATGGACACTTAGGTTGTTTCCATATCTTGGCTGTTGTAAATAATGCTGTGTGATTTCACTCACATGTGGAATCTAAAAAAAGACACAAACAAACAAAATAAAAACAAACTTATAGATACAGAGAACAGATTAATGGTTACTAGAGGGGAGAGGGAGTGGGGGCGTGTGCAAAATGGGTGGAGGAGGTCAACTGTATGGTGATGAATGGCAACTAGACTTGTGGTGGTGATCACATTTTAGTATATACATATCTTCAATTATAATTCTGTACACTTGAAATTTATATAATAATAAACATTAAAAGAATGATTTTCAAATGTTTTCTCATGATACTCATAGCGATCCTGTAAGCTTAGCATTAATATTTCTTATTAACAGATGAAGAAAATGACTGTTCAAGAATTTAAATGATTTGGCTCAAATCTTAGAGACAGTAAGGGGTGGAGTCAGAATTTCAAAGCCCAGGTCTCTTGACCATTAATACCATAACTTTACAAATATACTGAGCTATATCTTTCATACAAAAACTTGACATTGAAAATTGAGGCTATAAATCTTCAGGGTCATATCAGAACTGCTTAAGTTAAATATGAGAGATAGGATGTGTCATGTTTTGGAAGAAGGAAAGTCTTGGAATAATACATATAATTAACTGTTGGTGATTGTATAACTTCAATAAAATAAAACCTTGATCTTCTCCTTTCCTTTTTTGATCATTCTTATAGACGTTTACAGTGTGGGACAGCTATTATAATTAGATATAGCTATGATTTTCTCTCCAAGAAGTATAAAAAAATCCTTTGAATGATTGCAACTTACTTTTCCTATAGAAAAAGGTAACAGTTATAAACTGTTTCTTGTGACAACTCTTGAGTGAATTACTTTGATATATCTGGCTAATGAATTAATATGATTAAGTTAATGAGAAATAGAAATGTTGCCAAAACCCATTAGTCTGGCTGTAATGCTTCTCCACATTTACAGTTCTAGCTTCCCCCTGTGTTGAGAGGATAAACACACACTGTCACTGTGATAAATGATATATTGCATATTGCCCTGCTTTCCATCTGGTCAATACTCAAACCATCCCCAAATGAGAAATCTCATAAAAATCACATTGTCACAGGACAAGTCTAGTGGGTTGTAGAAAGATATATTTGCCTTTCCAGGACCCATACCCCAACCCTGTCTTCTCAATTGTAGGCAACGTACATGAAATGAAATATACAACTCTTCACCTACTACATGTGTCACTCTTTCAGTATCTGCTCTTTACGCTGGCTTGTTTTTTCCCAGGGAAGAAAGAGTCCATTTAAGTAGCACAATAAAACTTTCCATTGTACAATATGCCTGACAGATGATAAGCTACTTTGTCACCACTTTATTTTATTGGTGGCAGTGGAGGGCTGTATTGAAATAACCCATTATAATACTAAAGCATGTAGTTAAGTTAATCAAAAAATATTCTGTATAGTTATTAAAAATACACTGAGTATCAATCATTCAAGGAACCCTACAGAACAAAATATTGAATAAATTTCATACTATTTTCAATTAAAGAGGTTAAGGGTAATAAGATTTAGCACCTATAGGCATCATGTTCATATTGTGACCAGAAATGAGTAACAAAAATTAGCCTCAATACCTGGTTCCCACCTCTAAAAAAATCTATAGACCACCAGATATCTTTCTTTTATTATCAGCCAAAAGTTGGGGGTAGAGATTGATTACTGTGTGTTGGAGGTGGTGAAAAAATTTTGTGTGACTTCTTTGTTTCCCTTTTTGAAATGTATAAACTCTGGATCATATTTTGAACTCATTTTTTTATAATCAATAGAGGCAAAATCCTGCGAGTTCTCAAAATGGAAAGAAAATTGTTGTGTTTTTGTACACATGCCTGAGTCAATGTAGAGAGTGCACAAATATAGAACTTAAAAATGTTACTAATTTGTGCTTTAAGTCTCTGAGTGCTTTCACTTAATCCTTTTAATGTATACCTGAAAGTACCAGGTGAGAAGTTTTTTAAATCTTTCTGTAAAATAAATCTAGGTTAGCAAATCATTTAATATTCTACTTACATTAACATTGGAAATAAAAGTTATAATTCTGACTTTAAATGACAACATAAAAAGGACCAGTTAAACTCTGAGTTTTCTCTTTTGTCTGATTCCTCAAAAGTAATGTTTTCTTTTTCAGTATTGTTACTTCTGTAACCCAAGGACCAACAGAGAAGAACTATTTTTTTAACCATATAAAATACCCTTTCCCCCTTGTATCCCATGTGAAGGTACATAAAGTTACTTAAATCACTGTAATAAAAATAAATAAAAATATCTATACAGGATAGCAATGAATATTAAATTGAAGTCAGGGTGAGAAAAGATGGGGAGTTTTTCACATAGACTGGCATTGGTGAAAAAGGGCAATTGGCAATAATCAATTGGTGGATAGAGGGTCATCATATGCAACTGAGGATTGTTGCCTATGTATCTTTATTTGAAAAAGATTGAGAATATTCCTTGCTAAAAATACATTCTTTTTAAAAAGCTTTTTTTTTTTGGTGACATAACTTTCATAGAATAAACTGTACATATCTAAATGTACAATTTGGTGCTTTGACATATGTGCATACCCACGAAACCATCATCACAATCAAGATTGTGAACACATTCAATACCCTAAACTTTCCTATTTCCCCAACCATACTTCCCTGTCTGTCTCCCAGGCAACCACCAATCTGCTTTCTGTCACTATAGCTTGTATTTTCTAAACTTTTATATGAAGGGAATCATAGAACATGCATTATTTTTGTCTAATTTCTTTTACTTAGCATAATTATTTTCAGATTCCAAGTTGTTGTGTGTATTAATAGTTCTTTCATTTTTATTACTGAGTAATATTTCATGGTATGGATATACCACAATTTATTCCTACATTTCCCTCTTGTAGATATTTGAGTATCTAAGTTTTTGGCTATTGTGAATGACGTTGCTTTAATCCTTTGTTTACCCATTTTTCTGTGGATATGTATTTTCATTTCTCTTGAATAAATATGATACTGGGATTACTTGGTTGTATGGTAAGTGTATGCTTGAGTTTATAGGTAACTTTAAAACTGTTTTTCAAAGTTGTACAATTACATTCCCATCAGCAATGTGTAAAAGTTTCAGGTGTTCATATAATTTCTCACAGTTGGGGTGGTTGGTTTTAGAAATACATTCTTTGACAATCTATCCCTAAATCCTGAATTCAAGCCTTTGCACAAAATACTGTCCTGTTTAAAGGTTAATCCTTGAATTAAAATAAGTCATACTTTGTTTAATCATGAGACCTTAGTATAAATGGCTATCTATTTCTGCCTAAATGCAGGATTATAGTCAATAAGGAATGAAGATTGAGGATCAAAGTGAAGGGCCTATCCTTCCGGGGTGATAAGTGGTTTCTTTCTGTGCAACATCATGGACCTTGACATTGTGAAGTAGAACAAAAGAAGGGGCAGGGGAGAGAAGCCAATACTAGAGAGATAGGAAAGGTAACCCAAACAAATTCTTCCTACCTCATGGTTTGCCTAGAGTCATCGCAGGGTAGAATTAGACAAATATTTTCAAGCTGAAAGTTGGAATCATACATTTTATGACTTTCTTATTTCACAGTTTACTCTTTGATTGGGATCACACTTGAAAGCTGAAATAGATATTTCTGGGGAAAAAAAGCAACTTCCCATAAGGGTAAAGAAGAAAAATAATTTTTTGAATTCATTTATGTCAAGGGCTTTATGTACAGACCACATACTTTGGGCTTAGATGCTTTGGTCACAAGGGGTAAAAAGCCCAAGTCTAGTTTTTCAGGAAAAGCTCTCAAGATATTACACCTCACTGTGAAAGTGTGAGTTGAATTAAAAGCTTAATTAAACTAATTAGATAAATGGATTAGTAGCAAAGAACATTGTCCTTAAACTGTGAGAAATATGTGGTATTCCATCACACTATCAAAGGAAAACTGAAGTTTGAAGTCAAACATTTTCTGGTGTGTATTTTAGTGAAGAATATATGGTCTATGGAAGTGGACCTTTATATTTTCTGAGCATAACTTCTATGCCTACTACTTAAAATAAAAAAAAAAAACTTTTGTGTGTCCCAGGCTGATATTGATATCTGTACATTTGATTTTATTTTAGGACTACAATATCTGTTGAGTGTTTTGTGAAAGATAACTAAAATGACCGAGGGTGTGGAGAGGCTTGCATAGGAAGCAAGTTAAAATAAATTGCACACTTTATGCAAGATAGTTAAAATTTAGAAGAGAATATGGTCTAAGTATACTAGCCTCTTAAAGACATGTACTGAGTGATTGAAGACCTGTTTACTAATTTTCATAATATGAAATAAGTATCTTGAAGATTGGAGGAGGATATAGGAGTAATACTTGAAAACTTTATAGGCTGAAAAGGAGAGAAAGATATTGATTTTCTGGTTTAGAAGTGTGTTTGTCTCAGTTATAGTCCAGTGAATTGTCTGTTAGACTTATTCAGATAACAAAGTCATAGAGAATGATTAAGAAATCTTAGGAATGTTCATGATAAACCCATTTTTCCCCCAAAGGTGACATTTGTTGAAGTAAATGATCATGATTTCCCACAAATCATCCTTGGGTGTCCTGTTAGAGGTAGAACAAAAGAAAGGCCTATTTTCTCTTGACATTGTTTACATTGTTCATTTCTAAAGAAATAACATTGTTTAAAAGAGGTATGCAAAATAAAGTTCTTTTTGTCCTTTTGTATGTTTTTGAGGAATTCCAGCTAAAAATATATGTTTGTTTAAATATTGCTTTTGTTCATTTGAACAGCAATGAACACTCCTTTAATAAGTTACATATTCAAATTTATTTTATATTAGTAATTTACAACTAACAGTAATTGATATATTGTGGTTTTCCAAAAATTTAACATAAAAATTAACTGAAGATAAAATGCAAAGCTTCCAAAGTTGTGTCCATGTTTAAAATCCCAAAAGGAGAGTACTTTAACATTAGTCCTAGTTGTAGTCGACAGATCAACCCTTCTGTAGTCAACCCTCCTGTAACACTTCTGATCTTTCAAAAATACAAATCTCTTATTACCCCTTGCTTGAAACTCTTCTATGGCTTTTTATTGACAGCAAAATAAAGTTCGTTAACATGGAAAAAGAGTCTTTCTGATCCAGGATCAGCATAACTTTTTACCATCATCTCCTACAACTCCTTCCTCAGTCACCATGTACAGTATAACCTCATTAAATTTCTCTCTACTCTTCAGATACCCCACGCTCTTCCACACATCCATGACTTTGTGTATGCTCTTCCCTCTGGTCTGCTCTACTTATGAAGGTGAGCAAAAGCTATTACGTCAAAACAGAATCTCTTTTGACATAGGAATGTCTGAATTAGCATAGCAAGATATTAATTGTATACAATTATTTTATTATCTTTAAAATAAAATACTTGAATATTGTGACCATTTCTGTCAATTTACTATGAGTATCAAGCTCTTTCAACAAAAGTATTTAATGAATACTTACTGAGCGTGATTTACATTTTTGACTCTTACAACCTCTTTGGTGTCACTAATTTATGCCATTTTAAGGTTTTGATTCCAGAAGGGCAGGAATAATGATGCCACATAAAGCCAAATAATATCTCTGGTGTGTCAAATGTGTGCAAAAGTAAGAACTTCTATGATGCAATCTCCATTGATTTGATTACTTGAAAAAAGGCACTGCAACCTTTGTGAAGTCCTAGGAATTACTTACTACACATGCTCTGTTACCCAGAAAAGTGGACTGACAACTTGAGACTGTTAAAAGTACTCTGGAACATTGATTTATCTGCTAGCAGCTCCCCTGTAGCCTGATTACTTTTTAATTTTTAGTTTATTAATTTGAAGCCCCAGCCATTTGTCTGCAGTATTGCATGATGGAGTTGGGGAGAGCAGCTGGAAGGAAAGTAGAAATCAAAGATGGTGGAGGGAAAGTACCCCAAGATGAAGGTTCACCACAGTATGGCTACCATTGTATGAAGTTACAGAAAGGGAGGGAAGAAGTTAATTGTCCATTTGTATTTGTCTAGCTAGTAAAAAATGTGGGTTGTATGCAGTGTTTCCATTCACAGCATAGGAAACTGAAGTTCTGAATTTTATCACCTGGGTTGGGTATAGTAGGATGACAAAGAAATAGATAAGGAATTAACAAATTGTTTGAAAGGGACAACATCTCTTCTCTTTCATTAACATTCTTCCATATTAATCAAACAAAAATAAAAACCTATGTGCATTGAAGACTGTATGCCCAACATTTTGTAATCGAGTCCTACTGGCCAGACCATATTCACCTTGGGCTAAACCATGCATTAGATTACACTTATATTTCTTGGCAGACTCAGGAGTACTCCTCTTTCTTTCTATGGTTGATCCATCTAAGAATGACCTAAAACTCTATTTCATGTAGCCCCATGACTTTCCTAAAATGCCATTTCTTTTTTAATTGTTTATTTTCTTTTATGGATCTTCAGTATTTGACTGTGTCTTTCTTCTTGAAAACCTTATATGCTTTTGGCTTTATGATTGTACACTATTCCTAATTTTTCTCTTAATCTATCCCATTTTCTGCTTACTCCATTTTTGTACCGTTTAAATATTATTTCTGGCAACTTATTAACTACTTTTTATTTTAAATTGTTTATCTTTTTTCAAAATAATTAATCTTGAATTTTCAATTTGTCTCATCAAATTTACCCTGATCCTCAACTAAATATAAAGGAAATCCAGTTATCTGACTACACTGAACTTGTTTATAATTTTCCTGTCACACACAAATTTCCTTAGTAAAAGCAAAGAGATGAAAGGGACAGCCAATATGTAGAAATTTCTCAATTAATTGTGATATGCCAAACAATACATAATTTAAAAATTATTCATAACTCGTTTTACAAAGCATTGTTTTTTTAAAAAAATTATGTTTTTTGAGGTGGAAGTAGTAACTTCATCTATGGAATGTCTCATTCATTCAACTCATTTACTTAGTATTTAGTTAGTGGGGATTTGAAGTTTAGTATAACATGACACCTGCCTTCAAATAACTCACCTTCCAAGTTGGGAGAGTGTCTCAATAAACTTGCAGTTATGAGATAATTGTATTTAGGTCTCTTTGCATATGAAAGAGAGGGCACCATAAAAGAGAGACTGAGAATGTTTTAGACCAAAGAAATAATTTTGTGATTGAAATTTTTGAATGTGTAGGGAGACAAAGGAGTTTACCATAAGAGTAATGGTGGGGGGCACATTTCTCTAAGTATAACGAGTGAAAAATGGAGAGAGTCATGACATACTTTCCAAAATACAGATATCAGTGTTCACCATAGGTATGTGTCCTTTTGAGGACAGCTCCATAAAAAAGACCTCGAGTGTATCACCTTCCTACTTTCATTTTATAATAGCTTGAATCAGTTTGTTTTGTTGCTGATGATGATTACTCTCTTAAGCATGCGTAGTACCTTAGAAATTTAAAAGAACTTTGGTGACTACTACCACATTAAATCCTTCAAGGTAAAGTGGAGTATTTATCTTAACATTTTTGCTGATAATGAAACTGAGGCCTAGACAAATTAAATGGTTTGCTCAAGAATACAGAGTTGGGACTTCTCTGGTGGCACAGTGGTTAAGAATCCGCCTGCCAATGCAGGGGACATGAGTTCGATCACTGGTCTGGGAAGATCCCACATGCTGTGGAGCAACTAAGCCCGTGCACCGCAACTACTGAGCCCACACGCCACAACTACGGAAGCCCACGTACCTAGAGCCTGTGATCCGCAACAAGAGAAGCCACTGAAATGAGAAGCCCGTGCACCGCAATGAAGAGTAGCCCCAGCTCTCTGCAACTAGAGAAAGCCTGCACGCGGCCAAGAAAAAAGAATACAGAGGTAATAGCAGTAGAATCAGAATAGAAATATAACTTTTCTGGGTCCATATTTAGTGCTCTTACAATGGCAAAAAAGTGAAAACTGCTATGTTGAGAACTGAGTGCATTTAAATGTGAGGCACACAAAGGTGTTATATAACTAGCTCTATGACTGTGAGCCTATTTTTCTTTCTTTTCTGTACCTGACTTTCCTCACCTGTAGAAAGAAGATAACAATAGGGCTGGCCTAATAAATGTGATGTAAGAGTTAAATGACATTATGCATGTAAATAACTTAGCATGGTGTCTGGAATAATAAGCATTCAATAATGGTCGGCTATTACTATCATTATTATTATTTGGGAAATATGACTTAAAATCATGTAGCCATGGCATAAAGATACTATATTACAGCTGATCCATCTGAAAGGGGGTCTTTCCATTTACAACTTCACTTGGGAGGTTTAAGAATCAGCAAAAATAATTTTAAAAAATGAATGATTGTAAAATTATGGTCATAAAGCAGTCCCATTTTTCTCAACTTAGAAAAGTTATAAAATAATGTTATGTTTAGCTCTGATAAACTCAATACATCTCAAAAAAAATCTCTGTCTAAACATAACATTATTTGATTTTTTTGTCTGGGCATTTTAGAAAATGTATTGGGTTGGCCAAAAAGTTCATTCAGGTTTTCTGTAACATGAAAAACCCGAATGAACATTTTGGCCAACCCAACATTTGATTCATCATTTTTCCACTACTGGGTAGTTGCTGCCTGCCAATTTCCAGATAGTCCTAAGTACCTCTCAATTGACCTTTTTCTACATATGAGGAAAATCAGGAGTAGCCAGCACATACAAATATTCAGCAGTTTATACTGGGCCTACTACTCTCTGAAATAAAATGCCAGGAAGTTCACAAACTAAGAAACAGGATGTAGAATGTGAAAGACCCTGAGGACAGAGGCTACAACCATCATGGAAAGAAAATATGCATCACCTAACCTGTGTGAGAAACATTAGCAGCTTCACATCCATTTTTGTAACCACATTTGTATGCATAAGAAGTAGCCCAATCAGGAGAGTCATTGTCAAGTATGAAGAGTGATACCATGTGTCTTGATCTCTTCTGCTGGCATAGTCAGTACAGTCACATCTTTTGGCGAATACCCAAACTATGGCTGCTGATCTGGAAGTTAAATTGCTGGACCAGTAGCTGTTCCTCAGTTGGAAAATGGTACGAGTTATTTATTTATTTATTTATTTATTTATTCATTCATTCATTCATTCATTAATGTAGCATAGAGCTGATTCACTTAGTTTCAAAATTACAAACTCCAAATTAGATAAATATTTGCTTTATGTTGTAATTTTTAGTGTTATGATCACTATAATTTGTTGCTATTCTGACAGGCTGTGAAAAAGATGTGAGTCTTTACTACATAAAAATACAATAAATTAACGGAAACTACTGTGCTAGAGAAGTAATAGTCCATATGTTTATGAATGCTGATGGGATGCCTGGTTGGCATCCAGGAATGTTAGGTCTAAACAAAGTTTTCATCCAATAATGAATATCATCTCTCACTCTTTGGTCCTGATGAGCCAAGGGACTGAAATATTCATGACCAAATGCTTACCTGTGAAAAAGCCATGTATTGCAAAAATGTGGGTGCTAATATAATGATTACAGTGTTTAGTTAATCCTATAAGTCAGAAACACATTGATATGCAAAGCAGATTTCCTTTCTTGCTGTAAAATCAATTTTTTGACTGAAAACATATCAGGTTCTCATTCCTACAGTATTGAATTTACAAAACGCAAGAGAATATGTAACTGTTGCTTGATGATATTAGAATGTGTGCTCCATATCACACAGTTTTGGCCTCCGTGATAGTGCTTCTTTACTTCTATAATGAATAATAGTTGCTTTCTTCCCACCCCAGTTTATGGGTTCACTGTGGTCCAAGTCTGTTTTATTCCCTCCCATTCCCCCTCCCCACCAATGTCTAACATTGTATATTACCTTTAACAGTTGCTGAATATGTGTTTGTTGAATTGAAGTATGCATATAAAGATATGCATATCACATATCTAGGCTAAACTTGAACAAAGAGTTTAAATTTGGTTACCTATTAACTCTTTGTCCTTGATAAAAGACAACCCAGGCTTCCTTGGGTTAACATTTATACACCTTAGTTTGTAAAATGGAAAAAGGAAAAAGTCTGATTTTAGTCCAAGAATTATTATCAAAAAGCCAGGCAAAGAGATCAATAATACTAAATTTATTTAAGATTATATTTGTGAGAAAAAATAATAGATAACATTTATTGAATACTTTGAATATCCAGTACTGTACTATACACACAACATCTCATTTAATCTTCACAACAACTATATGAGATAGGTACTGTTATTATTTTGATGTTATAGATAAAGAAATTATACCACACTAGTATGGGGGGTGGTGATGTGATTTTTCCCAGGAAACAATCTGCCATAAATGTTGGCCATAAGATTTCAACCCAGGAGTCCTGACTCCAGAGCTTGTACCCTTAACCCTTGCATTTTTTGGAAAAAAGGAGGTTTTTTTTTTTGAGTGTTAGGGGATGATTAATCATTATCTTAAGAATTTGCTACTTTTTACATTTTAGAATAAATACTCCATCTCCAGCCAATACTTGCCCTATGATTTCACTATGAACAGTTTGTTTGATTGCAGAGATAGTGATGGAAAGATGGAGGACACTTGTCTGCCTTTTGTCTATGTCTCTGCTTGTTTGCTTCTCCACTGGACAGGTGAGGGTAGAAAAAGAAAGCAAAATTCCCTGGAGCAAGAGTAAGGTATCAGATTTATTCTGCATTTCAATCACCCTTCCACTCAATAACACAGATAATCTAAAATTTAATATAATCCCTCCAGTCTGAAAAACATAACTAAGGGCAAAAATGTTAAAGTGATTTAGAGCCCATGGTCTTTTTTGTAAACAATAAAATTTTCATCCAACTCTTAGTCTATTTTGGCAAGTTAAATGCATAATGTTACTCTTATTTTCATACCTGTAATTTAAATTAGGAGTGAGACATTTTTTAGGAAAAAGTTGTTAAGAACAGATCATATATATATATTTTTTTTCTTTAGTCTCCAACATTTCATTTTTTATTTTTATTTTTTTAACATCTTTATTGGAGTATAATTGCTTTACAATGGTGTGTTAGTTTCTGCTTTATAACAAAGTGAATCAGTTATACATACACATATGTTCCCATATCTCTTCCCTCTTGCATCTCCCTCCCTCCCACCCTCCTTATCCCACCCCTCTAGGTGGTCACAAAGCACCGAGTTGATCTCCCTGTGCTATGCGGCTGCTTCCCACTAGCTATCTATTTTACGTTTGGTAGTGTATATACGTCCATGCCACTCTCTCACTTTGTTCCAGCTTACCCTTCCCCCTCTCCATATCCTCAAGTCCATTCTCTAGTAGGTCTGCATCTTTATTCTCGTCTTGCCCCTAGGTTCTTCTGACCATTTTTTTTAAGAACAGATCATATTTCATAATATTTTTTGTATCTGAGAAATATGGGCAGATTAAAAAGTGAACGCTGAAGGGAAAGAATAAACTCAAGAAATGAAAGATATAATCTTTCATAAGTCTTAGCATATTGAAAGAATATTTCTACACTGTCTTATTAAATTAGGCAAGATTACCTTTTCATTTTACTAAGGTAGATGGTTTGTGTGGTTGTGTACTTTATTCCTAAGGAAAAAGTGGATGAATCATATCACAGAATAAGAAATAAAACATGGGCTAAAATAGTAGTAATTTAGATGGCATTTAATAGTATTCGTTATTTTTCAATTATTTTTGTAGCAGGTTTTTCCCTTGAATGACTCAATTAATATGGGAATAAATCATGTGCAAATTGATTGGCTAACCCTTTCAAATGCACTATTTCCAAAATTCCACCAGCAGGTGGATTCAGCCTAAGGTGGTCAGTGTTCAGTGTTTGGCTTGGTGAGCTGAACCTCTTGCATCTGAAACCTTGGGGAGGGGCAGATGCCGCTAGGCTGTTGTTTGCCCATATCTACCTTTTTTTCTTTTTTTTTTTTTGCAGATTGTAAATCAATTGAACTGTGTCCTCTTTTACTTTCCTTAATATTAGCACGGTGGGACTTGACCTCCTCCGCCCTTGTCATGGTATTGTCAACCTCAACCTCGCTCTTGAAGCCCCTTTATTTAGACATTGGACCTATAGAATATAGAAAAATTTGGGTCACATGCCTGTGGATCAGAGGAACCTGTTTTTAGTGGAGGAGTGAAATCAATGTAACATTCTCCAATGTCCCAGTCTAGTTGTTTTGCCTGATGTCCTTTTGCCATGCCAGAGAGAATCTCTATTACATAAAAGAAAGAGGTTAACTTGTAGAAACAAATGTATATGCATTCAATGAAGTGCTATTGAACACCTACTAGTGCATGGCAATTAAAGTAAACCCTGGGAGTTTCCTTAGATACTATTTATAATTACATTGGTCAGTGGGAATGTCTATTATGCATTGGTAATAGATGGAGATACATTTTGCAAAGGTCACCATTTATGAATCAAAGTTTGTATTTATAAGTCATTGATGTTGTTCTCTTAATTGTTCCTATGATCATTTCGACCTTGTCATTTGATGTATTGTTTTGCTTTATGTTGGGATGGTGCTGCCTCAGTCAGCTTTTAGAAGAAATGAAGCCTAAAGTGCTGCAGTACACACATACATACCACCACCACCACCATCATTGCCACCACACATACCCCACACACCAAGCAGCTGCTTACAGTAAAACACATTATTGACATGAGTCAATTTTGAGGGAAAGATGGTGTCACAGTGTTTTCCTTTGTACCTTTTCTGGTTGATTTTAAATATGTATTTTAAAATCTATTAGTAAAGGAAGTGAACCTACCATTGTATGGCTGATTGGTATGGGTGGTAATTTGAGGATGTAAGGTGGCTAACTCCTTTTCACAGTACATATTACATGGTAAGGAAAGCACAACAATGCATTAGGAAGAGTTAATTCCTACTATCATTAACGCTCAATGGTTCTGCACATATATGCAGAAAGCTGTTTTTGTTACTCCCTGCACACACTCAGTGCTCAGTGGAGTTCAGTTGACTTGGGCCTAGCAATCACTGAGCAGGTGACTTGATTACACTGAAATCAGGCAGAAAATGTCCTCTTCTGGCCACTCAAGTGAATCAGTCAAATTATCGAGTAGCAAAACTAATTCTATGCCTTGGGCCACCAGAGCTGCCACTTTCTATAAGTCAAGCCTTCACTTAGAGTGAAATTGTTTTTAATTTTATTCTCTTTCATTTATTATGCTTATTTCAGTTAATCCATTTAGTGAATGTGAATCAGTCAGTGTGCTTGGGTAGGTTTAGATATGCAACCTCCTCATCTACTGGTGCCAATACTTTAGAGTTGCAATGCATTTAGGAAACATCCAAAATTTATTATGATTCATACCGTTATTAAATACAAACAATGCTATGATTTTAAAATGAGGCACAATGAATGGGGAAGAAAAGATTAAATAAGATGAGCTTTAATGAAATTTTACTCCTACTAAATTTTTCTTAATAGAAGTACAGACACAAGCTTTAGAAAATGGGACATACTTTCAGTTAAATACAGATTCTTAAGTGAGAGATAATTTACTCTTGGTTAAACAAACAGTGCCTCCTGCCCATCTCTGAAGCAAACCTCCATGCAGTTTCTTACCCACTTTTGAATTTCTGGATCAGATTTAACTCTTTTTAACAGAATCATTGTTATATTTGTGCATATGTGTAGAAATTAAAGTGCACAATAGAATCCTTATATACATATCAACTTCTATTTATCATTTGAATGGGACAAAGAAAATGTAACATCTTAAAATATGTAACAAAAATTTTATGTAACATGCAGTTTTCTGTCCACTTCTGCTTATTGCTTGTATGTAATAGGAAAATGTACTATTTTGTAGCAGTCAAAAACCTGAACTTGAGACCAACATTTTAAAGAATAGCCAGTAGTTGCATATATTTCTGTGATTGGGAGCATTTTCTTAGTGACGTGGTAGACTATTTGAAGATTTGTTCTCCTACTACGGAATGTCCCTTAAAATTTTCTTGGGAAATGACAGTTGAATTGCTGAGAATTTTCTGCCTACATATGTTCATTTAACAAGATTCAGTTGTACTTGCAAAAGTGGATGAGCTATAGTATAGGATGTTAGATGTCACATGTCAGATGTCACACAAACACATTTCTTCAGGTTGGCAGCTGGGAACAAAAATCCCACGTTCTACATATTTTGTTTGACATCTCAAGAGGCATTTGTGTATTTTGAGATGTACAGGTATGAGTCCTTTTCTCTGGGAACAATGTATCCAAATTATACATGATATTTTTGTATTGATAATAATAATGATGTTAATTTCCCACTTTAGATAACACAGTTTAAAGCCATAATGTATGCTTTGTTCCTGGTAGAAATGTTTTCAATTTCTGTAAGGCAGTTATTAAGAAACAGTCTTTGGCATGTTTAATAGCATTTTCCACAATTTTGAAGTATAGTATTATATAATTCTAGTAACATGTAAGAGGAATATTTAAAATCTTATTTAAAATGCATGATGCATGAATACTGCTTAAACTATGCCCTGATTTAACAATTGTTAAAATTTTCAATGAATTCTGTTAGGTATACAGTGAAATAATTTAAAAAATATTTATATGTAAAAAAGATCAGGAATCAGGAGAAAAAGATTTTTTCTCCTTTGTATTCTTTCAGGTGTAAGTTAAAAACACTATTTTTCTTCATAACAATATTGGGATTATGAAGGCTTTTTTAACCTAGAAAATCACTAAAAGTGTAGTCAGACCTACCACTTATATTTTATTAAATCTACATCTGACATTACTGGTATATTCCTAAGAATAATTGGAATAAAATGCATTTACATATTAAAATGTTTAATTTGAATTTTCACTTTTCAACTTAATTTCCATAAATAACTTTTGGAGTCAAGGAATACATTAATTTAAAATAGTTATTAATCAACCTACACTTACCTTTAATAAGTGACCAGATTTATACTAAGAATGTAAATAGGCCTCAATCATCACTTTCTGTGAAAACTATTATTTATCAACAAAAGATGAGGTTTATTTTCCTGGCTTATAAATATGCAGATTTATAGAAATAATTACAGTGATCTTTGTGTTGAAAATTGGAGTCTTTGGAGTCTAATGGAGGTCACCTTTGATTGCAAAATTATATACCTTCGTGAGATTAGAACTTGAGTGTTGCAAATTTCTTAGTGATACCGAGAAAATTATATTGAAATAGGTGGATCTTTTAAAACTTAAATGAAGCACATGAAGACTCTGGAAAAGTATACAAGGCAATACAGAGATGATAATTTTGAATGATTTGATTTTAAATATTTGGAATTTTGCAATATCTTATAAAAGAAAATTGAATTTAATCTATGGAAAAGTTTCATTTCAAATGAGTATGTTTGGTTTTTCTCCTCCATGACAAGGTGGGAGAAATATGTTTGTGTAATCTAACTGCAGAATAAAAGCTTCTAGGATTAAACTATTAAATAGATGAAATGAAGTGTTCTATAGCATAAGTGCTAATTTTTTCACTGTGTAACTTAGCAATGAAAACCCTCATTGAGTGTAAAGGCTAAAAAAAGAAAAAGAAGTTCTTTATTTTTCTTCAAATTGGGGCCATATTGTTATGTCCTTGTGCCATTCTCAGGTTGTGATAGCCCGATGATGTTGGCCCTCCTGTAGGGAAAAAGAAATCCTGGACTCAGAGATTTTTATGGGTAAAAAACAGGTTGTAGGTAATGCTATCTGCTTTCACTTTGTCAGTTACAAGAAAATGTCCCATAAGGAGGTCAGTGGTGAATACCCTCTTCAAGTGTTTTGGTTCTGCTACTAAAAGACTGACTAAAACTGAGACTACTGTCATGAAAACTGTTGAGTATTATGCGGAAAAATGGTCTAGTTATTGTGTATCTGCTAAAATTAATTCCCAGGGGTTTGTTTTACATGGGAAATATGATTCTTACAGCAAGCTTTTAAAAAGTGAAGGAGTGAAGTGGGAGGTGGAAGTATGGTTTCAGCATCCTCTCAGTGGCAACAAATAAAAGATTTGTTCCTCATTAAGACATTTCTTGATGTTTCCCAATAGATTTTGAGCTGAACACTTGTTAATCCCAAAGCTCTGACGAACGATGCCTGCAGAATTAGGCCAGCCGCTGCTACAAATAGTGTACATGAAACGGTAATCATTGCTTTCCAGTCTATTATTAGATTAACTTCATAGGGATTGCTTTTTTCTCCTGTGAGTTGATGCATAAATGACATGCTTTACCCTCCAATAAATCTAATAGCAGAGTGGCTATGGCATGATGTTCATAGCCCTTGGTCCCATGACAGATTATTTTTGATTGCTACAGGAGTTTGGAGCAGCTTAAAGCTATTAGAATTTAAAGACATCATTGAAATGTTACAGCATACCTGCCTCATACTGCTGATTCTGAGTTATGTTCACAGCTTTTTGCCCCATGATCTCGAATATCACTCAGTAACTAACTTAGGAAACTGATTACAAATCATCAAGTTGAAAAACAATTTTACACCAAGTCATAATAAGAGTGATGCCTCTGTCCCTTGAGGATTTTTAGCATTGCTAAATGTCACCGTGGAGAGTTTCTGTCAATACTTTGTATCTAACTACATTAAAACTTCCTTTTCCTCTTATTAGTTACACTAGGAAGGCATGATATTGGATGTCAAGCCTCCTATACAGGTAATTCTAAATACATTATTTCTGTAGCAGAAAAGTTTTATTTTTTCAGAGAATCGGTAACTTGTTTCGTGTTGGTATTTCCTTCTTACCTCAATATATGAATTTTGTTTTTCTCCTGATGACTCAAATCCAATCTGTTTATCACTTCTTATCTTGTGGAAATGGCTTAGATAAGTGCTTAGTAGAAAACGTGATCTGAGTGTGCTTTTTCTAGGTTGCGGAAACTTGAAAATTTGCAGGCCTGGTTCCAAGTGCTTCCTGATTCCCTTACAATTTAATTTTAGGAGGAAATCTATGTATTAAAACTAGGGTGATTCATTTTTCTGGGATTTTCTTGGTCTATGCTTGGTCTGATACCCTACCTGCTTTTGATCACTCTCAAAAGTGCCTTTATTTGAAAAATAAATTATATAGTTATCTTAGTTATTAAGCCATCTAATTTTTATATGAGTAAATTTATCTTAGTGCCTTTTGAAGCTTAACATGTATAGAAGTGAATTCCAACATTATTTATTGTTCCTCTCACTTACATAGCCAATACCTCTCAATTAACACTTGTCTGACTGGAAGAAAGTAAAGAGGCATATTATGCATAGCAGGCTACCTCATTTCAGATATTCATATGGAGACAATTGGAATGTTAAAATGGGTATTAAAAAGTTAAAAATTGTACCCACCATTGACCCTCACCCTGCCCATGGCTAAACTAGCTGTAAAGTAGCACTTTAAGTATTCCAAATTTTCTCTATACCATCATAATGTGAAGTGCTAAGACATATTTAATGATATGTTTCTATTCATTGTATTAGGCACTGGCATTATTGCAAAACACCCCAGGCAGCACAACTAATGAGGGAGCTAAGGATGGGCCTCTTCTTAGGAAAGATTAAAATGCAAAGCAAGTTTGAATTGCTTTAATCAGAAATTTTAAACACTTAAAAATGTTAAAGGTAACAATACAATTCATGCTATGCAAATGCATGGTATGCTTGACTATAGCTACATATGAAGTAAAATGTGCTATAATTTGGTTGAAAAATGCCTTCATTAAATTTGTAGCAGGATTTGTTACACACAGAATGTAAAGCTAATGTGAATCTAATCTAATCCAATGGCTGTTAATTACCCCTCCCCGCTTTTAAAATAAATAATAAACTTTCCTGGCTTCCATATTCAGTGTATAGTAGCAGCTTGACAGCATTGAAAGTCCCATAGGAAAACAAAATGTTCCTAATATAATGTTTATTGTTACTTATGTAATACATTTTAATAACTAAATATGCATCAGCTGATACACTATGTAGTATATAATCAAGATCCAAGAAACAGACACATCTAGGGAGGAAGTTTACTTCAAAGAAAGAAAAAATGTACATAGCAATGGTAGATAAATATGTGAGTTTAGATGCTTCATAGATAGGTAGAAAAGTTTAGTAAGTAGGTAGGTAAGTTCAGAAGTCAAATGTATTGGATATGATTTATTTCACACAGTCAGTTGTAAAGTCCAAACGTGATGAACTGTTGATTCCTGTTTCCAGGTTGCTTAGATCTTTCCGGTGGCTAATAGCCTTTCTTGACCATCAGTTAAAAAAGATCTTTAATCTTATTTGCCAAGTTTAAATGGTTCATGGATAAAAATAGGACAAAAACAACACATGTCTGAGTACTGAGGTCAGAGCACCACATTCAGTGACTACTCAACACAATTTTTTTTGTTTGCTAATGTGCTTTAGTACAGGTTTCTTGTGTGTGTGTGGCAATATTTGATTTCCCTAATACAACTAATTTAGAAACTTTTTAAAACATCTTTATTGGAGTATAATTGCTTTACAATGGTGTGTGAGTTCCTGCATTATAACAAAGTGAATCAGCTATACATATACATGTATCCCCATATCTCCTCCCTTTTGCGTCTCCCTCCTACCCTCGCTATCCCACCCCTCTAGGTGGTCACAAAGCACTGAGCTGATCTCCCTGTGCTATGTGGCTGTTTCCCACTAGCTATCTATTGTACATTTGGTAGTATATATATGTCCATGCCACTCTCTCTCTTCGTCCCAGCTTACCCATCCCCCTCCCTGTGTCCTCAAGTCCATTCTCTAAGTCTGCGTCTTTCTTCCTGTGCTGCCCCTAGGTTCTTTAGAACCATTTTTTTTTTAGATTCCATATATATGTGTTAGCATACGGTATTTATTTTTCTCTTTCTGACTTACTTCACTCAGTATGACAGACTCTAGGTCCATCCACCTCACTACAAATAAATCAATATCATTTCTTTTTATGGCTGAGTAATATTCCATTGTATATATGGGCTATATCTTCTTTATCCATTCATCTGTTGATGGACACTTAGGTTGCTTCTATGTCCCAGCTACTGTATATAGAGCTGCAATGAACATTTTGGTACATGACTCTTCTTGAATTATGATTTTCTCAGGGTATATGCCAAGTAGTGGGATTGCTGGGTCGTAAGGTAGTTCTATTATTAGTTTTTTAGGGAACCACCATACTGTTCTCCATAGTGGCTGTATCAATTTACATTCCCACTAACAGTGCAAGGGGGTTCCATTTTCTCCACACCCTCTGCAGCATTTATTGTTTCTAGATTTTTTGATGATGGCCATTCTGACAAGTGTGAGGTGATACCACATTGTAGTTTTTATTTGCATTTCTCTAATGATTAAGGATGTTGAGCATTCTTTCATGTGTTTGTTGGCAATCTGTATATCTTCTTTGGAGAAATGTCTATTTAGGTCTTCTGCCCATCTTTGGATTGTTTTGTTTGTTTTCTTGATATTGAGCTGCATGAGCTGCTTGTAAATTTTGGAGATTAATCCTTTTTCAGTTGCTTCATTTGCAAATATTTTCTCCCATTCTGAGGGTTGTCTTTTCATCTTGTTTATGGTTTCCTTTGCTGTGCAAAAGCTTTGAAGTTTCATTAGGTCACATTTGTTTATTTTTGATTTTATTTCCATTTCTCTAGGAGGTGGGTCAAAAAGGATCTTGCTGTGATTTATGTCATAGAATGTTCTGTCTATGTTTTCCTCTAAGAGTTTGATAGAATCTGGCCTTACATTTAGGTCTTTAATAAATTTTGAGTTCCTTTTTGTGTATGGTGTTAGAAAGTGTTCTAATTTCATTATTTTACATGTAGCTGTCCAGTTTTCTTAGCACCACTTATTGAAGAGGCTGTCTTTTCTCCATTGTATATTCTGGCCTTCTTTATCAAAGGTAAGGAGACCATATGTGCATGGGCTTATCTCTGGGCTTTCTATCCTGTTCCATTGATCTATATTTCTGTTTTTGTGCCACTGCCATACTGTCTTGATTACCGTAGCTTTGTAGTATAGTCTGAAGTCCAGGAGCCTGATTCCTCCAGCTCCGTTTTTCTTTCTCTAGTTTGCTTTGGCTCTTTGGGGTCTTTTGTGTTTCCATACAAATTGTGATTTTTTTTGTTTTAGTTCTGTGAAAAATGCCATTGGTAGTTTGATAGGGATTGCATTGAATCTGTAGATTGCTTTGGGTAGTAGAGCCATTTTCACAATGTTGATTCTTCCAATCCAAGAACATGGTATATCTCTCCATCTGTTTGTATCATCTTTAATTTCTTTCATCAGTGTCTTATAGTTTTCTACATACAGGTCTTTTGTCTCCTTGGGTAGGTTTATTCCTAGGTATTTTATTCTTTTTGTTGCAATGGTAAATGGGAGTGTTTCCTTAATTTCTCTTTCAGATTTTTCATCATTAGTGTATAGGACTGCAAGAGATTTCTGTGCATTAATTTTGTATCCTGCTACTTTACCAAATTCATTGATTAGCTCTAGTAGTTTTCTGGTAGCATTTTTAGGATTCTCTATGTATAGTATCCTGTCATCTGCAAACAGTGACAGCTTAATTTCTTCTTTTCCAATTTGGATTCCTTTTGTTTCTTTTTCTTCTCTGATTGCTGTGGCTAAAACTTCCAAATCTATGTTGAATAATACTGGTGAGAGTGTATATCCTTGTCTTCTTCCTGATCTTAGAGGAAGTGGTTTCAGTTTTTCACCATTGAGAACATTGTTTGCTGTGGGTTTTTCATATATGGCCTTTATTATGTTGAGGTAAGTTCCCTCTGTGCCTACTTTCTGGAGGGTTTTTATCATACATGGGTGTTGAATTTTGTCAAAAGCTTTTTCTGCATCAATTGAGAGGATTGTATGGGTTTTCTCCTTCAATTTGTTAATGTGATTTATCACATTGATTGATTTGCATATATTGAAGAATCCTTGCATTCCTGAGATAAACCCCACTTGATCATGGTGTATGATCCTTTTATTACATACAGGTTTTATAAACCTTAATGGGAAGTTAATACAATTGTTTTGATGCTTTAGTTGTGTTTGTTATTGCTTTCATAAGTATCAAGAGGAAAGGTGTAATCATATCACCCAGTGGCAGTCTGAATAAATAATAATAATAGTGATAATAATGTTGATAATGATTACGATATACAATTTATAGCCACCTTCTTTTTGGAAATGTATTTTCTGCTTTATTCTCACGATTTTAATTGGTCAATACATTTTATTTTTAATATTTTTACCATGCACATGTACAAGATGAAACACTATATCAAATGGAATGTTCTACTTCCAATTAAATTTTTTTACAGGGGCTTTATTGGCCTATATTATGTCTTTTATGATTGAAATGAGGACACATATTATTTTACTCAGAAATTATAAATTGGGATGAAGCTGGGCCAGAGGAAGTAGCTATGTTAGCTTCTACTATTACTTAGAGAATATCATGGTATATCTTTTCTTCTGACTCTATTGTGGCAGCATGATGCTGTAGAATGAGACTGGATTGGGTCCTAGCTAACAACCAAATAAGTGTCATTTCTAGTAAGTCATATTTATCTTCTCCAAGGAATAATTTTCTCATCTGAAAGATGTATGTGGTCATGCTTGCCTTGTTCATTTCTTCAGTCATTACGAATTGCAAATGAATTTATGAATTATATTTGAAAATGCTTTGAATGATGCAAAATACTGTATTCAGTACTATTCTTACTTTTGTCAATGTTTTAATATGAATGTATGCTACATTATGGAATTAAGACATAGATTCATTGTAATGTGAAGGAAAATATTTTGATTTTGTGGCTATCATAGACTAACCCATGAGCTGAATGATTTTTTCCTGATCTATGAAATATATTTCATTACCACCAAAAATGTATCGTTCATCCACTGTTTGTAAACCAGATGGCTAATAACATATGGAATAAATCTTCTACACATCTGCCATTTAACAGTTTCCTCATGCTATAGTATAATACCTTAAGTAATACCAAAGTATATTTCTAATGACTTCAAAGCTATCCAAAATCACATTCATACTGAAAACATTTTATTATTTGTAATTTTGGGGGTTTTCTATATTAAATGTAAAAGAAATGAGTTTTGTAGAAAGACATGCCTTTCCATATGTGAGAAATATATTTTGAAGCTTACATATGCTCCCAGGAGTTAATGTTTTCAATATTTACAAGAGCAAATCATTCTGGAAACCATACATGCTATGTATGCTATCAGTTGGGCAGTCAGCCACCATTTAGAAAAAAGTCTTCTTATTTCTATCATCCTATAATTTACTCTAGTAAAAGTTAAAGCATAATTTGTACCTTTGAGAAGAAAAAATGCTAATTGAAACCATGTAATAAAGTACAATTTAGTAAAAATATTAGTTTTGTTTTTTTTACTATTTTAAGCCTATTATTTTAAAAAATTACTTTAGTATTAAAAAGATTATAAACTTGTGCTTGGTGTCAGCAAATTATGTCTTCAAACACATTTTAATTCTCATTTTCCTTTGCTTAAATAGAAAAACTTTATAAATTAGAAACTAATATTAATTGAATAAACTCCAATTGAATGTTTTTATATTTTTGTATGCATTTTAAAAAGTACATTGTAAATTTTTCAGAGCTGTTGACAGTGGCCAACGTGTTCAACCCTCCCAAATTTAATGCAGTGCAAGGGAAAATGATGTTGTGTGAAGCACAGTTTATTTTCAGTTTTTAAACCTAATGTGTTTACAAAGTTAATATACACATTAATTCCAGCATCTACAATATCTAAATTAGATTTGACCAGCATGATTCCCCAACCAATACAGAAAGTATGATTTGTGCAGTAGTTATTTTAACCCACAGCCTCCCAAAATACCTTAAGTATTACCCTATGAGTAAATAACTTAATACCTTAATGAGTAAAAGTAAGGCATCCAATTTAAAGGCATTGTTTCTCTATGCTAAGTATGCTTCTATTCATTTTGATAATAGAACTCTTATGGAATCCTAGAAAGCTAGAATTTGCCATCACTCATGTGGTACACAATGCCAAACTCCAGTACTGGAGAATGGTGGTGATGGAAGTTTACAATAGGGAAAACACTCCTGTTTTTCACACAAGTAAGCACTCAATAGAAGCAGGTAGTTGTAAGGGAGAGGATGCTAATTAATGGCCTAAAAGAAAACTGCTGCCTACTCTATAGTCAGAACAGGCAATTCTTTTTAATTTAAAGAGTATATTAACATAGTCATTCTCTTAGTCAGTTTGGGCTATAAAAAATACCATAGACTAGGTGGCTTAAACAACAAGTATTTATTTCTCATAGTTCTAGAGACTGGGTGGTCCAAGATCAAGGTGACAGCAGATTTGGTTCTTGGTGAGGGCTGTCTTCCTGCCTTGTAGACAGCTGCCTTCTCGTTGTATTCTCACATGGCTGAAAGAGGTGGAGAGAGGGAGAGAGAGAGAAAGGGAGAGAGGGAGAGAGGGAGACTGAGAGAGAGAAGAGAAAGAGAGTACTTTTTCTCTTGTTATAAGGACATTAATCCCATCATGGGGCTCCTCCATCATAACCTAATTAATTTCTGAAGGCTCCACCTTCAACATATGAATTTTGGGGGATACAAGCATTCAGTCCATAGCAGTCATGTAACAACAATAGAAACAGCTTCACAAGTGCTTACTATATGCCAGGAATGGTGCTGTGTGCTTTATATCCATTATCTCACTTAACGTCCACAAGAACTTATGAGAGTCATCGTTATCCTTGTTTTATAGATGAGGAAACAGAGATTCAGAGAAGTCACAGTGCTGGTGAATCAATGTTAAGTCTATCTGGATTTTCCAAGGTCCTTCTCTTAACTACTGGGCCACATTACCTTTTTCAGGTTCTAAGTTCCAGGTGTGGTATATGCTAGTAGCTGTGGGATATTGGAATAGCAAAAGGAGCAGGTACTCTTTCTTTGCTGTGCCTATAGCCAGATTTCGAACTGGGACAAATTGCTTAACTTCACTGTGCCTCATTTCCTCATCTATCAAATGGGGATGATAATCTGTCTATAGGGAGAACAAAATTAGGTGGGAGACATGGGTGGGCTCTGAAAAAATATTTTGAAGATACTATATAAATGAATTTATATTCCAAGGCAAAACTTCCCAATAACATGTTTCTCTTATTTTCCTCATTTTTAAATATTTAAGAGTGAGGTGGCATTTTATTATTTTTCTGTTCATGCGGATGGGTACTATTATATTGCTGCTTGTCTGGAAGTTTGAGTTTTCAAGGATAAGGTTCATTTCTTTGCCTGTAAGATTTGTTTTGGTTATTCATTTTTTCCTCTCAATTTGTCTGTGACAATGAGATTGTCTGTTTCACTGTGAAGAGACAACACAATCTCATTTTTTCTGAAACAACTTAGGGTGCTTTCCCAGCTATGTGATTCTAATGAATGGTACATGGCTTCAAAGGAAAGATTAGGAAGGTTGGAGCAATGAAAAGCTCTTCCTTTTCTCATTATAACCAGATTGTATACCTAATCATATCAATGTTTCTGAAACCTCTTAACATAAATGGCCTATATTTCATATTTGAGCCACCTACTTAATGTTACTTAAAAGTATATATGCATATAATACATACACATTCACACCAAAATAATGGAAAATATAGAAGCCTATTTTATTAATTTGGTGTGGAGATACATACATATATATCTATATATTATCAATCTTTGGTTTCCTAACTAAATTTTTTATTGAAGTAACATTGTTTTATGACATTATGTAAGTTTCAAACAAACAAAAATCAAAATAAATGTTTTTATAATTTTAATCCAAAGAGTAAAATGGTTTTCTAAAATTAATCCTAAATTTGAATGGTAACCCAGGAGGTTTGTGTGTGAACAAAGTGCATTGATAAGCAGTTAAAAAAGGGCACATGGTCTTCCAGACACTTCTTTTGTAAGTTATTATTCCTAATGACTACAAGATTTGTTGGTGATGTCATAAATGTATTGTATCATTAATGCATTTTTATTATTTTTATTTCCTTATTCAAAATCCAACATTTATTGGAAAGTAAATAGATGAAAAGAATTCAATAACAAAAATATGATTGTATTCCCATTTCTTTTAATATTCAAAGATAGAAATTATAGATAGCCAAATATTAACTTGACAGGCATATGAAGAGGATTTGGACTTTATGAATATATTTCATTGCACAAGGTTTTAGATTGATCTGGGTTTCTGAAAGAAAAGGGTCAGGGAAATCTATATTTGATTGTTAGCATTTTGTAGGGGAATTATGTTTTTTCTGAAACAGAATTTTATAATACATAATATGGGTATCCAGGAGAGACTGAATTAAATTTCTGCAAAATAGTAGGTCGTTTGTATGAAGTCAAAGCTGCTGACCTAATTTTAAGGAAATTCTATTATTTCATGTATACTTACTGCACCAATATAGAAATATCACAATTATTTTTGATTAGAAATTAATGTTAAAGAAATAATATTAATTTTATAGTCTTGACCATTTAAATGTGTATTGCCATCTTGGAAGTCCTACTGATTATTATAAAGAGTTTGGCTAAAAAATAACAATTGTGTATGAATCAGGCAATTGTATCATTGAAAACAAGTGTAATATTAATTTGAAGGTACAATATTAAAAGTGTCACAGGGAAATATTTTAGATTTCTTTGGGACATAAAATTCTACATATAATGTTTGTTATTTACAATGAATGCCAACTCTATTTAATTTGGGAACAAAATGGAACATAAATGTTGGACCAAGAGACCATATGTAGTTATGCAAACAGCCCCATGTTTTGTCTTATTTCAGTCACTAGCTCTATATCCTGGGGCAAATCTTTTTATTCTCTTTAGCCCTCAGTTTTCAATATGCACTATTATCTCTCAAGTCCCCACTTCTGTAAAACAGCACACTAACATAATGCATGATTATTGTTGGTGTTAAAAGACAAATTGTATTGCCAGCATTATAAACAATAACAAAGCACAAAAATTATATTGATCATCTAAATAAATTTCCTGATTTCCACGTTTGTTTTACCTTTAAGGAAACTGCACCTCTTAGTTTTAAAATTTTCTCAGTTAACCCTTCACATGTATTACATCTTATATACCTGTCACAGCAGACAGTGATATTCAGGAGCAGCCAATAAACCTTAAGATAATTGAAGGAAGAACACTTTGATAATTTCCCATTTTCTTTCCTGAACTATGGTACAAAATCCAAGTCAATGCCATATTGACATAGCTTTTCTATTTGCTATCAGTTATAAATGCTGGGATTACCTGAGTGATTGTTTTCTCAGAAAGCCATAATGTAATCTCAAACCTAATACTCCAAAAACCATACACTAATTAAAACTGCAATTATATTTTTGCTCAAACAAAACGACTTAATAAACATTATCACAAACTGTTTACCCTTCCCCAAAACAATTTATGCTCTCTAATACAATTCCCCATTAAAACTGCTGCCAGGTAAATTAAAAACTCTTGAAATAGTAAGTAAGTGGGAAATTAATTCAACAGTTTAATCTAGACCTAATAACAGTTGCAAGCTCAGAAAAAGATTGCTACAGCGGGGAGTTAATTAACAGCTTATCCCCCATTTGATAAAAGTAATCCACTCTAATTCCAGTGTAATTTACCTCAATGTAATATAAAACCACAAGCTGCTTCGGGTGCTGGTAATTATTAGCTTTGTCCTGTGGCCACATTGACAATAAAAGTCAGCTGTATCTTAATAGTAAGAGGCTGTCTGCTAAATGCCCACAATTAAAGACGTAATATGAAATCTTCCACAGCAGCAACCATGTATATTGCCACACAAGCAGAGGTCCCAGTTTAGAGTTAAACTGCATTTAATTGTTCCATCTAGTTCTACAAAACAGGTGTGCCATACGAAAAGTAAGCATTTTATTGGCTTCATATAGGGAAGCACAGGGAAATTAGGTGACAAATCCATCCCATTCTTTCAAGCCCTAATGCCACTTAGTACAACTGTCATCTCTTTTTACTTGGACAATTGCACAAATTTATGTAGTTTTTCTGTGCAACCCGAACACCAACCCATCCTCTGTGTAGCGACCTGCAAGAATCTCATCTTTTAACCACCTTGGATATAAACTTCCACTGCTACCTATTGTCTGCAAGATGAAGTTGAAATTCCCTAGCATGACATAAAAATTCTTTCATGTTCTGGCCCTTAATCTACAATTTAAACCTTACTTATCAACTTAGAAAATAAATGAAGAAGATAAATTCTGCTGCCGGCAGTTCCCTTTCCTGATTTATCAACACTTTCCTTGCTTATCTACCACCTCCTCTGTCAAGTTTTCTTTGACACTCCCCAAAATTTCATCACCGCTTTTTCTTATTCTATTACAACACTTTAGATTCTTCTAACATTTCACTTATTTTATTGCCTTTTATTTCTGTTAGCATGTTTGCCTCCAACCACTAAACAGTTTACAAAGTGTGGTCCCTGAACCAGCAGTATCTGCATCATCTGGGAACTTGTTAAAAATGCAAATTTTCAGGCTTCATCCCAGAACTACTCCTTCAGAAACTCCAGGGGTGGGGCCTTTCAATCTGTTTTAACAAGGCCTGCAGGTGATTCTGATGGACAGTAAACTTTGAGAACCATTTAGATGGTGGGCATCTTGGGACCATAGACAAAAGCTTATTCATTTCTAAAACCTTCATCACATGGCCAATTATAGCACATAGTAAGTACTAAGAATATTTTTTCAATGAATGCATTATGGAAAGATGTAATAAATGGTATGCAAAAATGGCAAATCTTAGAGAAGCTATGGAAGATACAAGTAATTTTCAAATTGCCCCTTTCTCCAACAAAAATGCAAAATCTATGTTTCCCTAAGCGTGTGGATTCTTTATTTTAAATAGTGAAACCAAGATCATAAATTATCAATACGTCAACTCCTTCTGTGCAACAAAAGATAAATCCCACAGAAGTATGTTTGTATGATTACTGATATTCTCAAAAGGTTAATATAGCTATTTTATCTTTGGAAGTAATGTTTTGGGTGAAAAAATATTGACTATCTTATGCAGCTAAGATTGTCTAATTTGTTTAAATGTTAATATTAATACTCTTTAGTTAAACTCATAACTTTCAGCTAACACTTGAGCATTTTATGCTATAACATATGTTGTATGTTCCAGGTATTTTGGCTGTGGGTACCAAGGTTCTATAAAATTGATTTGTTATTAAGTGAATACATTAACATAGATAAGTAATATATAGATAAACAGGACCAGTAAAAATGTAGACGTTATCAAACTACAATGAAGTCATTGAAAAGTACATTTTTATTTCTTAAAGTACATTAATCTCAACTATAAAAATAAGTAATGTATGTTATTATCCAATTACATTAGATGTTAACAAGGGTTAAGTGATTTTCTTTCCCCTGTATTAGGTATAACATTTGTTTATAACATGAATCTACTTGAGTAGCCTCCTTCTAGACTTTTAACACATTTCTTATGAATATAACGTATTTTGGGAGGATCTCTATCAGATAGAAAAGTCAAACAAACTCAAATGATATTATAATGTAAACTTTCTTTTTTAACGTTTATTTTGGAGTATAATTGCTTTATAATGGTGTGTTAGTTTCTGCTTTATAACGAAGTGAATCAGTTATACATATACATATATCCCCATATCTCTTCCCTCTTGTGTCTCCCTCCCTCCATATCCCACCATTCTAGCTGGTCACAAAGCACAGAGCTGATCTCCCTGTTCTATGTGACTACTTCCCACTAGCTATCTATTTTGCATTTGGTAGTGTATATATGTCCATACATACACGACCACTCTCCCACTTTGTCCCAGTTTACCCTTCCCCCTCCCCATGTCTTCAAGTCCATTCTCTAGTAGGTCTCCATTTTTATTCTCGTCTTGCCTCTAGGTTCTTCATGACTATTTTCTTTTTAGATTCCATATATATGTGTTAGCATATGGTATATGTTTATCTCTTTCTGACTTACTTCACTCTGTAAGACAGACTTTAGGTCCATCCACCTCAAAAAAATAACTCAATTTCATTTCTTTTAATGGCTGAGTAACATTACATTGTATATATGTGCCACATCTTCTTAACCATTCATCAGTCGATGGACATTTAGGTTGCTTCTACGTCTTGGCTATTGGAAATAGAGCTGCAAAAAACATTGTGGCACATAACACTTTTTGAATTATGGTTTTCTCATGGTATATGCCAAGTAGTGGGTTTTCTGGGTCGTATGGTAGTTCTATTTCTAATTATTTAAGGAGGCTCCATACTGTTCTCCATAGTGGCTGTATCAATTTACATTCCCACCAACATTGCAAGAGGGTTCCCTTTTCTCCACACCCTCTCCAGCATTTATTGTTTCTAGATATTTTGATGATGGCCATTCTGACAAGTGTGAGGTGATATCGCATTGTAGTTTTTATTTGCATTTCTCTAATGATTAAGGATGTTGAGCATTCTTTCATGTGTTTGTTGGCAATCTGTATATCTTCTTTGGAGAAATGTCTATTTAGGTCTTCTGCCCATCTTTGGATTGTGTTGTTTGTTTTTTTGATATTGAGCTGCATGAGCTGCTTATAAATTTTGGAGATTAATCCTTTGTCAGTTGCTTCATTTGCAAATATTTTCTCCCATTCTGAGGGTTGTCTTTTCATCTTGTTTATGGTTTCCTTTGCTGTGCAAAAGCTTTGAAGTTTCATTAGGTCCCATTTGTTTATTTTTATTTCCATTTCTGTAGGAGGTGGGTCAAAAAGTATCTTGCTGTGATTTATGTCATAGAGTGTTCTGCCTATGTTTTCCTCTAAGAGTTTGATAGAGTCTGGCCTTACATTTAGGTCTTTAATCCATTTTGAGTTTATTTTTGTGTATGGTGTTAGGGAGTGTTCTAACTTCATTCTTTTACATGTAGCTCTCCAGTTTTCCCAGCACAACTTACTGAAGAGGCTGTCTTTTCTCCATTGTATATTCTTGCCTCCTTTATCAAAGGTAAGGTGACCATATGTGCGTTGGTTTACCTCTGGGTTTTCTATCCTGTTCCATTGATCTATCTTTCTGTTTTTGTGCCACTACCATGCTGTCTTGATTACTGTAGCTTTGTAGTATAGTCTGAAGTCCAGGAGCCTGATTCTTCCAGCTCCATTTTTCTTTCTCAAGATGGCTTTGGCTATTCGGGTTCTTTTGTGTTTCCATACAAATTGCGTAATTTTTTGTTCTAGTTCTGTGAAAAATATCAGTGTTAGCTTGATAGGGATTGCATTGAATCTGTAGATTGCTTTGGGTAGCATAGTCAATTTCACAATGTTGATTATTCCAATCCAAGAACATGGTATATCTCTCCACCGATTTGTATCATATTTAATTTCTTTCATCAGTGTCTTATAGTTTTCTGCATACAAGTCTTTTATCTCCTTAGGTAGGTTTATTCCAAGATATTTTATTCTTTTTGTTGCAACGGTAAATGGGATTGTTTTCTTAATTTCACTTTCAGATTTTTCATTGTTAGTGTATAGGTATGCAAGAGATTTCTGTGCATTAATTTTGTATCCTGCTACTTTACCAAATGCACTGATTAGCTCTAGTAGTTTTCTGGTAGCATATTTAGGATTCTCTATGTATACTATCATGTCATCTGCAAACAGTGAAAGCTTTACTTCTTCTTTTCCAATTTGGATACTTTTATTTCCTTTTCTTCTCTGATTGCTGTGGCTAAAACTTCCAAAAGTATGTTGAATAACAGTGGTGAGAGTGGACAATCTTGTTTTGTTCCTGATCTTAGTGGAAAACGTTTCATTTTTTTCACCATTGAGGACGATGTTGTCTGTGGGTTTGTCATATATGGCCTTTAATATGTTGAGGTAAGTTCCCTCTATGCCTACTTTCTGGAGCGTTTTTATCATGCATGGGTGTTGAATTTTTTCGAAAGATTTCTCTGCATCTCTTGAGACGATCATATGGTTTTTCTCCTTCAATTTGTTAATATGGTGTATCACATTGATTGATTTGTGTATATTGAAGAATTCTTGCATTCCTGGGATAAACCCCACTTAACCATGGTGTATGATCCTTTTAATGTGCTGTTGGATTCTGTTTACTAGTATTTTGATGAGGATTTTTGCATCAATGTTCATCAGTGATATTGGTCTGTAATTTTGTTTTTCTATGACACCTTTGTCTGGTTTTGGTATCAGGGTGATGGTGGCCTTGTAGAATGAGTTTGGGAGTGTGCCTCCTTCTGCTCTATTTTGGAAGAGTTTGAGACGGATAGGTGTTAGCTCTTCTCTAAATGTTTGATAGAATTTGCCTGTGAAGCCATCTGGTCCTGGGTTTTTGCTTGTTAGAAGATTTTTAATCACAGTTTCAATTTCAGTGCTTGTGACTGGTCTGTTCATATTTTCTCTTTCTTCCTGGTTCAGTCTCGGAAGTTTGTGCATTTCTAAGAATTTGTCCATTTCTTCCATGTTGTCCATCTTATTGGCATAGAGTTGCTTGTAGTAATCTCTCACGATCCTTTGTATTTCTGCAGTGTCAGTTGTTACTTCCCCTTTTTCATTTCTAATTCTACTGATTTGAGTCTTCTCCCTTTTCTTCTTGATGAGTCTGGCTAATGGTTTATCTATTTTGTTTATCTTCTCAAAGAACCAGCCTTTAGATTTATTGATCTTTGCTATCATTTCCTTCATTTCTTTTTCATTTATTTCTGATCTGATCTTTATGATTTATTTCCTTCTGCTAACGTTGAGGTTTTTTTGTTCTTCTTTCTCTAATTGCTTTAGGTGTAAGGTTAGGTTGTTTATTTGAGATGTTTCTTGTTTCTTAAGGTAGGATTGTATTGCTATAAACATCCCTCTTAGAACTGCTTTTGCTGCATCCCATAGGTTTTGGGTCATTGTGTTTTCATTGTCATTTGTTTTTAGGTATTTCTTTTTTGATTTCCTCTTTGATTTCTTCAGTGATCTCTTGGTTATTAAGCAGTGTATTGTTTAGCCTCCATATGTTTGTATTGTTTACAGATTTTTTCCTGTAATTACTATCTTGTCTCGTAATGTTGTGGTCAGAAAAGAAACTTGATACAATTTCAATTTTCTTAAATATATCAAGTTTTTAACTTCTCCAACAAATCTGAATGAGATCCTTGCTGGATAGAGTAATCTTGGTTGCAGGTTTTTCCCTTTCATCACTTTAAATATGTCCTGCCAGTCCCTTCTGGCTTGCAGAGTTTCTGCTGAAAGATCAGCTGTTAACCTTATGGAGATTCCCTTGTATGTTATTTGTTGTTTTTCCCTTGCTGCTTTTAATATGTTTTCTTTGTATTTAATTTTTGATAGTTTGATTAATATGTGTCTTGGTGTGTTTCTCCTTGAATTAATCCTGTATGATACTCTCTGTGCTTCCTGGACTTGATTAACTATTTCCTTCCCCATATTAGGGAAGTTTCCAACTATAATCTCTTCAAATATTTTCTCAGTCCCTTTTTTTTTCTATTCTTCTTCTGGGACCCCTATAATTCGAATGTTGGTGTGTTTAATATTGTCCCAGAAATCTCTGAGACTGTCCTCAATTCTTTGCATTCTGTTTTCTTTATTCTGCTCTGCGGTAGTTATTTCCACTATTTTATCTTTCAGGTCATTTATCCATTCTTCTGCCTCAGTTATTTTGCTATTGATCCCTTCTAGAGTGTTTTTAATTTCATTTATTGTGTTGTTCATGATTGTTTGTTTGCTCTTTGGTTCTTCTAGGTCCTTGTTTAACATTGCTTGTATTTTCTTCATTCTATTTCCAAGATTTTGGATCATCTTTACTATCATTATTCTGAATTCTTTTTCAGGTAGACTGCCTATTTCCTCTTCTTTTATTAGGTCTGATGGGTTTTTCCCTTGCTACTTCATCTGCTGTGTGTTTCTTTGTCTTCTCATTTTGCTTAACTTACTGTGTTTGGGGTCTCCTTTTTGCAGGCTGCAGGTTCGTAGTTCCCGTTGTTTTTGGTGTCTGCCCCCAGTGGCTAAGGTTGGTTCAGTGGGTTGTGTAGGCTTCCTGGTGGTGGGGACTAGTGCCTGTGTTCTGGTGGATGAGGCTGGATCTTGTCTTTCTAGTGGGAAAGTCCACATCTGGTCATGTGTTTTGGGGTGTCTGTGACGTTATTATGATTTTAGTCAGCCTCTCTGCTAATGGGTGAGTTTGTGTTCCTGTCTTTCTAGTTGTTTTGCATAGGTTGTCGAGCACTGTAGCTTGCTGGTTGTTGAGTGGAGCTGGGTCTTGGCATTGAGATGGAGGTCTCTGGGATATTTTCGCCATTTGATATTATGTGGAGCTGGGAGGTATCTAGTGGACCAGTGTCCTGAACTTGGCTCTCCCACCTCAGAAGCACAGCCCTGATGCCTGGCTGGAGCACCAAGAGTGTGTCATCCACACGGAGAAATGGAAAAACATATATATATATATCTTTTCTCCAAAAGGCCACGTCCTCAATTTGGGATGATTCATTGTCTATTCAGGTATTCCACAGATGCAAGGTATATCAAGTTGATTGTGGAGATTTAATCCTCTTCTCCTGAGGCTGCTGGGAGAGATTTCCTTTTCTCTTCTTTGTTCTCATAGCTCCTGGTATTCAGCTTTGGATTTGGCCCTGCCTCTGGGTGTGGGTATTTGGAGGGCTTCTGTTCTTTGCTCAGACTGGACAGGGTTAAAGGAGCAGCTGACTAGGGAACTCTGGCTCACTCAGGCCGGCGGGAAGGAGGGGTACAGTGTGCGGGTGAGCCTGTGGCGTCAGAGGCCGGCGTGACATTGCACCAGCCTGAGGCATGCCGTGCATTCTCCCGGGGACGTTGTCCCTGGATCACGGGACCCTGGCAGTGGGGGGCTGCACAGGCTCCCAGGAGGGGAGGTGTGGATAGTGACCTGTGCTTGCACTCAGGCTTCTTGGTGGCTGCAGCGGCAGCGTTAGCGTCTCATACCCGTCTCTGGGGTCCGCGTTGATAGCTGCAGCTCGCGCCCATCTCGAGCTCCTTTAAGCAGCGCCCTTAATCCTCCTCCTCGCACACCAGGAAACAAAGAGGCAAGAAAATGTCTCTTGCCTCTTCGGCAGCTCCAGACATTTTCCCGGAGTCCCTCCCGGCTAGGTTTGGCACACTAGCCCCTTCAGGCTGTGTTCATGAAGCCAGCCCCAGTCCTCTCCCTGGGATTTGACCTCTGAAGCCCGAGCCTCAGCTCCCAGCCCCAACCCGTCCTGGCGGGTGAGCAGACAAGCTTCTTGGGCTGGTGAGTGCTGGTTGGCACCGATCCTCTGTGTGGGAAACTCTCTGCTTTGCCCTCTGCACCCCTGTTGCTGTACTCTCCTCCGCAGCTCCAAAGCTTCCCCCCCTCTGCCACCTGCAGTCTCCGCCCGCGAAGGGGCTTCTAGTGTGGAAACATTTCCTCCTTCACAGCTCCCTCCCACCGGTGCAGGTCCTGTCCCTATTCTTTTGTCTCTGTTTATTCTTTTTTTCTTTTGTCCTACCCAGGTACGTGGGGAGTTTCTTGTCTTTTGGGAGGTCTGGGGTCTTCTGCCAGCCTTCAGTAGGTGTTCTGTAGGAGTTGTTCCACATGTAGATGTATTTTTGATGTATTTGTGGGGAGGAATGTGATCTCCACGTCTTACTCTTCCGCCGTCTTGAAGCTCTTCCTCCTATAATGTAACCTTTTTGTCTTTCTATTTAGATGTATGTGCTTTTCAGAAGCAGAAAATAAGTCGTGGAAGATTAAAAATGTTAGCAATTGTGTAGGAGCAGCATAAATCATATTCATCATGTAGATGTAGGTGGAAAGAGTTATTTGTGGGTTATGAATTTATGTGTATGCCCATACCATGTGGTTATATTTACTGTGGCTTTTAATGGGGATTATTTTAAAAATAGACAACTCTCTCTATATATACATGAACATCTTCATCATCATAATGTCATAGTAAAACCTTTAGTTGTTTCAAAATAGTTTCATATTCAATTTCTTATTTCATTCTCACAATATCCTGTAAGGTGGTCAAAGCAGATATTCTTATTTTACAGATGAAGGAACCAAGACCCAGATAACTGAAATGACAAAACTGGAATTAGAACCCAGGTTGCCTGAATTCTAGTCGAGTGCTCCTTCCACTTTGTTATACTTCTCCCATACTTCTACAGATTCAGTTCCATTCACCAAAAATGTATAGACTAACTGCTGTCTGCCTGACATCATGCTTGGATATATTTGGGTATGATGCATTCCAATGTCTTTAAGGATATTAAGTGAAAAGCAAACAAGTCTAGCTTGGAATTATGACTTAATAAAAAGAGATGTGGTTTAAGCCAAGGCATACTGAAGAATGAGTAATGAATGAATAATGCACTTTGGAGAGAAGTGGGATATTGGAAAGACAGATTAAGGTTGGTTTTAATAACTATACTGTTCCAAAGTGAAGTTTGAACCTTATAGGAAGCCAATGAATCTCTTCTGAATAGAGGATGCTGGAATAGAAAATTTTCTGCAGATTTATCTGGCAGTTATAGGTAATTATATTGGAACAGAGAATTAGGTGGGAGGAGTGTCTAGAGTTTTTGTCTCTAATTACTGGTTGTCATAATCCCAATTTGAGGAGGTGAGGCCTGAGCTAGAACCTCAGCAGTGACAATAGAAAAGAGTGATATGTGCGTTCCTCATCTGTACATGTGTGGAGTGTGCTCTCTCTCTTCATTGTTTACAAGATCCTTGATGATTCCAGTGTGCAGTTTATAAAATTTCTACACGTTTCCCCTACAGCTTGGCAAATAAAGTGCTTTGCTTATTGTAGGTGCCTGATAAATATTGTTAACTGGCTAGCTGTTTGAAACGTTCATTGTGTTATAGTAGATGAGGTTATAATGACATTTATTTTTATAACTTTAGGGTTGGACTTTGAGTTTTTAAAAATTCCACTTGTTATTGAAACTCTAGTTTCAGTTTACACATGAATCAAGGGACAGTAAGGTTAGAGTGGAAGGTTACACTGAATGTTTGAATTACCTGTTTTTAGAAAAGTAATATCAAAACTTCCTATCTTTTCCATAGTTTATATGGATGAAAATGTAATGTGTGAAATGTCACATTTTGTGTGTGACTCATGTTTCCTGCATATTTGGCGCCTTTATGCTAGATTCCTGATAACTGAATGCTGCTGTATAGATCTATACTCTAGACACTGTTTGATTACTACTTGACAAATATGATGGTTTTGCCATTAACAAAAGTCGATATGCAGGAAGGAAAATAAGTAGATAAATGAAATATCAAAAATCCAAAGTTATTGAGAAATGGATTTGGGAAGAAGTTAGTTATGTCAGTCATGATCACTCCCAGTTTCACCTTTTGGATCTTTTCTCCTGTTGTGGTATTACCTTTCCCCTATCTTCAGTACAGAATCTCCTATATATCTGAACAGATTTATAGCTCATAAAATTTTAAATACATGTATACGTTTTTAAGTCCAATGTGACAGAGGATTTAGCCCAGTCTTTGGATACATTACTACCAGATTGTACTATGAGTTGATTCTTCAGAGCTTTGATCAGGCTGACTCTTTTGTTCCTGGTTGATATTCATTTATTACACCAAGCATATTTTTTTCCACAGTAGATTAGGTTTGGTTTATGATGACAATATGCTAAGGCAGGTATCTCTCATCCTTGATGAGCTCCACAATTATCCTAGGGAACTCGTAGCAGCTCACTTTAATGTTGTACAGATCTAATAGGCTCTGAAATTAGGGAATCATCCATAGTTTGTGACAAAAGTATAATTGGAGGTACTGTCTTCATGCTTATTACTCTTTAAGTTCTCAGTCAATTGCACTACCAAAAACAAACTAACCACAATAAAATGAAAATTCATCCTTCCTAAAAAAATAAGAGGAAGTGACTGAATACCATTCTAGACCTCTCTCACCTAAGCTCCAGACTATATGCTCACCCTCTTTCTGGGTACCTAGGTTTCCAAAATACCGCTTAAAACCAACATATACAAAACCAAGTTCATTGTCTTTACCTTCATTATTTTATCCTCCTCCCTGAGTTTTCTTTCTCAGAGAAAGTGGTACAACCCTGGCCAAACCAGAAATCCAGAAGTCATCATTAACTTCTCACTGAAGTGAACAGTCAACATATCCTATAGATTTTACCTTTTAACCCTCTCATATCTATTTCTTCCCCTCTGTTTTCACTACCGATACCCTAAAAATGCCCTTCACTGTTTTCATAAGCAACAACTTATGCCCCTTTAACAGATTTCAACTGATCTCTATATAAGCCCTCCTCCCTTTACTGGGGTATAATTTACAAACAATAAATATTGCCATTTTATATGTACCGAGTGATGAGTTTGGCAATTGTATGTAGTAATAATCACCACAATCAAGATTTAGAACATTTCCTACCCGCTTTGCAGTCCAGTCCTCTCCCCTGATCTCAGCCCCAGTCAACCACTGATTTGCTCTCCATTACAAGCATACATGATGTAGTCTTTTGCATCCAGCTTCATTCACTCAGCATAGTCCTTTTGAGATTTATGTATGACATTGACTGCATCAGTAATTCATTAAACTTTCTTTTATGGACATACTGAAATTTGTTTATCCATTCATTAGTTGATGATGATTGGCTTGCTACCATTTTCGCTACTATGATCTTATGGTGTTATACTTACAAGTCTTTGGATATATGTTTTCATTTCTCTTGAGTAAAAACTAGGAGTAAGACTTCTGGGTCAGAAGGTAAGCATATGTAACTTTAGAAGAAAACTGCCAAATTGTTCAAGTGGCTCAACTAATTTGCATTCCTACCAGCAGCATGGGAGATCCAGTTGCTCTATTGGATTGTTATTATTCTTTCTAAATATTTAATCAGATTCACCAGTGAAGCTATTTTGTGCAGGCATTTTGATTTTGGAAAGGTTTGAATTCAGATTTTATTTATTTAATATAGAGCTATTCCTGTTTTCTCTTTCTTCTTAGGTCAGTTTCAGTCATTGTAAGGCCCTTTTTGTAACATCTTTATTGGAGTATAATTGCTTTACAATGGTGTGTTAGTTTCTGCTTTATAACAAAGTGAATCAGCTATACATATACATATATCCCCATATCTCTTCCTTCTTGCATCTCCCTCCCTCCCACCCTCCCTATCCCATCCCTCTAGGGTGGTCACAAAACACTGAGCTGATCTCCCTGTGCTATGAGTCTGTTTCCCACTAGCTATCGGTTTTACATTTGGTAGTGTATATATATACATGCTACTCTTTCACTTTGTCCCAGCTTACCCTTCCCCCTCCCCTTGTCCTCAAGTCTATTCTCTAGTAGGTCTGTGTCTTTATTTCTTTCCTGCCCCTAGGTTCTTCATAACCTTCTTTTTTTGCTTTTTAACTTTTCATTTTATATTGGAGTACAGCCGATTATCAATGATGCGATAGTTTCAGGTGCACAGCAAAGGGACTCAGCCATACATATACATGTATCTGTTCTCGCCCAAACTCCCCTCCCATCCAGGCTGCCACATAACATTGAGCAGAGTTCCCTGTGCTATACAGTAGGTCCTTGTTGGTTATCCATTTAAAATATACCAGTGTGTACATGTAGGTCCCAAACTCCCTGAATATTCCTTCCCCCTACCTTTCCCCCCGGGAACCATAAGTTTGTTCTCTAAGTCTGTGAGTCTGTTTCTGTTTTGTAAATAAATTCATTTGTATCATTTCTTTTTAGATTCCGCATATAAGGCATATCATATGATATTTCTCTTTCTCTGTCTGACTTACTTCACTCACTATGACAATCTCTATCCATATTGCTGCAAATGGCATTATTTCATTCTTTTTAATGGCTGAGTAATATTCCATTGTATATATATACCACATGTTCTTTATCCATTCCTCTTTCGATGGACATTTAGGTTGCTTGCATGTCTTGGCTATTGTAAACAGTGCTGCAATGAACATTGGAGTGCATGTATCCTTTTGGACCATGTTCTTCTGTGGATATATACCCAGGAGTAGGACTGCAGGGTCGCATGGTAGTTCTTTTTTTAGTTTTTTAAGGAACTTCCATAGTGTTCTCCATAGTGGCTGTACCAATTTACATTCCCATTTTACATTATTTCTTTTTAAATATTTAATCAGATTCACCAGTGAAGCTATTTCGGGCAGGCATTTTGAGTTTGGAAAGGTTTTAATTCAGATTTAATTTATTTAATAAAGCTATTTCTGTTTTCTCTTTCTTCTTAGGTCAGTTTCAGTCATTGTAAGGCCCTTCTTGATCTGACTTCTGCATGACTCTTCGTTCTCATCCTTCACACCATTCCTTCATCACAGCTCTTTGCTTTACTTGTTATATGTGTATCAGGTTGCAATTTGCCTGAACATGACATACTGCTTCAAACTTCCTTTGCACAAATTTATTGATCTGTTGTTTGGAATGCTGTGCCCTTAGCATCACATAGGTAATTATAAATTCTTTAATGCTCATTTCAGGATGCTCCCCTTTTCAGGGAAAACTTTAGTGATTTCACTTGATGTTTCCTTTGTCCACACACTTCTTCATTTCCCACTGCCAGCTGTCTCAACTGTTCTTCCTTGGTCCTCCCCAGAGTACCATGTGTATACTGCAAGTGTAGCCCTTCATATGTGTAGTAATTGTGTTTTCCTTCTTCTCTTATTAGACTTAGGTTACTGCAGTTAGGGGCCTTGAGTTTTATCTCTGTATTTTTTGTGTCAAGCACATGGAAAATATTCAATTAGAATGAAAGAGAAAAGGAGGGAATGAGGAAGGAAAGAAAAAAGGGAGTGAGGGAGGGAGGGAGGGAGGAAGGAAGGAAGGAGGGAAGGAAGGAAAGAAGGAAGGAAGATCACAAAGGGAGGGGGAGAAAAACAGAAGATGGTTAAAGATGGTTTCTGTATCTGGGGCCCGGGCTGCATAGCACGGGAAACAAAAGCAGCTTTCAGGCAGCTGTACCAAAACAGTTCTTCTTTAGTAGCTATACAAACAATCTCTGTCAGTTGCCATAATTTTTACAGTCAATTAAAAAATATGGACCAATATTACTTGATGTGATGACATTTAATTGATGAGGCCTGCCTGAGTCATTACTATTATTACCTGACCTATTGATCTTTATAATTACAAATTTAAAGATACACCTACATATATCCCTTATATTAACAAATGCATGTGTCCAAGCGTACAGATACACATACGGTCATTTTGGAGATTTTCATTGTGTATCTTCTGTCTTTTATCATACCCATCTCTATATATGCATGGGCAGGCATTGAGAACTATACACATAAATACTGCACATTTTAAACTTAAGATAAGTATTTTAAATATTAAAATAAAAGAAGGTAGTGTTACATATAGAAGTTTTGCATTACAGTTGACCTTTGAACAACACTGGTTTGAATGCAGGGTCCACTTATATGTGGGTTTTTTTTCCAATAAACACTACAGTACTACACAATCTGTGGTTGGTTGAATCCCTGATGTGGAACCACAGATAGGGAGGAACAACTATAAAGTTATACATGGATTTTCAACTGCTGGAGGGTGACCCAACCCCTACTTTGTTCAAGGGTCAACTGTATTTATTAAATATGTATATCCAATCAGGTTGGGGTATCTACTTTAGTATGCTCTTATCCTGAAGCAATGCTGTCCAATAGAGAAAGTCAGAAGATTTTAGGTTCAATTCCCGACACCTAAACTCTTTCTTATGAGGAGTACATCAAGTATTGATGAGATGTGCACATCAAAGCCTCACAGGGCAGAACACATAATACAGATCCATGGTAGTGTGATCTAGTGAAAACTGTTGGTCGTCTGCAAAAGTGGGGGAAAATCATAGCTTACTTTCTATGCCATAGTTACTTTATGAAAGTAAATGATTTGTGGGAGATACAGGCCAGGAAAGTTATTTAATTTAAAAATTTTGCTCATTTTATTGTGGAAGGCCCTGAATGTATACAAGTTTGAAAGGTAAGTTTATGATCAGATATTCAAATGCACTGCTTTTCCCTGGTCATTTTGCTTACACTCTTTCAGGACCTGAGAAGTATTTCCTCTTTTCTTAATAAAACTATCAAACATAATTTTAGACTTGTTTTCCTTTCAAAATAAATGTCTCAGTTTCCAAGGAGGTCCTGTATGTTGCAGTATCAGGGGATGTAAGGTAGTGATTAAGATAGATAATCAAGGAGGCAGGGGGTGCTGACCAGAGCTTTCTGATATACTCAGTTAATTATTCTTTCTTTATTTAAAATATCTTTGTTTGTAGCTAATGGAAGAACAATAAAATCTCAAGTTAAAAAATAACTCTCATGGTAAAACAAAAATAGCACATAAACATTTGTTACTAACAATTACTTGGTGATTAATGTTTTATAGTTGATATAGCAATATGAGAAATAGATGAGAAATATATTTGTTTAATAGAGGGAAGGAATTTCTTTTTTATCTGAATGTGGGTCATTGGCTTGCTGATGTGCCATGTTGGGCTCTTGCTAGTAAGGAACTGTGTTTCCATTATAAAGATCATTTTAGTGAGTTAAAAAAAATAAACTATGAAGACTAATGCCAACTTTAAACTCTTTCTATAATAGATTTGGCACTTGAGAGTAATTTTTTCTTTATAAATTTTAATGACTAAAAAATTGATCTGGCTTGCTTTTGAGTTATAGCAAATTAGAACAAATTGTTAATTATGTTCAGCTGCAGTTTGGGGCGGTTGCTTAAAAACACAAACAATGAATATGATTTCAATCAAAGTTGGTAAGTGATTAGTTCAGAGTTTTAGTTGGGTTGTATGTTCCATTTAACAGAAGGGGTCTAAGCAGGAGATTTAACTTTGAAGAGTACTCTACTTAATTTGCAAATGAATTTTATGTGGTGCTCTTAGCCTTTTCTTGAATTCCCTGGAACTCCAGTATAACATAATTTTTCATCAGAGCAGAATTCACTAAATCCTGAATCTCTCTTATGCTTAGAAGGGGGTGGGTAGTTATTGAAATAATAAAAGAAAAACACATTAGAACACAATAGAAATACAAGGCTGCTCACTTAAGCAAGTTCATAATAAGTAATTATTGATTGAACTGCAATACTAAACAGAAGCTCTGGTGTACTTTGACAATAGGGTATAGCTGTTCAGTTCAGCTAGGTTTCACACTATAAATATAAGGCATAGGTTGTAAGACTTTTGGGGCAGTTAGTTCCACGTTCATAAATTGTGGCTGCTCCCCTCAACTAGCTGTTTTGCAAATATGTGGTACTGGTCACAGAAAAATGAGGTATATAAACTATAGATAGTACAATTAAAATCTCTTTCCATTAGTGTTGTAAACCACCTACTGGTTGCACATATGCATGTACAGACGTACAATGAAGCTGCACAGTGTTACTCTTTGAAGTCAAGTGTTCAAAAGAAATACAATGGGAATAATTATTCATTTATTCATCCACTAGTTCATTTATTCAACGTATATTTTATGCCTTTAAGGTCCAAGCACTGTGGTAAACACAGAGCCTTAATAAAGAAGATAACATTTGCCCTTAAAGAGCTTAAAATTTTGGGGGGTCTAAGGTAATTCACAAATAGTCAATATTGAATATAAATACTATAAGAGAGAAGCAAAGAAAAGAATGATATAGTTTGTGAGGGGATCAGGACATGTATTATAAAGGAGATATGATAAGGCTATATATAAGAAAATTGTATCTGATTTTGCCTAATATGCATTAACATATTTTACCCTAACTTTACAAAGGGAAGCTATTTTTAACATACATTTTTATCGGCATATATTAAAATAAATGGTTTGTCCTTAAATTCACATACAATATAGAACACAACATACAATATGTAGAATAGTTTTGGGTTAGGAAATATTTACAATAATTGATAATTTCTAACCTAGCCATTCTGTTCCCTCATCTACATGATAGGTCTTAACTCAAAACAACATTTTAAAATTCTTTTTCAAAAGTAAGTTTAACCTAAGTGTTCATCGACAGATGAATGGATAAGGAAGATGTGGCACATATATAAAATGGAATATTACTAAGCCATACAAAGAAATGAAATTGAGTTATTTGTAGTGAGGTGGATGGACATAGAATCCATCATACAGAGTGAAGTAAGTGAGAAAGAGAAAAACAAATACCGTATGCTAACACATATATATGGAATAAAACAAAATGGTTATGAAGAACCTAGGGACAGGACAGGAATAAAGACGCAGATGTAGAGAATGGACTTGAGGACACGGGGAGGGGGAAGGGTAAGCTGGGGCGAAGTGAGAGAGTGGCATGGACATATATACACTACCAAATGTAAAATAGATAGCTAGTGGGAAGCAGCCACATAGCACAGGGAGATCAGCTCGGTGCTTTGTGACCACCTAGAGGGGTGGGATACGGAGGGTGGGAGGGAGGGAGACACAAGAGGAAAGAGATATGGGGACATATGTATGTGTATAGCTGATTCACTTTGTTATAGAGCAGAAACTAACACACCATTGTAAAGCAATTATGTGCCAAAAAAGATGTTTAAAAAAATAGTAAGTTTGAGCCTCATACCAAATGCTAGACATCATTTACTTTCATTATTATACTACTAGTTATATTCAAGAAATATTTACTTTTTACTGTATGTCAGGTATTGTGATGAATACAACATCTAATTTAGATGAAATAATGCACCATTAGTGGCAGTTGCAATTATCTTTATTTTCTAAAGATTTGTGAGGTTTGCTTTTGTTTGTTTCTGAGGGTTTGTTTGTGCATCTTGGAGCAGGAAAGGAGTTAGGCAAGGTAGAAGGAAGTAGGAATGAAGTAGATGTCTGTCAAATTTTTGAAAATAGGCTATTATAATTAATTCTAGAGCTGTTTTACAGTAAAATATTGTTCAGAATTTAGATCTGCTGTATTCCTCAATTTTTAAAATTTTAAAACACTACTTTAAATTAATATGTTAGGGATTCCCTGGTGGTGCAGTGGTTGAGAGTCCGCCTGCCGATGCAGGGGACACGGGTTCATGCCCCAGTCTGGGAAGATCCAGCATGCCGCGGAGCGGCTAGGCCCGTGAGCCATGGCCACTGAGCCTGCGCGTCCAGAGCCTGTGCTCCACAACGGGAGAGGCCACAACAGTGAGAGGCCTGCGTACCACAAAATAAATAAATAAATAAAATAATATGGTAGTGCTTTTTGTTATAATGCTGTATAGATATTTTAAATAAAGGATTTAAAAAATATTTTTAGACTTACAGAAAAGTTGCAGAGATGGAAATGAGTTTCCTTAGCTTGCACCCAGTTTTTCCTATTATTAGCACCTTAGATTACTACTGTATATTTGTCACACATTTTGAACAAATATTGATACATTATTACAACTAAAATCCATCCTTTATTCATATTTTTAAAATTTTAAATTCAGATTTATTTTGTTTTTACCATTTTAAGAATGTCATATCATTGGAATCATAGAGTATCTAGCCTTTCCAGACAAGCTTCTTTCAGTTAGCAATATGCATTTAAGACTCATCTATATTTTTGTGTGGATTGGCAACTCATTCCTTTTTATCTCCGAATACTATTCCATTGGATGGGTGTACCACAGTTTATCTAGTCACCTATTAAAGGACATCTTGGTTGTTTTCAATTTTTGGTGATTATGAATAAAGCTGCTATGAATATTCATGTGCAGAATTTTTTCATACATAATTTCTCTATTCACTTGGGTAAATATGAAGAGCATGATTACTGGGTTGTATGGTAATGTTTATCTTTAAAAGAAGTTGCCATATTATCTTTCAAAGTGTGTGTACCTTTTTGCTTTCCCATCAACAATGCTAGAGAGTTCTAGCCACTCTTCAGCCTTGCCAGAATTTGGTATTGTCAATATAGTTTAAAAAATTAGCCATTCTAATAGGTATAGTGGAATCAATCTCTGGATTTAATTTGCATTTCCCTAATTGCTGATGATGCTAATTATCTTTTCATGTGTTGTTAAGAGTTTTTATCATGAACATATGTTAAATCCTGTCAAATGCTTTTTCTGTTTATTGATATATTTTTCTTTTCATTTCCTTAATGTGCTGTATCACATTTATTGATTTGCATATGTTGAACCATCCTTGCATCCCAGGTATAAACACCACTTGATCATGGTGAATGACTCTTTCAATGTGCTGCTGAATTCGGTTTGCTGGTATTTCACTGAGAATATTTGCGTGTGTATTCATTATGTATATTGGCCTGTGGTTTTCTTTTCTTGTAGTGTCCTTTTCTGGCTTTGGTATCAGGGTAATTCTAGTCTTTATCTTTCTTGACCTATGTAATGGGCTAGGATCTCCAGTACTATGTTGTATAGGAGTGGTGAGAGTAGACATCTTTGCCTTGCTGCTGTTAGGGGAAAGTATTTACTTCTTTTGCTGTCAGATGTGATGTTAATTGTAGGATTTTTGTAGTGCCCCTTATTAGGCAGAGGAAGTTACTTTGTATTCCTATTTTGCTGAGAATTTTTACCATATTTGAATATTGGTTTTGTTGAATTCTTTCTTGCATCAGCTAATAAGATCATGTGTTTTTTCTTCTTTAGACCATTTCTATGATGGAGTATATTGATTGATTTTCAAATATTGAACCAGCCTTGTATCCCCAAAATAAACTCCAATGGGTCTTGTTGTATAAATTTTTTATATAGCTGAATTTTATTTACCAATATTTTGTTAAGGATTTGTGTGCCTATATGACAAGGGATATCCATCTGAATTTTGTAAAATATTTGTAAAATATTTTCTGGTTTTAGTATGAGGGTAGTGTTTGCCTTCTAAAATGAAACAGGAAGTGTTTCTTCTAGAAAAATTATGTAGAATTGGTGCTACTTCTTTAAATGTGTGCTAGAATTCTTCAATGAAACCATAGAGTCTTGAAAATTTCTTTTTTATTTTTTGGAAAGTTGTCAACTATCAATTCAATTTTTTTTGTGTGTGTGTGGTATGCTGGCCTCTCACTGTTGTGGCCTCTCCTGTTGTGGAGCACAGGCTCTGGACGCACAGGCTCAGTGGCCATGGCTCATGGGCCCACCCGCTACGTGGCATGTGGGATCTTCCTGGACTGGGGCACGGACATGTGTCCCCTGCATCGGCAGGTGGACTCTCAACCACTGCACCACCAGGGAAGCCCTCAATTCAATTTTTTAACGTTTAGAGGAATATACTATCTATAAACTATTTTTATCAGTGTGAGTGAATTTTGGTGGTTTGTGGTTTTCAAGATATTGGTCAATTTCTTATGAATTGTTGAATTTATGTACATAAAGTTACTAATATTTCAATATTTAAAAGATTTTCAAGTGTGTGAGCTAGTCCCTTTTTCATTTCTAATATTTCTCTCACTTTTTCTTTTTCATGCTTGATGTTTTTCTATTTTATTCATCCTTTAAAAGATAGTTTTTGTTTTCATTGATTTTCTCTATTTTTCTGATTTCTGTTTCTACTTTTATGTTTATATGATCCTTCCTTCTGCCTTATTTTTCTCTTTGTAAATTCTTAAGGTGAAAACTTAGATTATTAATTTGAGATATTTTTCTTTCTAATATAAGCATTTAATGCAATAGTTTTCTCCTCAATATTGCTTTAGCAGAATCTCACAAATTTTGGTATGTTTTATTTTTATTCAGTTCAAAATATTTTCTAATTTATCTTGATATTTCTTCTTTGATCCATGGATCATTTAGGAGTGTGTTGTTTAATTTCCAAGTGATTGGATATTTTCTTATCAATTCCATTATTTATTTCTATTTTGATTCCATTATGATGAGACCTTACTTGTATGATTTCAATTCTTTTAAATTTGTTGATGTTTGTTTAATGATGCATAATATGTTGTATATTGATGTATGTTGCATTTGTGTTTTCTGCTGTTGCAGAATAAGAGTTCTATGAATGTCAGTCAGATACAGTAAGTTGATGGTATTGCTTAGTTTTTCTATATTCTTGCTGATTTCTTTCTTCTTGTTCTACGAATTATTAAAAGAGAACTATTGGAGTTTCCAAATATAGAAACTTTCTCACCATATAGTTTTCTTTATCCTCCCCCTTTATGTTTCTTTATATTTACATAGGTATAAATGTATAGGTATAAATTTATATATTTACATATAAATATTTATATAGGTATAAATATATAGATTATATTTGTATTTTAAGAGCTTTATTGAGATATAATATTCTTAATATGTGTGTATTATGGCATATGCATACACAGAAAAGCTCATGAAACAATGCTACAACTTTTGCTTTTATTTGTCAAACCTACTTTAAAAAACTCAAGACAGGAAAAACTATTTGTTATACTTACCCAAATATTTAAGCATTTCTGTCATTCTCCCTTCATTCTTGATATTAAAGGTTTCTTTCTTTGAAAATTTCTCAGGCTTCCCTGGTGGTGCAGTGGTTGAGAGTCCGCCTGCTGATGCAGGGGACACGGGTTTGTGCCCCGGTCCGGGAAGATCCCACATGCCATGGAGCAGCTAGGCCTGTGAGCCATGGCCACTGAGCCTGCACGTCCGGAGCCTGTGCTCCGCAATGGGAGAGGCCACAACAGTGAGAGGCCCGTGTACTGCAAAAAAAAAAATTTCTCTAAAGAATTTCCTTTTGCAATTCTTTTGGAGCAGGTCTACTGACAATATTTTCTCCTTAATTTTTCTTCATTTGAAAATATCTTTATTTTACCTTAAGTGAAGCGTATTTTTCAGTGGATATAGAATTATATAGATTTTTTTTCTTTCAGTGCTTATAAATGTTGTACCATTTCATTAAGTTCTCCACAGTTTCTGATAAGAAATTCATGGTCATTCAAATGGTTGTGCTTATTTAGATAATGCATAATTTTTGTTTAGCTGCTTTTAAAATTTTTCTTGGTCTTTTCCTTTCAGTAGTCTGATTATGATGTGTCTAGCACAGATTTCTTTGGGTTTTTTTTTTTGCTGTTCAAGGTTCACTAAACTTCTTTAATTAGTAGGTTTATGTATTTTGACAAACATGGGAGGTTTTCAGCCATTATTTCTTCACATATTTTTCAGCACTGCTCACATTCTCTTCTCTGGGACTCAGATGACATGAATATTACACCTTTTGTTATTATTCCACAGATCTCTCAGGTTCTGTTCAATTTTTTTCAACTTCTTTCTCCATTGTTCAGATTGGATAATTTATATTGATCTAGCTTAACGTTCACTATTTCCTTTGTAATCTCCATTCCCCTATTGAGGCTCTCCACTGAGTTTAAAATTTTGATTATTATATTTTTAAGTTCTAGAATTTCCATTTGGGTTTTCTACATATCTTTTATTTCTTTTGTAATATATATATAAACATTTTTGCATTTGTTTCAAGGGCATGTATGATAATTTTGTTGAAGCAATTTTATAATAGTTGCTTTTATGTCTTAGAGACTCCTAAACAACTATAGGATCTTGGCATTGGTATCTGTTAATTATTGTATTTTTAAGAGCTTTATTGAGATATAATACACCTACCATACAATTCAGCCATTCAAACTGTACAATTCCATGATTTTTGTATATTCACAGTTAGGGTGAATACAATCCCCCAAGGAAATCCTGTACATATTTGGAGCCATTCTCCATTCCCTCTTTTCCCCTATGTGCTAAGCAAATACTAGTATAATTTATGTCCCAGTAGATAAGCCAATTCTGTTCATTCCATATAAATGGAATCATACAATATGTGGTCTTTTGAGTTGTGTCCTTCACTTAACATAATATTTTCAAGACTTATTTATGTTATAGCATATATACTTTATTAATTTTTATTTCCAAGTAATGTTTTATTGTATGAATATACCATATTTTGTTTATTCATTCATTAGTTGATCGACATTAGAGTTTTTTCCCACACTTTTTGGCCATTATGAATAAAGATACTATGAATATTTGTGTACAAATGTAATTGTTGCTTTGATTATACCCATCCTAATGGTGTTATCTCATGGTGTTTTATTTTATTTTGAATCAATAGACTATTTTTTCAGGCCAGTTATAGGTTTACAGAAAATCTGAATAAAAAAGATAGAGTTCCCATATACCCCTCTCCCCTCACACACAGTTTCTCCTATTAATAACATTTTGCATTAGTGTGGTACATGTGTTATAATTTGATGAGGCAGTATCAATATTCATACATTATTAAGTAAAGTACGTTAAGGTTCACTCTTTGTGTTGTACAGTTCTGCAATTTTTCACAAATATAAGTCATGTATCCATCATTATAGTATCATGCAGAGTAGTTTCACTGACCTAACAATCTTCTGTGCTCCACCTATTCATCCCTCCTTCACTTCCTCTGAACCTCTGGCAAACACTGATCTGTGCACTGTCTCTATAGTTTTGCCTTTTTCAGAATGTTATATAGTTGGAATAATACAGGATGTAGCATTTTAAACCTGGATTCTTCTACCTAGCAATATGCATTTAAGGTGACTTTATGTCTTTTCATAGGTTGATAGTTCATTTTTCTAACTTGGTGAATAACATTCCGTTGTATGGATGTATCACAGTTTGTTTATCCATACCTATCGAATGACATCTTGGTAGCTTTAAAGTTTTAGCAGTTAAGAAATTTAAAAAAAAAAAAAGAATGAAGCTACTATAAATATTCTCATGCAAGTGTATGTGTAGACATGAATTTTTAACTCATCTGGGTAAATACCAAGGAGCACAATTGTTGAATCACATGATAAGAGTGTGTTTACTTTCATAAGAAACTACCAATCTATCTTCCAAAGTGGCTGTAGCATTTTGCATTCCCACCAACAGTGAAAGTGAGTTCCTGTTGCTTTACAGCCATGCCACCATTTGAAGTAGTCAGTGTTTTGGATGCTTACCATTTTAATAAGTGTGAAGGGTATATCATGTTTGTTTTAATTTGCAGTTTCCTAATGATATGTGATATTGAACATGTTTTCGTATGCTTACTTGCCATCTGTGTATCTTTGGTTATGTCTGTTGGAGTCTTTGGCCACATTTTCAATTTGGTTGCTTGTTTTCTTACTGTTGAGTTTTAAGAATTCTTTGTATATTCTGAAACAAGCCCTTTGCAAGATTTTCTCCCCAAATATGAGAGAAATCCCAAAATGTGCCTTTTTATTATGTTAAAAATCTTTTTGGCAGAGAATAAGTTTTTAATTTTAATTAAGTACAAATTATCAATTTTTTTTCATAAATTATGCTTTTAATGCTGTGTCTAAAAAGACATCACCAAACCCAAGGTAACCTAGATTTTCCATCATGTTATCTTCTAGGAGTTTTATAATTTTGTTTTACATTTAGATTTATGATCCATATTTAGTGAAATTTTTGTGAATGATGTAAGATCTATGTCTAGATTCATTTTTTTGCATGTGGATGTCCAAATGTTCTAGTAGCATTTGTTGAAAACACTATGATTTCTCCATTTAATTGTCTTTGTTCCTTCATGAAAGATCAATTGACTATATATGTATGAGGCTATTTCTGGGTTCTCTACTATGTTCCACTGATCCATTTGTCTATGGTAAGTCTAAAAGTAATGTAGTGTTCTTCCTTTTGTTTTTTCCCTACATTTAGGTAGCATGTTGCCTATACTGGAGCTTTTGCATTTCTGTATACTTTTTAAAATTAGTTTGTTGATTCCACAAAATAATATCCTGAGAGTGTGATTAAGATTGTGATAATTGTATAAATCAAGTTGAGAAGAAATGACAATTTAATATTATTGAGTTTTAGATGCATCATCACAAAATCTCTATTACTTAGATCTACTTAAGTTTCTCTCATCAAACTTTTGTGATATCTTCCTATATTTCATATACATATTTCATTAGATTTGTACCTAAGTATGTCATTTTTGATGCTAATATAAATGAAGTTGTGTTTTTAATTTCAAATTGCAATTGTTCATTGCTAGTATGTAGGAAATCAATTGACTTTTGTATATTAACCTTGTGTTCTGCATCCTTGCTATAATCACTTATTAGTTCAAGGAGTTATTTATTAATTATTTGGGATTTTCTACATAGTCAAACATGTCATCTAAGACCAAAGAGAGTATTACTTCTTCCTTCCCAATTTCTGTACCTTGGCTTTCCTTTCCTCATCTTATTGTATTAGCTAGGACTTCCAGTATGATGTTGAAGAGGAATGGTGATAGGGGATATCATTGCCTTATTATTTTTTTTTTGTGAAGATAAAATAAACATTTATGTTTTCTGATTCTTTTTTTTTTTTTTTTTTTTTTTTTGCGGTACACGGGCCTCTAACTGCTGTGGCCTCTCCCATTGCGGAGCACAGGCTCCGGACGCGCAGGCTCAGCGGCCACGGCTCACGGGCCCAGCCCCTCCACGGCATGTGGGATCTTCCCAGACCGGGGCACGAACCCATGTCCCCTGCATCGGCAGGCGGACTCTCAATCACTGCGCCACCAGGGAAGCCCTCTGATTCTTTTTTATTGAGATGTAGTTGATATACAATATTATATTAGTTTCAGGTTTACAATATAGTGATTAAAATTTTTTATAGACTATACTTCATTTAAAGTTGCTATAAAATATTAGCTATATTCCCTGTGCTCTACCATATATCCTTGTAACTTGCTTATTTCATACATAATAGTTTGTATCAGTTAATGTCCTACTATTACACTGCCCTGCCTCCTTCCCCCTCTCCACTGGTAACCACTAGTTCTCTATATCTGTGAGTTTGTTTCTGTTGTGTTATATTCATTAGTTTGTTTTATTTTTTATATTACACATATGAGAGATGACATAGAGTCTTCCTCTGTCTGACTTATTTCACTAAGCATAATACCCTCCAGGTCCATCCATGTTATGGCAAATGGCAAAATGTCAATTTTTTTATGGTTGAGTAATATTCCATTGTATATACATACCACATCATTATCCATTAATCTGTTGATGATACGTAGGTTGCTTCCAAATCTTGGCTATTGCAGATAGCGCTGCTATGAACACTGGGGAAATGTATCCTTCATTTACTTTTCTTTTTAAATTGTATTTTATATTGGAGCATAGTTGATTAACAATGTTGTGTTAGTTTCGGGTGTACAGCAAAGTGGTTCAGTTATATATATATATATATGTATCTATTATTTTTCAAATTCTTTTCCCATCTAAGTTATTAAAGAATATTGAACAGCATTCCCTGTGCTATACAGTACATCCTTGTTGGTTATCTATTTTATTTTTTATTTCAGAAAATTTTTTAAATTATGGTTTGCTCAGGGTATATGCCCAGTAGTGGGATTGCTGGGTCATATGGTAGTTCTATTTGTAGTTTTTTAAGGAATATCCATACTATTCTCCATAGTGGCTGTACCAATTCACATTCCCACCGGCAGTGCAAGAATGTTCCCTTTTCTCCACACCCTCTCCAGAATTTATTGTTTCCAGAATTTTTGATGATGGCCATTCTGACCAGTGTGAGATGATATCTCATTGCAGTTTTGATTTTCATTTCTCTAATTATTAATGATGTTGAGCATTCTTTCATGTGTTTGTTGGCAATCTGTATATCTTCTTTGGAGAAATGTCTATTTAGGTCTATCTGCCCATTTTTGGATTAGGTTGTTTGTTTTTTTGATATTGAGCTGCATGTGTTGCTTGTATGTTTTGGAGATTAATCCTTTGTCAGTTGCTTCATTTGCAAATATTTTCTCCAATTCTGAGGATTATCTTTTGGTCTTGTTTATGGTTTCCTTTGCTGTGCAAAAGCATTGAAGTTTCATTAGGTCCCATTTGTTTATTTTTCTTTTTATTTCCATTTCTCTATGAGGTGGGTCAAAAAGGATCTTGCTGTGATTTATGTCATAGAGTGTTCTGCCTATGTTTTCCTCTAAGAGTTTGATAGTGTCTGGCCTTACATTTAGGTCTTTAATCCATTTTGAGTTTATTTTTGTGTATGGTGTTAGGAGGGAGTGTTCTAATTTCATACTTTTACAGGTACCTGTCCAGTTTTCCCAACACCACTTATTGAAGAGGCTGTCTTTTCTCCACTGTATATTCTAAGTGTCCATCAACCGATGAATGGATAAAGAAGATGTGGCACATATATACAATGGAATACTACTCAGCCATAAAAATAAACGAAATTGAGTTATTTGTAGTGAGGTGGATGAACATAGAGTCTGTCATACAGAGTGAAGTAAATCAGAAAGAGAAAGACAAATACCATATGCTAACACATATATATGGAATCTAAGAAAAAAAAAGGTCATTAAGAACCTAGGGGTAATATGGGAATAAAGACAGACCTACTAGAGAATGGACTTGAAGATATGGAGAGGGGGAAGGGTAAGCTGTGACAAAGTGAGAGAGTGGCTTGGACGTATATACACTACCAAACATAAAATAGATAGCTAGTGGGAAGCAGCCACATAGCACAGGGAGATCAACTCTGTGCTTTGTGACCACCTAGAGAGGTGGGATAGGGAGGGTGGGAGGGAGGGAGATGCAAGAGGGAAGAGATATGGGAACATATGTATATGTATAAATGATTCACTTTGTTATAAAGCAGAAACTAACACACCATTGTAAAGCAATTATACTCCAATAAAGATGTTAAAAAATTTTTATTGGGGTATAGTTGATCCACAATGCTGTGTTAGTTTCAGGTGTAGAGCAAAGTGAATCAGTTATAAATATACATATACCCACTCTTTTTACATTCTTTTCCCATATAGACCATTACAGAGTATTGAGTAGAGTTCCCTGTGCTCTATGGTAGGTTCTTATATAGTTATCTATTTTATATATGGTAGTATGTATATGTCAATCCCAATCTCCCAGTTTATTCCTCATCCCTTATCCCCCAGTAACCATGTTTGTTTTCTACATCTGTGACTCTACTTCTGTTTCATAACTAAGCTCCTTTGTGGCTATTTTTAGCTTCCACATATAAGTGATATTGTGTGATATTTGTCTTTCTGTGTCTGACTTACTTCACTCAGTTTGATAATCTCTAGGTCCATCCATATTGCTGCAAATGGCATTATTTTGTTCTTTCTTATGGCTGAGTAATGTTCCATTGTATATATGTACCACATCTTTACCCATTCCTCTGTTGATGGACATTTAGGTTGCTTCCATGTCCTGGCTATTGAAATTGTGCTTCAGTGAATATTGGGGTGCATGTATCTTTTCGAATTACGGTTTTCTCCTGGTATATGCCTAGGAGTGGGATTCCTGGGTCATATGGTAGTTCTACTTTTAGTTTTCTAAGGAACGTCCATACTATTCTCCATAGTGGCTGTATCAATTTACATTCCCACCAACAGTGCAAGAGGGTACACTTTTCTCCACACCCTCTCCAGCATTTATTGTTTGTAGAGTTTTTAATAATGGCCATTCTGACCAGTGTGAGGTGATACCTCATTGTAGTTTTGATTTGCATTTCTCTAATAATTAGCGATGTTAAGCATCTTTTCATGTGCCTTTTGGTCATCTGTATGTCTTCTTTGGAGAAATGTCTATTTAGATCTTCCCACCATTTTTTGATTGGGTCGTTTGTTTTTTTTTGAAATTGAGCTGCACTGAGCTGTTTGTATAGTTTGAAGATTAATTCCTTGTCGATTGCTTTGTTTACAAATATTTTCTCCCATTCTGAGGGTTTTCTTTTCGTGTTGTTTATGGTTTCCTTTGCAGTGCAAAAACTTTTAAGTTTGCTTAGATCCCATTTGTTTATTTTTGTTTTTATTTTCATTACTCTAGGAGGTGGATCAAAAAGATCTTCCTGCTATTTCTGTCAAAGAGTATTCTGCCTATGTTTTCCTCTAAGAACTTTACAGTGTCTAGCCTTATACTTTAATCCATTTTGAGTTTATTTTTGTATATGGTGTTACGGAGTCTTGTAATTTCACTATTTTACATATAGCTGTTCAGTTTTCCCAACACAACTTATTGAAGAGGCTCTCTTTTCTCCACTGTATATTCTTGCCTCCTTTGACAGAGATTAGATGATGATAGATACATGGGTTTATCTCTAGACTTTCTATCCTGTTCCACTGATCTACATTTCTGTTTTTGTGCCAGTACCATACTCATACTGTCTTGATTACTGTAGCTTTGTAGCATAGTCTGAAATCAGGGAGTCTGTTTCCTCGAGCTCTGTTTTTCTTTCTCAGGATTGCTTTGGCTATTCGGGGTCTTTTGTGTTTCCATACAAATGTGAAATTTTTTGTTCTACTTCTGTGAAAAATGCCATTGGTAGTTTGATAGGGATTGCATTGTATCAGTAGATTGCTTTGGGTAATATAGACATTTTCACAATATTTATTCTTCCAATCCAAGAACATGGTATATCTCTGCATCTGTTTGTGTCATCTTTTATTTTTTTATCGGTATTTATAGTTTTCTGATCCAGGTCTTTTGCCTCCTTAAGTAGGTTTATTCTTAGGTATTTTTTTCTTTTTGTTGTGATGGTAAATGGGATTGTTTCCTTGATTTCTCTTCCTGATCTTTCACTGTTAGTGTACAAGTATGCAAGAGACTTTTCTGTATTAATATTGTATCCTGCAACTTTAGCAAATTCATTGATGAGCTCTAGGAGTTTTCTGGCTGCATCTTTAGCATTTTCTATGTATAGTATGTCATCTGCAAACAGTGACAGTTTTATTTCTTCTTTTCCAATTTGAATTCCTTTTACTTCTTGTTGTTCTCTGAATGCTGTGGCTAGGACTTCCAAAGTTATATTGAATAATAGTAACAAGAGTGGACATCCTTCTTTTGTTCCTGATCTTAGAGGAAATGCTTTCAGTTTTACACCATTGAGAATGATATTTGCTGAGGATTTGTTGAATATGGCCTTTATTATGTTGAGGTAGGTTCCTTCTATGCCCACTTTCTGAAGAGTTTTTATCATAAATGGGTGTTAAATTTTGGCAAAATCTTTTTCTGAATATACTGAGTTGATCAAATGGTTTTTATTCTTCAATTTGTTAATATGGTGTATCACACGATTGATTTGCGTATATTGAAGAATCCTTGCATCCCTGGGATTAATCCCACTTCATCATTTTGTATGATCCTTTTAATGAGTTGGATTCTGTTTGCTAGTATTTTGTTGAGGGTTTTTGCATCTATGTTCCTCAGTGATATTGGCCTATAATTTTGTGTGTGTGTGTGTGGTATCTTTGTCTGTCTTTGGTGTCAGTGAGATTGTGACCTCATAGAATGAGCTTGAGAGTGTTCCTTCCTCTGTAATTTTTTGGAAGAGTTTGAGAAGGATAGCTGTTAGCTCTTCTGTAAATATTTGATAGACTTTCCTATGAAGACATCTGTTCCTGGACTTTCATTTGTTGAAAGATTTTGAATCACAGTTTCAATTTCATTTCTTGTGTTTGGTCTGTTCGTATTTTCTATTCCTTCCTGGTTCAGTCATGGAAGGTTGTATCATTCTAAGAATTTGTCCATTTGCTTCAGGTTTTCCAATTTATGGGCGTATAGTTGCTTGTAGTAGTCTCTTATGATCCTTTGTATTTCTGCAGTGTCATTTGTAACTTCTCCTTTTTCATTTCTAATTTTATTGATTTGAGTCCTCTCCCTTTTTTTCTTGATGAGTCTGGCTAATGGTTTATCAATTTTGTTTATGTTCTCAAAGAACCAGCTTTTAGTTTCATTGATCTTTGCTATTGTTTTTTTTTTGTCTTTATTTCATTTATTTCTACTCTGATCTTTATGATTTCTTTCCTTCTACTAACTTTGCATTTTGTTTGTTCTTCTTTCTCTAATTGCTCTTGGTGTAAGGTTAGGTTGTTTGTTTGAGATTTCTCTTGTTTCTTGAGGTAAGATTGTATTGCTATAAAAATCCCTCTTAGAACTGCTTTTCCTGCATCCCACAAGTTTTGGATTGTCGTGTTTTCATTGTCATTTGTCTCTAGGTATTTTTTGTTTTTCTCTTTGATTTTTTCAGTGATCCATTGGTTATTTAGTAACATATATTTTAGCCTCCATGTGCTTGCATTTTTTACAGACTTTTTCCTGTAATTGATTTCTAATCAAATACCATTGTGGTCAGAAAACATACTTGATATGATTTCAATTTTCTTAAGTTTTCTGAGGCTTGATTTGTGTTCCAGGATGTGATCCATCCTGGAGAGTGTTCCATGTACACTTGATAAGGAAGTGTATTCTGCTGCTTTAGGATGGAAAGTTGTATAAATGTTAATTAAGTCTATGTGGTCTGATATGTTATTTAAGGCTTGTGTTTCCTTATTAATTTTTTCTCTGGATGACCTGTCCATTGGTATAAGAAAGGTGTTAAAGTCCCCCAATATTTTTTTGTTACCATTGATTTTGCCTTTTATGGCTGTTATCCTTTGCCTTATATATTGATGTGCTCCTTTATTTACAATTGTTTTGTCTTTTTCTTGGATAGATCCCTTGATCATTATGCAATCTCCTTCCTTGTCTCTTGTAACAGTCTTTATTTTAAAGTCTATTTTGTGTGATATGAGTATTGCTACTCCAGCTTTCTTTTGATTTTCATTAGCATGGAGTATCTTTTTCCATCCTCTCATGTTCAGTCTGTATGTTTCCCTAGGTCTGAAGTGGTTCTCCTGAAGACAGCATATATATGGGTATTGTTTCTGTATCCATTCAGCCAGTCTATGTCTTTTGGTTGGAGCATTTATTCCATTTATATTGAAGGTAATTATTGATATGTATGTTCCTATTTCCATCTTCTTAATTGTTTTGGGTTTGTTCTTATAGGTCTTTTTTCTGTCCTTCCTCTTTTGTTCTCTTCTCTTTTGTTTCCTGCCTAGAAAAGGTCCTTTAGCAATTGTTGTAAAGCTGGTTTGGTGGTGCTGAATTCTCTTAGTTTTGCTTGCCTGTAAAGCTTTTGATTTCTCCTTTGAGTCTGAATGAAATCTTTGCTTGGTAGAGTAATCTTGGTTTTAATTTTTTCCCTTTCATCAATTAAAATATACCCTGCCACTCCCTTTTAGCCTGTAGAGTTTCTGCTGAAAAATCAGCTTTATGCAGATTCCCTTGTGTGTTATTTGTTGCTTTTCCCTTGCTGCTTTTAATATTTTTTCTTTGTATCTCACTTTTGTTAGTTTGATTGATATGTGTCTCGGTGTGTTCCTCCTTGGTTTCATCCTGTAAGGGACTCTCTGTGCTTCCTGGAGTTGGGTGACTATTTCCTTTCCCATGTTATGGAAGTTTTCCAGTACAATCTCTTCCAATATTTTCTCAGGCCGTTTCTTCTTCTTGGACCCTGATAATTCGAATTTTGGTGTGTTTAATGTTGCCCCAGATATCTCTGAGACTGTCCTCATTTCTTTTCATTCTTTTTTCTTTATTCTGTTCTGCAGCAGAGATTTCCACCATTTTTCTTTCGGGTCACTTATCCGTTCTTCTGCTTCAGTTATTCTCATATTGCTTCCTTCTAGTGTATTTTTTTCATTTCAGTTATTGTATTGTTCATCTCTTTGTTCTTTAGTTATTCTAGGTCTTTGTTACACTTTTCTTGTATCTTCCTGATCCCTATCTCCATTCTTTTTCTGAGGTCTTGGATCATGTTTACTATCATTACTCTGAATTCTTTTTCAAGTAGATTGCCTATCTCCTTTTCATTTAGTTGTTCTTGTAGGTTTTTATCTTGCACCTTCGTCTTCAAAATATTTATTTGTCATCTCATTTTGTCAGATTTACTGTGTTTGAGGTCTCCTTTCTACAGGATCGTATTTCCTCTTTCTTCTGGTGTCTGACCCCTGGTGGGTGAGGTTGGTCCAGAGGCTTGTGCCGTTACCCCTTGAAAGCAGGTTTAATTGGTGTTGTAGAGAAAAGAGCCTGCCTTAGGTATTGAGTTGAGCCTCCCCTTTGCTCTGCAGTTGTCACTGCCCTGTCAGGGGTGGGGTCTGCTCCCTGTTTGTTGGAGTAGAGGCCCCCAGATCTGTTTCTTAGCTGAGATTCTTATATGCAGTGTGAGGTAGGCAGGATTGGAGCACTCCCAGTGGGAGAGAAGTCACTGAGTATCCCTCCTCTGGAGCTGTTCACCTGTGAATGTGCTCTGTTGTGTTCCCTTTCGCCTGTTGTGTGGGCTCACAAAGTACACTGCTGTTTGCATTGCTCTCAGTCCTGCCTTAACTGTGGGTATGCTAGCAATTAGACCTGGTGACTTTCAGGCATTGTTTCACAAGGTCACTATCACAGATTCACTGAGGTCAGGTCCCAGGACTACAGTAGTTGTGCACCTGGACCCAGTGTCAGAGCTATGGAGGAAGCCCAGGTACTGGTCTGGTGCAACTCCTGTGGGTCTGTGCCCACAAAGCCCACAGCTGCTAAGCCAGACCCGTCTGAGCTGCCGAAGCACTTCCTGTCCTTTGGGATGTTTTGCAGGCATCGAATTTAGGAAGCTGTCAACAGAGGTGTGACTCCACAGTTTGTGCAGCTGTGAGCAAAGATTTCAGCTCTTCTTTCTTAGTCACACAGCTCATGGGGCTCAACTGTGGTTTCAGCACCTCTTCTGGGCATATTTCCTAGTGGGCGTAGCTATCTGTGCCCTCCCAAGGCAGTGCATGCAGGTCCCATCACCCACTGGTGGATTTCCTAGTGGGGATGGTATCCATGCACTTCTGGGACAGCAGTTCAGGTTCTGGGACCCACTGATGTATTTCTGAGTCATGGAAGCTCTCTGCACCCTCCCTGGGCAGTGTGGGCAAGTCCTGGGGCCTGCTGGTGGGATTCCTAGAGGCAGGAGTTTTCCACACCCTTCCTGGTCAGTGGAGGAGGATCCTGTGGCCTGCTGGCAGAATTACTAGTGGCTGGAGCTGTCTGCACCCTTCTATGGCAGCAAGGATGGGTCCTGTGGCCCGCTGGTGGAATTCCTAGTGGGTGAAGCTCTCTGTGCCCTCCTGGGACATCAGGGCAGGTCCTGGCACCCACTGGCAGATTTCCTAGTAGCAAGAACTATTTGCATGTTCCCAGTACAGCAGGGCAGGTCCTGGAACCCACTGATGGATTTCCCAGTCACTGAATCTCTCTGCGACCTCCTGGGATAGCATGGGCAAGTCCTGGGGACTGCTAGTGGAATTCCTAATGGTCAAAGCTGTCTGTACCCTTCTGGGTCACCGGAGGCAGGTCCTGGGGCCCACTGGCTGATTATCTATTTAACTATAGCAGTTTGTACATGTCAATCCCAAACTTCCAGTCTATCCCTCCCCCCCACCCTTCCCCCTGATCCCCCACCCTTCCCTCCAGTAACCATAAGTTTATTCTCTAAGTCTGTGAGTCTGTTTCTGTTTTGTAAATAAGTTCATTTGTATTATTTTTTTCTAGATTCTGCATATAAACGATATCATATGATATTTGTCTTTCTCTTTCTGACTTACTTAGTATGATAATCCCCAGGTCCATCCATGTTGCTGCAAATGGCATTATTTCATTCTTTCGAATGGCTGAGTAATATTCCATTGTATATATGTACCGCATCTTCTTTATCCATTCATCTGTTAATGGACATTTAGATAGCTTTCATGTATTGACTATTGTAAACAGTGCTGCAATGAACATTGGGGAGCATGTGCATGTATCTTTTCAAGTTAGTGTTTCCATTTTCTTTGGATAAACCACCCAAGAGTTGAATTGCTGAATCATGTGGTAGTTCTATTTTTGGCTTTTTGAGCAACCTCCATAACGTTTTTCACAGTGGCTGCACCAATTTACATTCCCACTAACAGCATTCTAGAGCGCTCTATTCTCCACATCCTCTCCAACACTTGTTATTTGTGGTCTTTTTCATAATAACCATTCTGACAGGTGTGAGATGATATCTCATTGTGGTTTAGATTTGCATTTCTCTGATGATTAGTAATGTTGAGCATCTTTTAATGTACCTGTTGACCATCTATATTCTCTGGAAAAATATGTATTCAGGCCTTCTGGCCATTTATTAGTTGGATTGTTTGGTTTTTTGATATTGAGTTGCATGAGATGTTTATTTATTTTGGAAATAAACCCATTATCAGTCATGTCATTTGCAAATATTTTTTCCCATTCATAGTTTGGCTTTTTGTTTTGTCAGTGGTTTCCTGTGCTATGGAAAAAGCTTTTAAATTTAACTAGGTCCCATTTATTTAGTTTTTCTTTTCTTTCCTTTGCCTTGGGAGACAGGTCCAAAAAAATTATTGGTATGATTTATGTCAAAGAGTGTTCTGCCTATGTTTTCTTCTAGGAACTTTATGGTTTCCAGTCTTACATTTAGGTCTGTAACCCATCTTGAGGGTTTTTTTTTTTGTGCATGGTGTAAGAAAATGTTCCAATTTCATTCTTTTAAATATAGCTGTCTAGTTTCCCCAGCACCACTTGTTGAAGAGACTGTCTTTCCACATTGTATATTCTTACCTCCTTTGTTATCGACTAATTGACCATAAGTGCATGGGTTTATTTTTGGCTCTTTATTTTGTTCCATTGATCTATGTGTCTGCTTTTGTGCCAGTACCATGCTGTTTTGATAATTGTAGCTTTGTAATATAGTCTGAACTCAGGGAGAATGATACCCCTAGTTCTGTTCTTCTTTCTCAAGATTGCTTTTGCTATTTGGTGTCTTTTTTTTCACACAAATTTTAGAATTATTATTTCTGGTTCTGTGATAAATGCCATTGGTATTTTGATAGGGATTGTACTGAATCTGTAGATTGCCTTTGGTAGTATGGTCATTTTAACAATATTAATTCTTCCAATCCATGAACACCGTGTATCTTTCCATCTGTTTGTGTCATTTTTAATTTTGTTCATTCGTGTCTTATAGTTTTCTCATGTCAGGTTTTGCACATCTTCAGTTTGATTTATTCCTAGATATTTTATTCTTTTTGATGCAATTATAAATGGGATCATTTTCATAATTTCTCTTTCTCATAGTTCATTGTTAGTGTATAGAAATGCAACAAATTTCTGTATATTAATTTTTTATCTTACAACTTTATTGAATTCATTGATGATCTCTAATAGTATTTTGGTGGTGCCTTTTGGATTTTCTATGTATTATATCATGTCATCTGCAAACAATGATGATTTTACTTCTTCCTTTCCAATTTGGATTCCTTTTATTTATTTTTCTTGTTTGATTGTTAAGGCTTCCAATACTATGTTGAATAAAAGTTGCGAGAGTGGACATTCTTGTCTTGTTCCTGATCTTGGAGGAAACGCTTTCAGCTTCTCATTGTTAAGATGATGTTTCCTGTGAGCTTATCATATATGGCCTTTATTATGACAAAGTATGTTGTTTCTATACCTACATTTTTATTATAAATGAATATTGAATTTTGTCAGAAGCTTTTTCTGCATCTTTTGATGTGACCATATCATTTTTATCCTTCCTTTTGTTAATGTAGTGTATCACATTGATTGATTTGTGGATATTGAACCATTCTTGCATTCCTCCAATAAATCCCACTTGTTCATGTTGTATAATCCTTTTCGTGTATTGTTGAATTTGATTTGCTAATATTTTTTGTGGAATTTTGCATCTATATTTGTCAGTGATATTGGCCTGTAATTTTCTCCTTTTGTGATAAGTTTGGTTTTGGTATCAGGATGTTTCTGGCCCTGTAGAATGAGTTTGGAAACATTCTTTCCTTTGCAACTTTTTGGAATAGTTTGAGAAGGATAGATGTTAACTCTTCTCAAAGTGTTTGGCAGAATTCACCTGTGAGGCCATCTGGTCCTGGACATTTTTTCATGGAGAGATATTTTATTATTCAATTTCATTCCTGTTAATTGTTCTGTTCATGTCCTATATTTCTTCTTGGTTCAGTGTTGGGAGATTGTACGTTTCTAGGAATTTGTCCATATCTTCTAGGTTGTCCATTTTATTGGTATATAGTTGTTTATAGTAATCTCTTTTGATCCTTTGTATTTCTGTGGTGTTGGTTGTAACTTCATTTTCATTTCTGATTTTATTGATTTGAGCTCTCTTTTTTCTTAATGAGTCTGGCTAAAGGTTTATCAGTTCTGTTCATCTTTTCAAATAACCAACTCTTAGTTCCATTAATCTATTCTGGGTTTTTTTTGGTGTCTATTTCATTTATTTCTGCTCTGGTCTTTATGATTTCTTTCTTTCTACAAACTTTAGGCTTTGTTTTTTCTTCATTTTCTAGTCATTTAGGTGTAAAGTTAGGTTGTTTGGGTCTTTTCTTCTTTCTTGAGAAGGCCTGTATAATTATACACTTCCCTCTTAAAACTGCTTTTGCTGCATCTCACAGATTTTGGATTGTTGTGTTTTCATTTTCTTTTGTCACCTGGTCCAGGTGGTGCTGGGGCTACTGCCAGCTTACTGGTAGGCATAACTTGGCCTGGGGTCACTGGCTTCAGGGCACTGGGGGTCCTGAAGCTGGTGTTTGCTCATTGGTGGTTGGGGCTGAATTCCATGGGTCACTGGCTGAGGGGCCCAACGTGTCCCAGAGCTGGTGCTTGACTGCTGATTGTTAGGAATGAGGTCAGGGTGGGGGTTCCATGGCTGGTGCTTTTCTGCTGGTGGGTGTGCTGGGTCCTGCCAGGGCATGCTGTATGGCTGTGGTGTTCCTGGGGCTGGTGTCTGTCCATGGGCAGGTTTTCATTGGCTTATTTTTTATTTCAGCAGAAAAGCACTTAGTTTACAACCATTAATTATGATGTTAACTGTAGAATTTTTGTGATGTTCTATATCAAGTTGAGGAAGTTCCCATCTATTTCTACCTTATTGAGAGTTTCTATCAAGAATATGTGTTAGGGCTTCCCTGGTGGCACAGTGGTTGAGAGTCCACCTGCCAATGCAGGGGACACGGGTTCATGCCCCGGTCCGGGAAGATCCCACATGCCGCGGAGCAGCTAGGTCCGTGAGCCATGGCCACTGAGCCTGTGCGTCTGGAGACTGTGCTCCACAATGGGAGAGGCCACGACAGTGAAAGGCCCGCGTACCACAAAAAAAAAAGTATATGCGTTAGATTTTGTCAAATGCTTTTTCTGAATATATTTATATAATCACATGACTTTTCTACTTTATCCTCTTGATGTGACAGATTACATTCACTAATTCTCATATGCTGAGGCAAACTTGCATACCTGCAAGAAATCTCATTTGATCATGGTGTATAACTTTTTATAAATTGTTGGACTCAATTTACTAATATTTTGTTAAGGACATTTGTGTCTAAGTTTATGAGAGATATTCATCTGTAGTTTTTGTTTCTTTTAATAAAAGAAAATATTTGGTATCAGTGTAATGCTGGCCTCAAAGAATGAGTTAGTAAGTATTCCCTCTGCATCTATTTTCTGTAAGATATTGTAAAGAATTGGTGTAATTTCTTCTTTAAATGTTTGGTTTTATTCACTAGTGTAACAATTGGGCCTTGTGCTTTCTGATTTTGAAGTTTATTAAGTATTGATTAAAATTTTTAAAAAGATATTGGCCTATTATCTATCTATTTGTTTATTGAAGTATAGTTGATGTACAAAATTATGTTAGGTTCAGGTGTAAAACATAATGTTTTGACATTTAACTACGTTACAAAATGATGACCATGATAAGTCGAGTAACCATACAAAATTATTCCAGTATTACTGACTATATTCCTTATGTTGTATATAACATCCCTGTGACTTATTTTATAACTCCAGTATGTACCTCTTAATCGCCTTCCCCTATTTCATCCAACCCTCCACTTCCCTCCCCTCTGGCAACCACCAGTCTGTTTTCTGTATTTATGAGTCTGTTCCATTTTGTTATATTTGTTCATTTGTTTTGTGTTTTTTAGATTCCACATATTAGTGAAATACAGATTTTTGTCTTTTTCTTTCTGACTTATTTCACTTAGCATAATACCCACTAGATCCACCTGTGTTGTCACTAATAGCAAGATTTCATTCCATTTTATGGCTGAGTAATATTCCATTGAGTAATATACTATATCTTCTTTATCCATTAATCTATTGATTATGTTGCTAATCATAGGTTACCTTCCATATCTAGGCTTAGGTTGCTTCCATATCTTGGCTCTTGTAAATAATGCTGCAATTAACATAATGGTACATGTATTTTTTCAAATAAGTGTTTCTGTTTTCTTTGGGTAAATACCCAGAAGTGGTATTGCTGCCTTGTAGGAAGACCTATTTTTAATTTTTTGAAGAATGTCCATACTGTTTTCCATAGTGGCTGCACGAATTTACATTCCCACTGATGGTTCACGAAGGTTCCCTTTTCTATACATCCTTGCCAACTTATTATTTGTTGTATTTTTGACAATAGCTATTCTGACAGGTGTGAAGTGATAGCTCATGGTTTTGATTAGTGTTTCTTTAATGATTAGTGATGTTGAGCATATTTTCATGTGTCTGTTGGCCATTTGTATGTCTTCTTCAGAGAAATGTCTATTTGGGTCCTTTGCCCATTTTAAAATCCTGTTTTTTAATGTTTTTATTTTTGATATTTAGTTGTGTGTTTTCTATTTATTTTTGTTATTAACCCCATATCAAATATATCATTGGCAAATAGCTTCTCCCATTCAGTAGATTGCCTTTTCATTTAGTTGATGGTTATCTTTGCTGTGGAAAACCTTTTAAGCTTGATGTAGTCCCATTTGTTTATTTTCACTTTTTTTGCTTTCAGTAATTTGTGTCTTTCTAGGAAGTTTTCCATTTCACTTATGTTATCAAATTTGCAAACATAGTAATTTTCAATATTTCTTTATTAGTTTTTAATGTTTATAGGATCAGTAATAATGGCCCCTCTTTCATTTATGATATTAGTAATTTAATTATCTCATTTTTTTCTTAGTTAGGCAGGTTAGAAGTTTCATAAATTTAATAGACCTTTTCCAATAATCGGGTTTTGGTTTCATTGATTTTCTGTTTTCAATTTCACTGATTTTTGCTGTAATTTTATTATTACTTTTATTCTGCTTTCTTTGGATTTAATTTGATTTTCCTTTTTTTAGTTTCCTAAGATGAAAGCTTGAATAATTCATTTTATGTCTTTCTCTTTTGTAATTACTAATACAATTTCATAGATTTCCCTCTAAGTCCTGCAGTCATCACACTTCACAGATTTTGATAAATTGTATTTTCATTTTCATTCAGTTCAAAATACTTTAAATTTATCTTGAAATTCTTTTTGATCCACGTGTTATGTAAAAGTATGCTATTTAATGTCTATATGCGGCTGCTTTCCAAGTATCTTTCTATTATAATTTCTAGTGTATTTTCATTGGGATCTGAGAGCATACTTTGTATGATTTTTAGTCCTTTAAATTTGTAACAGCATGTTTTATGGACCAGAATGTGGTCAGTCTTGGAGAATGTTCAAAGTAATTTGAGAAGAATGTGTATTCTTCTGTTGTTGAATGAAGAATTTGTAAATGTAAACTAGATCTAGTTGATTGATGGTGCTATTCAGTTCAACTCTGTCCTTACTGATTTTCTGCCTGCTGGATCTGTCAATTACTGATAGATGGGTGTTGAAATCTCCAACTATAAGAGTGGATTAGTTTTTTTCTACTTGAAGTTCTATTAGCTTTTGTGTCATGTATGTTGATGCTTTGTTTTTAGGCACATTCACCTTAAGAATTAAGACTTCCATGGAGAATTGACCCCTTTATCATCATGCAGTGCCTTCTTTATTCCTAAGAATTTTCCTTGCTCTGAAGTCTGTTTTGTCTGAAGTTAAGAAAACTTTGGCTTTCTTTTGATTGGTATTAGCGTGATATGTCTTTTTCCATCCCTTTATATTAAAGCTATATGTGTCTTTAAATTTAAAGTTGGTTTCTTATGAATAACATATAATTAGGTGTTTTTAATACACTCTGATAGTCTCTGCCTTTTAATTGGTATATTTAGACCATTGACATTTAAAGTGATTATTGATATAGTGGGATTAATACCTATTGTATTTGTAGCTTTTTTCTTTTTTTGTAGCTTTTTTCTCTTCACTGTCCTTGTTTTTTGTGTCTGCTTTTGATTCCTACTCTTTTTCTGCCTCTGATTTTAACTGAGCATTGTACATGAATCCATTTTATCTTCTCTTTTAGCATTCCAATTATATTCTTATTTTGCTATTTTTTGTGGTTGCCCTAGAGTTTGCAATATACATTTATGACTAATCCAAGTCCATTCTCAAATAATACTACATCCAAAATTTTACAGTTAGTGCAATTACCTTATAACAGAATATTCCCAATTCCTCTCTTCTCTCCCTTACAATATTGCCATCATTCATTTTTGCCTATCCGTATGTTATAAGTTGCCAAGTGCATCATTGGTATTACTATTTTGAACATACTGCTAACTGCTAAATCAATTAAAAATGAAGAAAATAAAAGATTTCATTTTACCTTCATTTATTCCTTGTCTAATGCTCTTCCTTTCTTTATATAGTTCCAGATTTTAGATATATACCATTCTCCTTCTTTCTGAAGAACTTCTTTTAACATTTTCTGCATGGCTAGTCTACTAGTAAAAAATCCCCTCAATTTTTGTTTGTCTAACAAATCTTTATTTCTCCTTTACTTTTGAAGGATAATGCCATGGAGTAAAGAATTATTGGTTGGTGTTTTTCTTTTCTTTCAACACTTTAAAAATTACACTTCACTGTCTTCTTGCTTGCTGGTTTTTGGAGAAAAAGCCTATATAACTCTTGTCCTTGCTCCTCTATAAGTATGGCTTTATCCACCTACTTCTTTAATTTATGATTTTCTATTTGTTTTTGATTTTCTCTAGTTTGAATAAGATAGGCCTAGTTATAGTTATACATACAGTTGACCCTTGAACAGCGTGGGGGTTATGGGTATGACTCCCCACACATAGTTGAAAATATGGATAAAACTTTATAGTCAGCTTTCTGTATCCCTGTTTCTGCATCAATGGATTCAACCAACAACAGATCATGTAGTACTGCAGTATTTATTGAAAAAAGTCCACATATAAGTGTACATGTGCAGTTCAAACCCATGTTCTTCAAAGGTCAACTCTGTGTGTGTATACACACACACACACACACACACACACACACACACACACACACACACACACACACACACATATATATATATATATATATATATATATATATATATATATATATATATATATATATATATATATATATATATATATATAGTGCTTCTTGTTTTCTGAGCTCCCTGAATCTATAATTTGGTGTCTACAATAATAATTTCATTATTACTTTAAATATGTCTTCTCTCTCTGTCTTTCTTTCTTCTCTTTCTGATATTTCCATGAAACATATATTACAACACTTGTAGTTTTCCCACAGTTCTTTGATATTTTGTTCCATCTTCTTCATTCTTTTTTCTCTTTGATTTTAAGTTTTCAAAGTCCATATTGACCTTTCTTCATGTTCACTTATTCTTTCTTGTTTGTTTCCAGTCTATAGATGATCATATCAAAGGCATACATCATTTTGTTGCAGTTTTTAAAAACTTTCTAGCATTTCATTTTGCATGTTTCTTGAGTTCCCATCTCTTTGCCAACATCAGTTCACCTTTTGTTGCATGTTGTCTACTTTGTCTATTAGTATCCTTAGCATATGAATCATGGTTATTTTTAATTCTCAGTCTGATAATTGTTAAATCTCTGCCATATCTGAGTCTGGTTCTGATGTTTGCTCTGTCTGTTTAAACTGTTTTTTGTTTGTTTGTTTTTGGTTTTGTTTTGTCTTTTATTGTGTCTTGTGATTTTATTTTTTTCTTGTATTACGCAGGCCTCTCACTGCTGTGGCCTCTCCCATTGCAGAGCACAGGCTCCGGACATGCAGGCTCAGCAGCTATGGCTCACGGGCCCAGCCGCTCCGCATCATGTGGGATCCTCCCATACCGGGGCATGAACCCATGTCCCCTGCATCAGCAGGCAGACTCTCAACCACTGCACCACCAGAGAAGCCCTCTTGTGATGTTTTGTTGCAAGCTGGACAAGATGTACTGGATAAAGGAATTTAGATAAATAGGCCTTTTAGTGTGAGGTTTTATTTTTATCTGGGTGGTTGCTAGCCTGTGTTTAATGTTTGCTATCTCTGTAGGTGTAAGAAGCTAAAATTGTCTCTATTTTCCTTGTTTTTTTCTCCTGTGGACCATGGGTTTCCCTAGAGCCTACTTCTTAAATATTGTCTAGACATGGAGATCTGTCAGAGGTATCTAGAGTTAGATTTTTCCCTTCTCCAGGTCAGTTAGTTTCCAGTAAAACTCCAGTCAGTTGGGCTCTGGTAATATAGTCTCCCTGAGGTCATTTTTCATTAGAAGAACAGAATGCTCTGGGTGTATTTAAAAATGGCTACATTCCCCCTCTTCTAGCCAAAAGTACTAGGGGATTTTTCTCTGATCTTCACTATGAGGACCTGGTAGATCTCCTGGAGGTAAAACACCTAAAATTATGGGGGACCCTCTAAGACTGGCCCTCCCTGGCATTTTTAACTCTCAAGCTTGTCTACTTTGAGCCTTTGGCAATTACAGTTTAAGTTTTCTGCCTTGGTATTGGCTCTAATAGTAAAATTCTTTTTCTAGGCCTCTGTTCTAGTAAGCTGTAAGTCTGTATATTCAACATCTTTCATTATGGTTTTAACTTACATTCCCCTGATGGATACTGATACTAAACATATTTTCATGTGTTTATTGGCTATTTGTATATAATTCATTAGAGAAGGGTTGATTCAGATCCTTTTGCCTATTTTTTAATTGGGCTATTTGCCTTTTAAGTAATGAGTTGTGTTTTAATTTTCAGAGTATTCATTTTTCACTTCTTTTGTTAAATTTATTCCTAAATATTGTATTTCTTTTGATATTATGTAAATTAATAGTCATTTCAATTTCATTGTGTTATTTTTAGGTGTTTATAGAAATACAATTATTTTATATAATGATTTTGTATTCTACAACCTTGTTGATCTACTTTATTAATTCAATAGCTTTTAAAATTGAATTCCTTAAGATTTTCTATATACAATATCATGTGATACATGAGTAGAGATAGTTTTATGTCTTCCTTTCCAATCTCATAGCTTTTTATTTTATTTACTTCACTAATTCCTATAACTTGAACCTCCAGTACACTTTTCAACAGAGGTGGCAATAGCAGGCATCCTTTTCTTTTTCATGATCTTAGGGGCAAAGCATTAATTATGATGTTCTGTGAGATTTTGTATATGCCCTTTATCAGGTGAAGTTCCCTTTATTCCCAGTTGTGGAGTAGTTTTTTACTAAGAAAGAGTGTTGTATTTTGTCAAATTTTTTTGCTTCTATTGATATGATAATATGGTTTGGACCCTTTATTCTATTAATATGGTATATTACATTAATTGATTTTCTATGTTAAGCCATTCTTGAATTATTCAGATAAATCTCAATTGGCCATGGTGTATATTGCTTTTTATATGTAGCTGAATTTTGTTTGCTAGTATTTTGTTGAGGATTTTTGCATGTAGATTCATAGGATAAATTGTTTTATAGTTTTCTTGTGATATCTTTGATTTTGGCATTCAATTTACTCACATTTTCTATTTCTTCTTGAGTCAATTTTGATAGTTTGTTTCTGTTTCTAGGATTTTGTCCGTTGCACCTAGGCTTATAATCTTTTTTATTTCTGTAAGGTCTTTAGTAATGTCTTCTTTTTTATTTCTGATTTAAGTCAATTGAATCTTCTCTCTCTTTTTGTCTGTCTATCTAACAGTTTGTCAATTTTGTTGATCTTTCAAAGAAACAACTTCTGGTTTCCTTGAGTTTATTTATTGATTTCTATTCTCTATTTCACTTATTTCCGCTATAAACTTTACCATTTTCTTTCTTTTACTTGCTTTGGGTTGAGTGTTCTCTCCTTTTATTTCTGGTTTCATAAGGTAGAAGGTTGTTGTTTTGAGACTTTTTGTGTGGAAAAATACACATAACATAAAGTTTAGAAGGAGGAACTGTCCATGTTCCCTTTTATTCTCTACCTCAAAGATTCAACTTTTCTATTTTTATTTGAATTTATAATTTATATATATCTACTGCTAAGTACAAGTTAAGATTATAAAAACCAGCACACTTATCATAATACCATAAACCCAGAAGTAGAAAATTAGTGTATGAAGGCGAGAAAAAGCCTACTAAAAACTTGGGTTAATACCATTGCAGTGTTTATGCTCAATCATGGGACCTAGCCATTCTTTTCTAATTTGGTGAATTTGTGGATGTAGGGATGGGTCTACATTGGGTTAACAAAATTAATATTTTAGTTAAAGCTTTTGAGGGATCCAAGTAAATGAAAATAATTTTTTAAAGGCAAAAAAATTTTACCATTTTAACCATTATAAAGTGTACAATTCAGGAACATTATGTACAGCCACAACATTGTACAAACACTATGTTGCTCAAGAATTTTTTCATCATCCCAAAGTGATACCTTACTCATTAAGCAGTCACTTTTCATACTCCCTCTCCCAGCCCCTGGCAGCCACTATTCTGCTTTCTTTCTCTGTGGATTTGCCTGTACTGGATATTTTATGTGAAAAGAATCATACAATATGTGGCCGTTTGCATCTGGCTTCTTTCACTAGCATAATGTTTTCAAGGTTCATCTATGGTGTAGCATGTATCAATAGTTATTATTTTCTATGTCTATTATTTTCTATTTTTTATTATTTTTATAGATATACCACATTTTGTTTATCCATTTATCAGTTGATGGACATTTGGGTTATTTCCATCTTTTCACTACTGTGAATAGTGCTGTTCTGAACATTAGTGTACAGGTTTTTGCTTTAAGACCTGTTTTCAATTATGGTATAGACCTAGGAGTGGAATTCCTTGCTCAGATGGTAATTCTATGTTTAACTTTTCCAAGAACCACCAAACTTTTTTCCACAGTGATTGCACCATCTTACAATCCTACCAGCAATGTATATGTGTTCTAATTTCTCCACATCCTCCCCAATACTTACTTTTTTTTTTTTCCATATGGTCATCCTCATGGGTGTGTAGTGGTACCTCTTTGTGGTTTTGAGTTGCATTTCACTAATGACTAATGACATTGAGTATCTTCATGTCCTATTTGGCTGTTAGTATATCTTTTTTGGAGAAATGTCTACTCAGCTCCTTTGCCCATTATTTGTTTGTCTGCTTTTTGGTTGTAAGAATATTTACATATTCTGGATACTAGAATCATATCAGATATATGATTTGTAAATATTTTCTCCTTTTCAGTGGGTTGTCTTTCCACTCTTTTGATACACAAAAATGTTTAACTTAGTAAATTCCAATTTATGTAGATTTTCCTTTTGTTCCTTGTGCTTTCAGTGTCATATCTATGAAACTGTTGGCAAATCCAAGATCATCAAGGTTTACCTTTATAATTTCTTCTAAAAGTTTTAGAGTTAGCTCCTGTTGTACTAGCATTATTTGTTGAACATACTATTCTTTCCCCACTGAATGGTCTCTTCACCCTTGTGATCATAGATGTGGGGGTTATTTCTGGATTCTCAATTCTATTCCGTTGATCTAGGTATTTATTCTTAAGGAAGTACCACACTGTCTTGATTACTACAATGCTGTAGTAAGTTTTGAAATTGGTAAGTTTGAGTTCTTCAACTTTGTTATTGTTTTCAAGATTGTTTTTTTTCTATTTGGAGCCCTTTGCAATTCCATATGAATTTTAGGATTGTATTTTCCATTTCTGCAGAAAAAAAAAAAGAGCTGTTGTCATATTGATAGGGGTTGCATTGAATCTATAGATTGCTTTGGGGTGTATTGCCATCTTAACAATATTAAGTCTTCTAATCCATGAACATGGAGTGTATTTCCATCTTCATATTTAATATAGTCATTTACATCTACAAATTTCCCTTTAAGTACTTTTTTAGCTACATTCAATAAGTTTTGGTATGTTGTGTCTTCATTTCATTCATCTCAAACGACTTTCTAATTTCCCTTGTGATCTTGTGTTTCAACCATTGGTAACTTAGGAACATGTTTTTTAGTTACCTCATATTTGTGAATTCCCCAAACATCTTCATTTTATTTATTTATTTAATTTATTTATTTAAAAATTTCCTTCTTTCTTTCTTCCTTCCTTCCTTCCTTCCTTCCTTCCTTCCTTCCTTCCTTCCTTTCTTTCTTTCTTTCTTTCTTTCTTTCTTTCTTTCTTTCTTTCTTTCTTTCTTTCTTTCTTTCTTTCTTTCTTTCTTTCTTTCTTTCTTTCCTTTCTTTCTTTCTTTCTTTCTTTCTGGCTGTGTTGGGTTTTCGTTGCTGGGCACGGGCTTTCTCTAGCTGCAGCAAGTGGGGGCTACTCTACGTTGCAGTGCAGGGGCTTCTTACTGTGGTGGCTTCTCTTGTTGTGGAGCATGGGCTCTAGGTGCGTGGGCTTCAGTAGTTGTAGCACACAGGCCCAGTAGTTGTGACACATGGGCTTTGTTGCTCCGTGGCATGTGGGATCTTCCCAGACCAGGGCTCGAACCCATGTCCCCTGCATTGGCAGGCAGGTTCTTAACCACTGCACCACCAGGGAAGTCCCCTTCATTTTATTTATTTCTAATTTAATTCTACTGTGTTCAGAAAATAAAACTTGCATGTTTTCAATTCTTTTAAATTTACTGATGTTTGTTTTACTGCCTAGCATATGGTCTATCCTGTAGAATGTTCTATGTACTTCAGGAGAATGTTTTCTGCTGGTTTTGGGTGTAGTATTCTATAGATGTCATTTAGGTCTACTTGCTTTGTAGTATTGTTCAAATCTTGTATTTCCTTGTTGACCTACTACCTAGTTGTTCTATCTGTTATTGTAAGTGGATTACTGAAGTCTCCAACTATGATCTGAATTATCTATTTTTACATTTATTATTTCAGGCTTTGCACTATGCATTTTGGAGCTCTGTTTGTAGGTGCACATATATCTATAATCATTACATCTTTGTGATTTATTGACCATTATTATTATAAAATGTCCCTCTCTATTACTAGTAACATTTTTTAAATGTCTATTTTATTCCTCTTCAGAGGGCACAGCCTTTAGCATAAATACAGTCACTATGGGATGACAAGGTTTTATCATGGTTCTCTTTGACTGTCACTTTCTCTGATATCTCTGTCAAGCTGTTTGCCTCTGTTGATATCTCATTCAGCCCTTAGCCCTGAGTCATAACCAGCTCATTTTTCTCTTATTTTTGACAATGCATTGGGGGTATAAATACTACATATAGTCTGACCCAATTATATTCTGGCTACTTTGCAGGGGTTGATTTTATAAGCTATTCTTTGAGGCTTGTTCTGACCCCAAGAGGGATCTTCTTACTTGTTTCTTTCCCTGGTTTTCTCTTGTCAGCTAGCTGGCCTGTGGTTTAACTGGTTGTTCTCATGGAGTTATTAGCCTCCTCTTTATTGCTTACATCTAAAATATCCATTATATTCAACAACACCATGAAGTTTGAACTTTCCAAAACTCTACCAAATAAAGTCAGTTCCCTCGGGAAGAGCTTCTTAGTTTTCTGTTATTATGGCCCACCTCTGTCTCTCCAGTTAACAATTGTGCACCATTTCTCTGGATTTGGGTACAGGGAGGAGCTTACTTCTCTCAGAATGACACCCCTGCTTCACATGACAGTAACTTCTGCTCTTCTTCGCTTGCCTTTCCCAAGATAGAACCTTCGTCCTTTGAATGAGCTAGGACAAAAGTGATCTGGGCTGCACTGTTTCTGTTCTGCTGCACCTTGTTAGAGCTTCTGCCTTGTAAATTGTGGCTAGGTGGAGGAAGAGAGACCTAGAACACTCAGAATGTAATAGAGCTTTTGTAACATGGAACTGAGGAGGTTGAAAAATGTCTTTCCATCCTCAGAGATATCATAGCCCTTAACTGGGATCTGGGGGAAGAGACGACCCTGGGTTTTTGGTCACACCTGCTCATAGTGCAGCTCCTGTCCTGCTGAATTGAAGCAGAGGGGAGGGAGAGAGGGTTTCCTGACTCAAGTGTCACTGACTTTTGCTGTTCTTATTGGGATTTTATATATTTTGGGGGGGATAAATGTTTCTCCTTTTGCTGTATTTAATTGGGGCTATTTCTAACAGACTTAAAATTTTTGGTTTCAAATAATTCTTATCAATTATGTTTTTCCCCTGGGAGCAGTTCTGCAGAGCTCCTAACATCACTGTTCTAGAATTCATCTCTTATTGATTATTTCTTCCATGCAAGCTCAGTCTTTCCTTGTTCTTGTGTATCTAATAACTTTAGAATTTATTCTATATATTTTGAATATTATGTTAGATTTTAGGACTTATTTAAAGCCTATGCAGAATGTTGCCTGTGCAGAATGTTGATATTTTGTTTTATCAAGGAAACAACCTTTTTATGTTCAGGCCACAACTTCTCATCCACACTGTGTGTGTTGTGCTTTCAATGTAATTGTTGTTAAAAGTCTGTGCAGTGATTTTCAAATCTATCATTTATGTGCATTACCTAGGGCATTCTGGTGCTTGGCAGTAGTTTCATTTAGTTTATTTCTCAAAGTCTTTGGTATGCAGAATAAGATCAGATCCCCATGCACACACAGTTCAGACTTGATACCAGGATTTCATAAACTATTTTATAGGCTCAGTGTCTTGAGTACCTCCCTCTTCTTGACTTCTCCTGTGATTTCAAGTTCTTTGGGTCTCCTCTCTTCAGACCTTTGGACAGATATTTGAGACTTGGTTACTTCACCTTATTGGGCACTTCCATTCCTGTGCCTGTGTTCATTTTCTTGTGGTGGGGAGTCAGAAATAAAAAAAAAATCAATGGGCTTGGTCCCAAGTTCTTGGTACCAGATCTCCTCTGATCAGAAGGGGAACTTCCTGTACTCTTGGTTCCACACTACAGTATGAGAGCTAGGACATGAGGGATTGGAGAAAGGAAAACAAAGAAACAAAAAACAAAAGAAAAAATCAAGGATTTCCAGTATCTCTGAATGGTAGGACTTCCCTTTCCTGCTCCTTAAGCCAGAGGCAGAGGGCTTCTCCTATTTCCCTCTCTGTCTGCACCAGTGCCCATTTATATGTTTCAGGCTATGTTGAGTTCAAGCTAGAAGATACTGGAGGGGAAATTGTGCAATCCTACTACCAGATCAGTAGTACTTTGAATTCTGATGTTCTTACTCTATCCTCCTGCTAATATACTATTCAGAATTCTCAAAAAGCTACATCATGCATTCTGTCTAGGTATCACTGTGTTGTGTGAGAGAGAAAGGGTGGTATGTGTTTACCTGTTTTACCTAGAAGCACCACCAACTTTGTTACAGCATGTATTTTGACCTTTCCCTGTATGGCCAGGTACACAATTTCTGTACCACTAATCACACAGGTAAATTATGGTATATGATTTTAGTAGTCCTTGCTGTACATGTAACAAAGGCCCTGAGTTTTGATGAACTTTGATTTGGATTACCCATCAATTTACTGATTTCCCCTTACAGTCCTAAGGGAAAGAGGAAATTCATACTACTATGGAGTACAATTAAACTCACAGCCTTTCCTTCACAATTTAAGACCTTGAAATTTATTTCATTTGCTTCTAGTAATATTTGCAAACTCTTAAGTTTGTAACTCAAATGTTTATTTTAGTGAATATTTTTATTTAACTTGACACCATTATTACTGCATTAGAGTAAAGCAAAAATGTGTTATTACTGTATATCTTCTATTACAGGTCTTTAATGTAATAAAGATCTGTAATGTGACTTTAATATTGTTTCAATTTTAATGTCATAGAAAAATACTCTGAAGATGAAATAGTTCTTATTTACTTTTCACTGTAATGAATAGTATGTCAAGGGACAGCAGACATCTTTCCTTCTATTCATATAGAGGACAATATGTAGTCATCTGTGAATAGATACAATTGGAAATTATGATTGAGGCCAATAGAAACCCAGGCATACAGACTTCCTTTCTCAATTAAAATAAAAATCCTGACTAAAAAAATTAAGAGCAGACAGTAAACTGTCCAGTTTCCGTGATTTCTGGTTGAAGATCTTCATTACAGGTTTGTTATTTTTACTGCAATATACAATGCAGATTCCTTTCATTATTGAGGATCATAATATTAAGTTCTTTCAAATGGAAAAGAGCTTATTTCCATGGGAGAGTGTGCTGCTGCTGCTGCTGTTGTTTTTGTTGTTGTTGTTTTTCAGTCTCAAGGACAGAATTATACTTTTGTCTTTTGAACAAGTATTTAATATAGAGGATGCATTGAAAAAAGGGAAATGTTAACATCTAGAGACTCGGTGCTTATTTCAAAATGAATGGGTGGAATAAAATGTACCTTAGTTCTTTTGTGTCTATAAAATTATAGAACTCTACTCCCTTGTGAACATCCTTGATTTCCACTTGTCTTCCTTTAATGATTTTCCATCCTCTTCCCCCTCTTTATTTATTCCATAAACACTTATTGCATGCAAATGTTTCTTTTGTTCTATAACAATTTAGTGAGAATATATACAAATAAAAATTTGATTTAGAAGGGAAGCAGCGTGAGGAGTCAGTCGAGCACCGAGGCTCATTGAAACAGGCCTCCATGGCCCTCCGCAACCCACAGTATATTTTTGGAGATTTTAGCTCTGATGAATTCCATTAGTTCTTTGTGACTCCTTGCTCTTCCGTTGAGCATCGTCTATGTAGTGGAGCAGTTCTGCCTGGTGCACAAGCTGCTGATGAACTACCTAATGGAGAAGACTATTAGAGAATTGAATTTGGTGTTAATGAAGTAACTGAACCCACTGACACTTTGCCAAGAACTCCCAACTATATACAGTATTTCAAGCACATTGAATCCTTAGGCCCCTGAATTTATCCTTATTTGCACAGCTTTCCAAAAGATCCCTGATGACATAGATACAGAAGTGAACTGTAGCTCCACCAACTACCAGTACCCAGGCTCTGCCCTTGCTCTGGATGGCAGCACTAACGTGGAGGTGGAAGTTTTAGAAAATGATGGCATCTTGGGTGGTCTTGGACAAAGGGAGCGTAAAAAGAAAACAAAAACAAAAAAAGTCCACCTGGGTAGAGTTACTTGAAAGATGGCAGCGAGTGTATACTTCCACAGAAGCCCTGGTCAATGGCCATGTCAATCCCAGAGTCCAGAACAGTGTAAGCGCAGAGGATGCAAAGTTGATGGGTGATGTGTCCCTGTCAGGGACACCCAGAACTTGTGGCAGCCCCCAGGATGCCACGGACTTCAGCAGTGATGCTGTGCCTAGTGGTTCTTTCCTAGAGCCTTCATCAGCAGGGCCAGGACTGCAGGGGCAGCATGAGGGCTGCCTGCCATGGGGCTGACATTGAATAATCTTGCTACCACACAGAGGCTGCCATGGACAACCTTTTGAGGACAGCTGTGGCTCAGCCTTAGGTTGGGACTGATACTACTGAGAACCTTGGAGGTGCCAATGCACAAATACTTGAATCCTTGGTTGAGGGCACAGCTGTCAACAGGGTGGAGTTGCACACTGTGCAAGCTCGGACATGGACCCTGAGAAAGCTAAGAACACCTCCCCTCCTGCAGATGCCCGGGCCTCTGTGGTAGGCCCTGCTCCCACCAGTTGGCCTGCAAAATCGTGGGCCAGTCTTTTTCAGGATTCTAAGCCCTCTTCCTCCTACCCCCTCCCCTCCCCTCTCCCTCCTTGTCTGTGGTTTCCATGGAAACTAAGTATTCCCCTCCCGCCACTTCTACCCTGGTCTCTGAAAAGCAGGCTGAAGTCAAGGAAGGGCTGGTTCCAGTTTCAGAGGATCCTGTAGCCATAAAGATTGCAGAGTTACTGGAGAATGTAACCTTGATTCATAAACCAGTGTCATTGCAACCCCGCGGGCTGATCAATAAAGGAAACTGGGGCTACATTAATGCTACACTCCAGGCATTGGTTGCTTGCCCTCTGATGTATCACCTGATGAAGTTCATTCCTCTGCATTCAAAAGTGCAGAGGCCTTGTATATCCACACCCATGATAGATAGCTTTGTTCGGCTAATGAATAAGTTTACTAATATGCCAGTGCCTCCAAAACCCAGACAAGCTCTTGGGGATCATGAGGGATATCTGCCCTGGAGCTGCCTTTGAACCAACGTATACTTATAGACTCCTGACAGTTATCAAGTCGAGCCTTTCTGAAAAGGGTCACCAAAAAGATGCTGAGGAGTACTTAGGCTTCATTCTAAATGGATTTTATGAGGAAATGCTGAACCTAAAGAAACTTCTCTCAGCAAATAATGAAAAACTTACTATTTCCAATGGACCCAAAAGCCACTCAGTGAAAAAAGACAAGCAGGAAGAACCAGGCAAATGAAATGAGGACTAATGGGAGCAAGTTGACCCCTGAAATAAGACCTTGTTCATTCACCAGGCGGATTTTGTCCAGACCCCAATCACTGGCATTTTTGGTGAACACATCAGGTCTGTGGTTTACCAGCAGAGTTCAGAAGTGTCTGTCACCCTGCAGCCGTTCTTCACGTTGCAGCTGGATATCCAGTTGGACAAGATATGCACCATCCAGGATGCATTGGAAAGCTTGGTGACAAGAGAATCTGTCCAGGGTTATACCACCAAAAACAAACAAGAGGTTGAGATCAGTTGAAGAGTTACTCTGGAAAAACTCCCTCTTTTTCACGTGTTGTACCTGAAATGGTTTCTTTACGAGAAGACTGGTGGAAGTCAGAAGCTTATAAAAAATATTGGATATCCTGTAGACTTGGAAATTAATAAAGAACTGCTTTCTCCAGGGGTTAAAAAATAAGAATTTTAAATGTCACAGAGCCTATAGGCTATTTGCAGTGGTCTACCACCACAGCAGCAGCAACACTGGTGGCCACTACAACATGGATGTCTTCCAGATTGGTCTGAACGGCTGGCTGCACATCAACGACCAGATGGTCAAGGTGATTAACCAATACCAAGTGTTGAAGCCCACTACTGAGTGCACAGCCTACTTCTTGTATTACTGCCATGTGGACCTGCTGTAGCTGTCACTGTCTGTGCCCAACACTGCTTATTGAGCACCAAGTCTCACCGACTTCCCTCCTATCTTCAATGACTCTTTAGAGAGAAACTCTTTCTCCCTGTTGCAAAAATGGGCTAGAATGAAAGGAGACACCTTGGAGTTTGTGCACAACATAGTTTATGTTAACTTCTAATTTCCAAATCAAAATCATTTGATTGAAATAGATTGTCACTTGACTTAACAAAATACACGATCTGTATATCTTCTTTGGAGAAATGTCTATTTAGGTCTTCCACCCAGTTTTGGACTGGGTTGTTTTTTTAATATAGAGCTACATGAGCTGCTTGTATATATTGGAGATTAATCCTTTGTCAGTTGCTTCATTTGCAAATATTTTTTCCCATTCTGAAGGTTGTCTTTTCGTCTTGTTTATGCTTTCCTTTGCTGTGCAAAAGCTTTGAAGTTTCATTAGGTCTCATTTGTTTATTTTTGTTTTTATTTCCATTTCTCTAGGAGGTGGGTCCAAAAGGATCTTGCTGTGATTTATGTCATAGAGTGTTCTGCCTATGTTTTCCTCTAAGAGTTTCACAGTGTCTGGCCTTACATTTAGGTCTTTAATCCATTTTGAGTTCACATATGAAAGGATGTTCAACATCACTAATCATTAGAGAAATGCAAATCAAAACCACAAAGAGGTATCAGCTCACAGTGGTCAAAATCACCATCATTAAACATCTACAAACAATAAATGCTGGAGAGGGTGTGGAGAAAAGGGAACCCTCTTGTACTCTTGGTGGGAATGTAAATTGATACAGCCACTATGGAGAACAGTATGGAGGTTCCTTAAAAAACTAAAAATAGAACTACCATATGACCCAGCAGTCCAACTACTGGGCATATACCCTGAGAAAACCATAATTCAAAAAGAGACATGTACCACAGTGTTCATTGCAGCACTATTTACAATAGCCAGAACATGAAAGCAATCTAAGTGTCCACTGACAGATGAGTGAATAAAGAAGATGTGGCACATATATACAATGGGATATTACTCAGCCATAAAAAGAAATGAAATTGAGTTATTTGTAATGAGGTGGATGGACCTAGCGTCTGTCATACAGAGAGAAGTAAGTCAGAAAGAGAAAGACAAATACCGTATGCTAACACATATATATGGAATCTAAGAAAAAAAAATGTCATGAAGAACCTAGGGGTATGACCGGGATAAAGACACAGACCTACTAGAGAATGGACTTGATATGGGGGGGGGAGGGTAAGCTATGACAAAGTGAGAGAGTGACATGGACATATATACACTACCAAATGTAAAATAGATAGTGGGAAGCAGCTGCATAGCACAGGGAGATCAACTTGGTGCTTTGTGACCACCTGGAGGGGTGGGATAGGGAGGGTGGGAGGGAGGGAGTCGCAAGAGGGAAGAGATATGGGAACATATGTATATGTATAACTGATTCACTTTGTTATAAAGCAGAAACTAACACACCATTGTAAAGCAATTGTACTCCAGTAAAGATGAAAAAAAAAAAAAAGAAATTGTACGGGAAAAAAAAACATATTTCTGAAATAATGCCGATTCTCCATCTAACTACAGTAGAATAGATCCTGCACCAGTAACAACACTTTTAAATTTGTTGAAATGAATTTTATCTTTCCTTAAAAAGTAAATTTTTTAATACATCACACTTTCCTCCCCCACCATTTAATTTTTTGATAAATGATAAAAATGAGCTATTATCTGAGAAGAAATAGTTTTTACTTCAAAAGATAAATAAACACAAAAATTAAGTTGCTGTTTCCTAATAGGAAAAAATTGACTAACAATTGTGTGATGAGAAGCTGCTTATGTGCACATTGCAAGTGAAATATTGGAGCTAAGATGTTAGCAATATAGATGA